>NC_141674.1:174501734-175102805 GCF_028749965.1 Puma concolor
GGTTGCACCATACAATAGTTTTTACTTCAGTTGGAACCCATTATACTAGCATTTAACGATTTCTTACCCTTCCTTTGTACTTAGTCCTACCATAATGTACAAGAAAGGGGAGGGGCCTTTTAGAGCTAAATGTATTTGCTCACATTAATATCTGACTAGTATGGACTTCACTTGAAAAAAATAAATCTCTATTTTTATTTTACTCTAAGGAATGATACCTACTCCTTCGAACATTTGTGAGAACTTTTTGGTGAAACCTCAGAGGATCAATGTGGTTCTAAGAGTGATCATAGGTACAAGAGGCAGAGTGTCATGTTTAACACAAAGCGGCCTTAAAATTCAAACCACAGTGGGGTGCCTGGATGGCTCAGTGGTTTAGCATCTGATACTTGGTTTCAGTGTAGCTCATGACCTCACAGTTCGTGAGATCAAGCTGTATCTCAGGCTCTACGCTGATAGCGGGAAACCTGCTTGGGATTCTGATTCATCTCTATGTCTCTGCCCCTCCTCTGCTTGTGTTCTCTCTCCTTGTCTCAAAATAAATAAATTTAAACAAACAAACAAAAAACCTCAAACCACAGGTTTACCCTGGCTATTCCAAACACACAACACCTCTCAAGGAGTTACTTTAAAAACCTAGTTTCTTATCTTCGAAGTGAAATTATTTTAATTAAGATGATTCATACAATAGCAATAAATATGCCAGAATTCCATGAACATACCATAATCAGAAGATGTCACAATAATCATTAACCACACCTGTATTATAGAATCATAGGCTGCTAGAGAAACCATTCAATACAACCCCCATCATGTTTACATGAGGAAACTCAAGCTCAGGGTGAGGAAACAATTTTGCCAAGGTTACTTTGAGTCAAAGGCAGAGTCAATTTTGGATCCTAAGTCTCCTCACCATAAATGTATTGTGGGTGTTTTTTCCCATTTTTTTTTTTGCAATGATCATGCTTAATTCTTACATCCTTCTGCAATATTTTAGCTGCCCAATTCAATCTTTTATTTATTCATTCATTCAAATATTTACTAAGCATCTCCTTTGTGCTCTAGGATCCTATATGTGAACAAAACTGACAAAGTCCTTAATCTCATAGAATTTATACTTGAGTGGGCATCAAAGGGTAAGGACATGAACAAGATGATTCCAGATATTTATAAGTATTTCCCATCTCATCTGGGACAAAAGCGAAAGAAATTACAATGGCTTGTAAAATCTTACATCATCTGGATATCACTCCACCCCCTTTTACTTCTCTAACTTCCTCCTCTGTTTCTCTTTTCAGCTCTCTGCCCCAGCCTCATTGACCTTAAACATTCCAGGCATTCAGGCCTTTGCGCTTTCTGACCCTTGTGTCGTGCTCTTCCCCCTACATCTCCCTTGCTCACCCCTCACCTTGAGGTCTTTGCTCAAGTTTCACCTTCTCAGTGAGATCTTCTTTTACCATACTCTGAAATTGCACCCTCATTCTCACCATGGCACTAACTCTTCCACTTCTTGGCTGATTTTTCTCACTGGCACTTATAACTTTCTGATACACTGTTGGTTGTTGTTGTTTTTTTGTCACTATCTCCTTCTAGAATGTAAGTTCCCACAGTATTCCCAAGAACCTAAAATAGGCTTATAGTAGGAGGACCATTTAGTAAAATAAGAGAGACGATGGGAATAACTAATGAGAGGCACAAGAATTTTGTTTTGGTTATGTTGAGATTGATTTACCCATTAGATGTTCAAGTTGAGGTGTCACATAAGAAACAGGATTTTTAAGATGGAGTTTAACAGGGAGGTCAGAGCTGGAAATTTATATTCTTTGTTTCATATAGGTATACAATAAAATAAGTTAACTCTGAACATCTGATATCCTCAACTATCAGGAATTTTTCTATGACTTTTCATCAAAACAAACTCCTAGTATATCCTGGGAAGTTGACAGCCATTTAGCCTAGAAACTTAAAACCTATGTTTGGAATGATAGGCCTAGAAGTAAACCCAATACCCTCAGTCATTTAAAAGCAAAAGTCAGCTCAATTATGTGCAATATAGAGCCAGGCACTTTTAGAAAGATGATCAAACAACAATAAATTTTTACCAGTATTGTCAGATAAGTGCCATAATCAATCCGTGTCATATTTGAGTTATTTGAAGTTTTACTGCTACTCCCCCCCCCCCCCGCCAAAACCTACATTTGTCCAAAGGATAACTCAGAGAATGACCACTTGTGTTGGCCCTTAATGATGACATGTTTATAAAATGCAAAATTCTTATATATAAGATATCTCATTGAGCCCTGTTGTCAGACAGGCAGGGAAGAATCTCAACCACATTCTACATAATTAGGAAACAGTCAAATAAGTTAGATTCAATTTGCCAATGTTCTTCACTCTAAGAACTAAAGCTAAAACTCAAACTCAGATTTTCTGCCTCCCTAGTGGTTGGTTTTTGTGAAACTTTTCTAATAATTTCTCTCTCTTTGTTTTTAATGTTTGTTTATTTTTGAGAGAGACAGAGAGACAGAGCACGAGCTGGGGAGGAGCAGAGAGAGGGGAGACACAGACCCAAAGCAGGCTCCAGGCTCTGAGCTGTCAGCACAAAGCCCGACATGGGGCTTGAACTCACAAACTGTGAGATCATGACCTGAGTCAAAGTCAGACTTTTAACCGACTGAGCCACCCAGGAGACCCAAAACTTTTCTCTTAATTTCTAACTCCCTTAGTTTAAATTTGTTTTACAGGCATACTAACTTCCCCTGGAATTTAGGCAACTTTTGATTCTGTAGCAACTTCTCCAGATTTCCTCTTGGTATTGCCTCAAAATTCTCCTGGTTCTCACTCAAAGTATTTCATAAGACCAGCACCTTCTTCTTTGTTCCAATAATCTGCTTTTAATTAGCTATGTAGAATCAAAGAGTGTTAGAGCTGGAAGGCCCCTAGGAATCATTTATAAGGTAATCTCTTATTTTACATGTAAACAAATAAGCCTGCAGAGATTGAGTACTTATGGATAAACATGTGGCTACTAAGTAATAGAGTTGGCCTTTCTTACTAAATCATATTTCATCTTATAATTCCTAAAGGAAAGTCTAGGACATGCCCCAGAACTCTAGAGATCTTACCTATTTCAGTTGTGTTCCCAATGTCTGTACAGTGAAAGTGATAATAATTTCTTCTACCTAACTAAATTCTAGAACTTTCTGGTGAAAAATAATAAGACCAGGTTTGTCTCAATACTATTCATGCCTAAAAAAAGAAAAAAAAAATATTTTTTTTTCCTTTTCTTTTTCCCCTTCCCAACAGGAAATTCTCAGGAGCAAAAGCCAGAGAATTCAAACAATGTGAAGGTAAATATTTTTCAATAAACTCTAATTAGCATACATGGAGTCCAGTTGAATATAGCCCAGTTTTCAAGGCCACATCAGGGCTTGGGGTGGTACAGTTTGTGGAACATCAGGAAACCTACCCCTGTTCAATATTTCTTCCTGCTCAGATCTTTCCCTCTGGCTAAGAACTATCCATGGAACTGAAGAAATCCCTTAATCAAAATTTTCACTTTACAGGTAAGTTATTCCTTGCTTACATGCACAGAGTAACCCACTATTCCTCCCTAGAACCTAAATGGACTTCCACTCTTTAACTGTGTTACTACTGACTCTGGAGAAAACCGTACAGGGAGTCACTTGGCCCTGTCTAAGGCAGGTAGACCCAAGTGAGGAACTTGGTGGAGGCAGGGAGGGAATAGAAGCTTTCAAAAATGGAGGAGACTGGCTTGCAGGAAATGAGCACTGACTCCATCTATTTTTCTGTATTCCTAAGGACTGATTGTTTAAAGGCAGCTTTCCAAGAGGTTCAGCTACTCTCCACTATGAACTCAGGAAAATTTTTCCTCCTAGTTCTTTTTAAAAGTTTCCAATGAGAGCCAAAGCTACAGATCTTCTTTTGCTTTTATCACTTTGTTTCTTGGCTCAATTTAACCCCACTTCTGAATTTCCCCTACACCATGCACATGAATCCATCAATTACCCAGTCCCTTATCATCAGAGTCATCTTCTTCATACTAATGCCAAACCCTGAAGGTGCTGGGAAGTTTCTTATTCAACCTAATCCTCATTTATGAATATAAACATCTATCTGACAACCTCGGGCTTACTTAGGCCATTATTTTCCAAGTAAAATTATATGGAAATAACAGGGAGACAGAATCTGTAGACTGATGACCTCATGACAGACTATTCCTTGTGTCAGGCTAAATTCCTTGCTAATATGGGCCCTTTTTTGACTTTTTGCCCTTCCCATAACTTGCAGCTTTTTCCATAGTAAAACTATAGTTGAAGTTGTTATACCCAATCCAATTCAAAGTAAGGTGGACTAAGCACATTCTATCCCATCTCTATCTCTGATTACAACTAAAAACTCTGGACAACAAATGAGGATTCTGGAAAATAAATAATAGTAGGAGTTTGAGGGGACAAATAAAACCTCAAAGAATCACCAATTTCATTATGAGTTTCCTGGTTTTGTACCCCCTTATCTCCTACTTTAGACCTAGAGCAATTCAATTCCTGGAATTGCATAGAAAGAATGGGCAGAATAAATCCCCAGGAGAAATCAATGCTCTCTCACCAGAATTAAGATATTCCTGTGGACTGGGAAGTAGAAGAATCTCACTTCTTTCCCACTTTTCCCATCTCTTGGCTCTGCCTCAAGGCAAGTTTCAGACATGAAGCTATATGGCAATGGCTGCAGAGGCTTGAGGCACTTAAAACTCTGAGAGAAAAATCCTTCCCTCTGACCAGAAGAATTAGGACAAGGTCTCCAGTAACCTGAAGAAGATTAAAAGGAAATCTGCTTTTTTTTCTCTGCTTCTTTTTGCCACTTTACTCTAGACATAAATGCAATCATGGGATGTGTGAGACAGCACACAGAATGGGTAGCCACAGCATTCTAGCCATAGAACCAGAAAGGAGACTATTTAGAGTTAGGGACATGGAAAAAAAAAAGTCACAGAATATCATCAGAAAGGATCCCCTACAAATCTGTATGTCTCTCCTGTGTTGTTCATGTATGGAACTGGCCTGAGTTTACATAAACAAAAGGCTTTGAGAACTTGAACTATAGCTTTAATAGTGGTGCACACACAGGGATGCTACGTATATATACTGCCAAGGCTTTGGAAACTGAATTTACATTGGAAACAGCTATAGAAGGGTAGGATGTGTGGTCTAAATCTAAGTGAGTTAATTACCTACTTAAGCAAACAGATAAAAAACTAAACCATCTCCAGAGTACTCAGTTCTTAGAAACTCATAAGTTATTTAAAATGCTCAAGATAGAATTCAAAATTACTTAACATACAAAATATAAGACAATGTCTACAACTTTTAAGGGAGAAGACAAGAGATACCAAGTCTGATGCAACTAAAATTTTGGAATTTTCAGACAAAAACTTAAAGTGGTGGTTATAACGGTGTTCCATGAAGAAATGGCAATCTCTTATGAATAAATCTTATGAAAAGATAGATGTTCCTAAAATAACAAGTATATTTACTCATCTCAGACACTTGGTAGCATCTCCCTGCCAGCATTTAGATTAGGGATTCTGAAGTCAGTCTCACACATGTGGGCATTTTTTAAGCGATATCAATATCTGTCCCACCCTGAGAGATTTCAATTCAATTGGAGGTGTGGGACCTTGGGATTCATATTAAGAAAAAAGAATTTCCACAGGATGCTTGGATAGCTCATTCGGTTAAGCATCCAACTTCAGCTTGGGTTATGATCTCGTGGTTCATGAGTTCGAGATCCATGTCAGACTCTGCTCTGACAAATACAGATTCTGTGTCTCCCTCTCTCTTTGCCCCTCTCCCACTTGTACTCTCTTTCAAAAATAAATAAAACATTTAAAATTTTTTTTAAAAAATTTCCACATGTAACTATTGTGCTGCCAATACTGAGAATTAGTGTTTTAGATAGTCTTGGTTCCATTTTATTCCTCAGGCATATATTTGTTTTGAAATATATTAATAGATAAGCTACCTCAAGTCCTCTTTGAAGAACTATGATAAAACTCCTATAATACCTGGTGGTTTTTTACATAATCTATATGTAACATATTTTATGTTTCTTCATGAATTTAGGCCTTTTTAAAAAATTTCTCATCATTGATTTCCTTATTTAATAGCTAGTTTTATAAAATATATACAAGGTAGCCCAATTACCTATCCCAGTCTATTTTATGCCTTTCTGAGAAAATTGCTGCTTCTCTCTTCAAAGAGGTGATATGGGCCTACAGAGTAAAGCTAGTATCTGAGCCATGTTCCATACCCAACTAGGTCCAGATAGCCTGCTTATTGCTCCAGACTCCAAAATACCTAAGATTTCCATAACAGGAAACTGGAGTTACCTAGTGAACAGCCATTTTACCCCTTAACATTATCTCTCATATCATAAAAAGAATTTATAATTTGTTACTTATATCAATACCCCCAAAAGAGGGAGGGAGCAGACAGAGCTGGCTTTTTTTGTGACTTAAGATGGCTGAGCTTTTTTTTTTTCAACGTTTATTTATTTTTGGGACAGAGAGAGACAGAGCATGAACGGGGGAGGGGCAGAGAGAGAGGGAGACACAGAATCGGAAACAGGCTCCAGGCTCTGAGCCATCAGCCCAGAGCCTGACGCGGGGCTGGGGCTGGAACTCACGGACTGCGAGATCGTGACCTGGCTGAAGTCGGATGCTTAACCGACTGCGCCACCCAGGCGCCCCAAGATGGCTGAGCTTTGATCATCATTGAATGGTATCCAAGGCCCACATCTATGACAAGGGTCAGCCCTAGGTGCCATAATTGGCAAAAATTATGATCCTGTCTCAGTGGATAATTCTTTGAGACTTCAGAGCACAGACATTATTGATGTAAGGTGCTACAATGGTTGTACTACATCTTTTGGGGATTACTAGGTATCTTAGTGTGTACTATCCAATGAAAGATTAAATAAGAACTTTACTTTGTCTTGGCAGTTTATCACCATCTTTGAAGGAAACAAGAATATTGTTGGCAGTGTACATTCCTCAAAAGAAGTCATTTCAGGTACAAAATATACTATGCTTTAGCATTCATCCTGGAATGAGTGGCTCCTTCCTTGAAGTATTGATGCCTATTATCAATATGAGGTTGAAATAATATTCTTACTATGTGTATGTTTGTGTGTATAACAATTTGCAGTTTATTATGGGGTACTTTTATTTTAACCTCAAATCATAGTTACAAATAATAGAACTAACATTTATTAGGAATTAAATGTCCCCTTTTTATTAAAGAGGGAAGGGCGAGTCACCGAAGAAGAAAGTAAGAGTATATTATTCAAGGTCACCCTGCAGCTAATAAGCTGCAGAACTGGGGCTCAAACGCAGATCTGCCCAACTTCAAAGCCTAAGCTCGTTCAATATAACCAGAATTCATACACTTAAATGCCCACAGGAGCCATACAGGTAATGTTATAAACAAGAGCAGTAGGTTGAGCAAGGGTCTGTGGTGCACTGAAGATGGCATGTCCCATCTAAAGGAGGGAGCTGCTACTCAGCAATCACTGACACACTGGTTTGTTGCCAGGTCTTCCAATTGAAGTCTTTGCATTCTTCAAAAGAAGTTAGAGGTGAAAATTCCTGACTTTTAAAGTTTAACACATAATTCAAAGTTCTTCCGAAATGTTTTGTGGACCAAACAAAACTTGTCTATATCCCCTACACCATACTATTCTGCCTCTGTGAATCATAAAGCCCTAGTTTAAAAAAGAGAAAATGGAGGGAATAACTATCTGAGATTACACAGTCAACAAATACAAAGCTTTTAGGGCTCAAAAACAGATCTTCTGACTTTGATCCTCCACTCTTTCTTCCCTCCATAATGTGGTTTCATATTGTTGCCATTGCATCCCAGAATAAGCCCCATATTGGGTAATAACCAAAGATAGTCTATAGTTTTGCTACAGAAAGAACTACTAACAAGATAAATGCAGGGTTCGTGACTTTCTCATGTAGGTTATTAAGCTAAGATACCAGGCACCCTCCGGTCTTGAACAATATACAGTCATCTAATAAAGCATGCGGATTTGAGGCAGTGTCCCAAGTGTGTTTCCTGGAGCTGCTCTGCATTAGAACCACCCAGGGTACTTTTTTCACAATGTAGATTCCTGGACCCTCTCTAGCCTAAGTTAGCATCTCTGAGTAATGGTGCCCAGAGATCTGAATTTTTAACAAGACCACAAGTTTCAAGAACAGAAATTATTTTGTACCTCCAATGACAATTTCAGAAGTCTTGCAACAATGCCTCAATCATGTCAGTAAAATTTTATCTTACTTTTTCAGAAAGTACATCTTTCTCTTTCATCTATGCTTTTGTGTCCTATCTGCTGCAAATTTTGTGGGTTTTTTTCCTTTTAAATTCTTAGGTCATTTTAAAAAATAATAGTAGAGTAAAAACCCTGAATATACTTTTTTTGTTCTTTATTTTTAGTTAAATTTACCGTTGGCTATCTTAACTTTAACTATAGAAGATTATCTTGCTAGAAAAGACAAATCTAGGTAACTACAAGATGTATAGTCATGAACTTTGGCACATGATGGAATTAAGAAAATGGGGGTGCCTAGGTGGCTCAGTCGGTTAAGGATCTGACTTTGGCTCAGGTCGTGATCTCATGGTTCCTGAGGTCGAGACCTGCACTGGCCCCTGTGCTGACAGCTCAGAACCTGGAGCCTGCTTTGGATTCTGTGTCTCCTGCTGTCTCTGTCCCTTCCTCACTCACACTCTGTCTTTCTGTCTGTCTCTTAAAAATTAATAAACATTAAACATTATTTTTTTAATCTAAAAAAAGAAAATTTGGTCATGTGTGTTTTCATGTCTTATCAAAAAGTTTCAAAAAAGTACATAAATGTTCATTTCTATCTTTACATATTTATAAGTAAAATTATAATTTTGTGATAATTAAAATATGAAGAATGTAGAAAATGTGAAAAATGAATGTAGAAAAATGTAGAAAAATGAATCTAAATGAAAATTCTTTTATTATCTATACAGTCTTATCTCACATGATAAAAAAAAATCACTTGAAGTTAACCAATTGAAAATTCACCCAAAGTAGGTGAGAAATTATGACAATTTTAATGCACTTGTGCTTTCACTTGAGTACTCTGAAATACATACCTTGTTGTGTAAAGTTGAAAGTTACTTTAAGTTTAGCTCATCAGGCTTTTTCCAATAGTGTTCTGATAGAAAAAGAAAGACATTCTTTGTACACCTAACTGGAGAGAGTCAAAAAGCTGGCCCCTATTCCCAGAGCATCCATTTTCTACTCATATGACCTTAGGCAAGGTATTTGACCTTGCCAAGATTCAGTGTCCAAAAATGGAGTTATCACTCTTCCTATTTCCCTTACAAGAGTGTTAGAAGGATCAAATTAGAAGAGCCTTTGTGAGGGGCACCTGGATGGCTCAGCTGGTTAAGCATCTGACTCTTGACTTCAGCTCAGGTCATGATCTCATGGTTTGTGGGTTCAAACACCATGTCAAGCTCTGCACGATAAGTGCAGAGCCTGCTTGGGATTCTCTCTGTCTCCCTCTGGCTCTGCCACTCCCCTGCTCTCTCTGTCTCTCAAAATAAATAAATAAACTTAAAAAAAGAACCTTTGCAAATGTTTTTAAATCCCATAAAGTATTTTATAAACATCACTTTCTTAATTCTAAATCATCAATTCTATAGTATAACTCTCTCAATTAGAATGCTTAATAAATACTGTCTCAATTAGAATGCCTAATAAATATATTACTTTTTTGCTTTTTTCCACAGAAACTCCCAAGCCTAGTATTTCCAAACAAGGATCTAAAATGTTGGCAAAGGTATCTTCAGCTCTCTCAAAGGTGTTTTCTCGAAGTAACACCAATATTTCCAAATCTTCCTCACCACCTGACCAAGATGAGCCCTGAAGCTTTTATACCTGATAGAACTATGCTTACTTCCATTAGAAAATAAAGTGATTTTTAAAGCATAACATATTGTCCTAGAAGATGATTTTTATAATACTGAGCAGAATTTTAAGATCAAAGAAAGTACAATAGAAATTTGGATAAGAGAAAGGTTTGATGAATGCTTTTGATAAACATTTGGCATGAAAAGAGGCACAATGGGGCGCCTGGGTGGCGCAGTCGGTTAAGCGTCCGACTTCAGCCAGGTCACGATCTCGCGGTCCGTGAGTTCGAGCCCCGCGTCAGGCTCTGGGCTGATGGCTCAGAGCCTGGAGCCTGTTTCCGATTCTGTGTCTCCCTCTCTCTCTGCCCCTCCCCCGTTCATGCTCTGTCTCTCTCTGTCCCAAAAATAAATAAACGTTGAAAAAAAATTTTTTTAAATAAATAAATAAATAAATAAATAAATAAAAGAAAAGAGGCACAGTGTTAGTATTACCTGTGTGCCATAAATATGAAGCAACCAAAAGTGTACCTGGAAATGACCTTGGAGGTTTCCTGTTAAATTTTTCGAGGGTATTTTCACCAAAATAGTTAGCAAATTGAGATAACACTCAAGTGAATTCTGTAACACAGATATGAAACTGAATGGTTCATTATTAAAGGTGTATTTGTATGTTCAAATAAAAATATACCAGATATAAGAAATCAGCTTTTCCCACCTGCAGATAAAGTATCATCAGTTTATAAAATACCTCCCAAGCAAAAATATCTAACTATGAATAAAGCACCATGTAGAAGTAATTAATTAGTTACCAGTAATTTAATTACTAGTAAAATACATAGTATTTTATCTATGTATGCATAAAATAACTTTTACAACTTTAGAAAAACTTTTCAGAAAAGACAAAGGTATTTTGTGGGTCAAATACTATCAATAGGTAAATTGTTGGTCAGCAAAGCATTAAATCCTTTATATTAATATTTTCTCATGAATATAAATAAAGGCTCTATTTGTAGGAACATAAAAATGACAATTTAACAAGAGGAATAGCTAGTAGAGTGATAAAATAAATTTTTCAAAATCATTTAACTTGTTACTTTGTAGCATATTTGCCACTAGATTCTAAGGATCTTGTTTAAAAGATCCAAAACAGCAAAGAGTGTCAGTGATCATCACTATCTAACCTAATGCCGATTCATGAATTTTTAGAAAATGTGACATCTTCTCTTTTATCTAAAAATTTCTTGACAGTAACCAGCACTAAAGTAGAAACATCTGAGAAAATTTTATTTTATAAAACTGAATTTCCCTTAATAAAGTTAGGTTATGACACTGAGCTCTGGAGAAAAAGATGTGATTATATAGCAGAATTTTCACATTCTAATGACAATGTAGTTACTCAATTGGTAATTTAATCTATTTATACTAATCTCATGAATTATTTGATCTCAAAGATACACACAATAATGTAACTTACAGATGCAGTCATTTTCAAAAATGATAGTTAATAAGAAATGACTGGCAGTCCAGTTCAAAATTGTTCTCAGAATTCTACCAATGGGCTTATATTGACAAGTATTAAGTTGAAAGTGTTCTTACAGATGTCACCAAAACCACTAGTGTTCAATGTCACATGCTTTTAATAAAAACTGCCTTTTAACATATTATTGTTTACAAAGCTTTTATCCATCATTTCATAAGTTGATAAGGAAATAAGCAAATCTTTCACAGGTGAAATTCACTCTGATTTCAAGGCACTCTGATTCACATAGTCCTGTAGTTAAATATTTACTATGTAAGGATAATGTACTCAGGGACACCTAAGTGGGTCAGTGGGTTGAGCAACCAACTCTTGATTTGGGCTCACATCATGAACTCACAGTCCTGAGATCCAAACCCACCTGTGGCTCCATGCTAGGTATAGAGTCTGCTTAAGATTCTCTCTCCCTCTTCCTCTGCCCTCCCCACCTCTTCACATGCTTTCTGCCTATCTCTCAAAAACAAAACAAAACAAAACAAAACAAAACAAAACAAAAAAACAACAATAACACAGAATAGTGTACTCATATGAAGTTTTTTTAATGGTAAAGGAAACTTTCAGTTTTCTCTACCTCAAGTAGAAGAAAAAGCATCAAGTTCAGGATTTGTTGTTAAAGTTGTCAGAATTATGGAAAAAGTGGTTAAAATTATGGTTAAATTTAAGTCCCAAGTAAAACCTTCAACCTGAAAAGGTTCTGTGTCAAAAGTCATGTGTTAAATGAAACTTTGGGCATGTTTGGCTAACGTAGTGAAAAAGATGCTAAAAGGATCAAAGATTAATTAAAAAAAAAAAAGCCTATTACCTGATAGGGGCACATGGGTGGTTCAGTCAGTTAAGTGTCCAACTTCAGCTCAGGTCATGAGTTTGAGCCCCTAGTCAGGCTCTGTGCTGACAGCTCAGAGCCTGGAGTCTGCTTCACACTCTGTGTCTCCCTCTCTCTCTCTGCTCCTCACTCACTCATGCTCTCTCTCTCTCTCTCTCTCTCTCTCTCTCTCTCTCTCAAAAATAAACAAACAAGAAAATTTTAAAAAAGCATATTACCTGATAAATTTTTGGTAGCTGAAATTTCTAGAAGTACCTATCTTTGAGCTGTTGATCCTAAAGAAGGCTTTTTAAATCCATAAGGCATTGGAATGATTTATTAGGTTGTTGATTCTGTTTATGTTGTACAAAAACAGAATTTGGCAAACTTTTTATGTAAAGGGCTAGATACTAAACACCATAGGTTTGCAGAGCATATGATCTTTATCAAAGCTATTCCATTGTGCCTTTGTAGCACAAAAGCAGCCTTAGAAAATGTATAAACAAATAATGTAGCTTTCTGGGATCCAATGAAAATTTACTTATGAAGAATGAAATTTGAACTTTAATTTTCACATCACAAAATACCATTCTTCTGATTTTTTTCAGTGATGGGTTGTGGGGGGATAAGCTAAATAGGTAATGTGTATTAAGGAGGGCACTTGTGCTGAGCACTGGGTGTTACATGTAAGTGATGAATCACTAAATTCTACTCCTGAAACCAATCCTACACAATATGTTAACTTGAATTTAAGTAAAATCTTGGAGGAAAAAAAATTGTAAAACCATTCTTAGCATTTAAGCTGGTCAAAAAAAGATGGCAGTCTAGATTTATGGCATTGGTGGTAGTTTGCTTACTCATTTCCATTAAAAATTTGGGATCCATAAATTAGTTGAGTATGATAAGAAGGATGCAGAATATTTCTAAAAGCAATGGACTTTACTAGTGAAGTACTTTATAAACAATCAGTGATTACAAAATATCAGTACATAAATTTCAAACATTTATCTCTTTAGTGATTTGGTTATTTGAATATATTGCCAAAAAGGCACATGAGCATTCAAAATCAACCCTGGGTTAAAAAAGTTTAATTTGTAGCTGAATTTCTAGTAAAAATTATTTCTTACCTTGGGAATAGCCAATCAAAATGGATCCAGACATAATTTCAGAATAGTTGGTAGTCATATTTGTAAAACATTCATCATCAATCTCCATTGCAACAGAAGGGGGTAAGCAGCTCCAAGTTCTCAGCCCCCACAGAAAGATTGACAAAAGGTAAATTGAAAATGGTAACAAAGATCTGTGGTGTTTTCACTTGCCCTTGCTCCAACACCCCTGCATCCCCCCAGCACATGAGCAATCTTGAAAAAGAAACCTGCAACCTTATTTAAGTCCTTTGACTCTTAGCTCTATAGGGAGCACAGCAAACCTTATTAGAAAATTATTGTGTATGTTTGTCCATTCCAAACCATCTGGGAGATGCCTGAATGAGGGATTCAAGGAGCATGTCTCTGTTTCAGCTGATAGAAAACAGACCAGGAAAACAGTGGGCATTACTCAAAACAAGTGCAAGCCAAACTCACAACTCAGATTCCCAGGGAAAGAGTATGATGGAAACATGAAATAGATGCCAAAGGCCCTGGAACAAAAGTTAAGGAGATTCATTAAGAAGTTAGGACATTCAAAAACTCCCATGTGAGGAAATTTAGAAAGCCGCGCACATGCCCAGAGCAAAATTCATGTGCAGAAAACAATGTGAAAGACACTAAGCTTTCACCTCAGGCTAATCCTTAGGCTTAATGTAAGCCTATCTAAGTACTGAAATAGTGCCTTTGCACAGAACCATTCTGCACAAAGGTATGAATTATTTTGTTTCCGTGTCTGCTTGTTTGTTTTGTTTGTGTATGTGAGGGTCAGGGGTGTGAGTTCAGGGTTGTGTTTTAGCTCCTGGTGCTCAAGGGAATCTCTGCCAAAATTAGTTTAACACAAAGAACAGAGACTTCACTGGTCTGAGAAGACAACACAGCCTTTAAAAAATAGTTTGAGAAAGTCACTACACAAATGGACTAGTACAGCCTTCAACACTGGAGAAACAATAAGTTCTGGCAAAGAGGGAAATCTGATTTCCATATGTCGTAATACTCATATGCCCAGTTTTCAACAAAATAACTCATGGAATACAAAGAAACAGGAAAGTATGGCCTATTGAGAGGAACAAAATGTTAAGAAATCATCCTTGAGGGAGTGCCTCGGTGGTTCAGTGGGTGAACCGTCCAACTTCAGCTCAAGTCATGCTCTCACGGTTCATGAGTTCGAACCCCTCATTAGGCTCTGTGCTGACCACTCAAAGCCGGGAGCCTGCTTTGGATTCTGTCTCCCTCTCTCTCTCTGTCCCTCCCCACACCCTCAAAGATAAATAAACATTAAAAAAAGAAAAGGAAATCATCCCTGAAGGAAATACAGGTTTTGGGTTAATTATACAAAGACTAGAGAACAATTACATTAAATATGGTCAAAAAGCTAAAGAAAAACATAGATAAAGACTGAAGGAAATCAGAAAAACAATGTATAAACTAAATGAAAATATCCATAAAGAAGTAGAAATTATTAAAAGAAAAAGCCACTGTGGAAAATTTTGACATTTCCTCAAAATATTTATTATCTATTTATAATATAATATAATAATAAATATGTTTATTTATTCAGTCTTAAAACTCTGACACATGCTACAACATGAATGAACCTTGAAAACATCATGCTAAGTGAAATAAACCAAACACAAAGGGTAAATGTTGTATAATTATGCTTATCTGAGGTACATAGAAAAGGAAAATTCATAGAGAAAGAAGAAATTTTAAGAACTAGAGACAGTGTGAAATGGGAAGTTATTGTTTAATGGGTGCAGTTTCTGTTTTGGGGGATGAACAAATTCTGGAAATGCATAGAAGTGATGATTGTACAACATTTGTAAATGTACTTAATGCCACTGAATTAAATGGTTAAAATGGTAATTTTTACTAAAATGGTTATTTTTACCATAATTTCTAAAATAATGTTTTTAAAAAGAACCACACAAATTCTGGAGGTGAAGCATACAGCAACAAAAAATTTGCAAGAGGGGTTCAACAGCAGAGTTAAGCAAGGAGAAGAAATAATCATTGAATTGAAGCTAGGACAATTGAAATTATTTAGTTTGAGTATCAGGAAAAAAAAAAATAGAATGAGGAAAAGTAGATAGAGCCTAAAGGACCTATATGAGATGCCATGAAGTATATGCATTATGTGCATCCCAGAAAGAAGAAAGAAAAAGGGACAGAAAGAATATTTGAAGTACATTTTCATATATACCACAATTCTGTCTTCTTTTACTTTGTCCTAACGTTGCCAATTTTATACACCAGTTTTAACTCAGGAGTTTAGCTGGTCAATAGTTTTATCTCATATTGTATTTTTGAGAACACCTAGATTTCATGACCGAATTCAGTGTGCAATTTTCCTCTGCAGCATGGTCAGAAATGCATATAGAAATAGAAGGGAATTTTAAAGCTTTGTTTTATTAATTTATATCAAACTCTTCTTTGTCTAATACCTGACTTGCATTTTTCCCAAAAAAGAAAGGAGACCAATTACTGAACCAACATATTACTTCATAAATAGAATTGTGAATTCACCCTCAGATATTCAAGAGGATCTGATTTCAGATCTAAGATGTCAATTAAAAGTAGTTTATATCCCTATAAGCAAAGTGAGATCCCACAAAAGTCCATGGAAAGGAATATTAGAAAACTTAGAGAAAGACAAAGAGACTAATGTTTTCTCTAAGTGCTTGAGTATTATCTGAGTAAATTTGCAAAGGTTGTGGCTGGGACTTTTGGCTATGGCTTTGAGGACTTTAATAAATCCTCTTGCTTATAAAACAAATGTAAAACTAGACAAAATTATTGAAACAAACCATATCAAGAATCGGGAAATAGACCACGGGCAAACAAAAAATTGGGAAGGGATTATTCATAACAACCTGACAGAATTTCAGGTAAGAACAGAAAGAGATCTATTTTTGCATGAGGCTGCTCCCTATGTTCTCTTTTTAACTTGGTCAGCTAGGACAGTTTTCTCCAGGCATAGATGACCACCATAATGAGAAGCTTTGCTTCTAGAGAGGGCACATGATTTGGAGTAGAAGGTAAAAACCTGAGGTGATTTTTTCATTAATGGTAGTAAATTAAGTAGAAAAGAAAGAAAAAAAACGCAACCGTGCTAGGGCTGATTTGTAGTCATGGTTGTTGTACAGGGTTCTGTATCCAGAATCCTGGGTATTGGGGAGCTTACAAGGGCGAAATAAGCTATCCACACATTCCAGGCTAACAAAGTAAATGCATGCATTGGAGACACTTGAGAATCCCTGTGATTTTGGATACCTGAGATACCTCAGATACTAAAGATGTGAAAGCCCAGGAAGACTAGAAGAATGGCTGCATTTTTATTGTTGTTGTTTATTTGTTTTAAGTCTATTTATTTATTCTGAGAGAGTGAGAGAGAGAGAGAGAGAGGGAGAGAGAGAGAATCCCAAGCAGGCTCGATGCTGTCAGTACAGAGCCCAATGTGGGACTAGATCTCACGATTATGAGATCATGACCTGAGCCCAAATCAAGAGCCAGAAGCTTAACTGACTGAACCACCCAGACATCTCTGATTGGCTGTATTTCGAATGTACTCTAACATACGCAGATAATTCAGCTGAGGTTTAGAAACTTCACATATCCTCTTCCCCAGTCATTGACTAATACTTAGCTTTGTAGCCCTAGAAGTGACCATTAAGACACCAGGCTAAAAAATAAATAACAAGAATAAAATATATAACGACAAATATATCCATATATATTAATTTTTTAATGTTTATTTATTTTTGAGACAGAGACAGAGTGTGAGTGGGGGAGGGGCAGAAAGAGAGAGGGAGACAGAATCCAAAGCAGGCTCTAGGCTCTGAGCTGTCAGCACAGAGCCAGACACAGGGCTCGAAACCACCAACCATAAGATCATGACCTGAGCCGAAGTTGGACACTTAACCGACTAGGCCACGTAGATGCCCCACTGTTATTACTCTGAATTATTATCAACTACCAATCTTATTTAACAATTTCATTTTACAGATGAGAAAAGACAGATCCAGAAAAGTTAATAGGCTTATCCAAGGTCATAGATTGTAAAATTTAAAGCTAGGTTTATAACTATTTAATCTAAATAACAATTACTTTGCTATACAACATGTTGGTGGACTTTATTTGAATTTACTATTCCCTCAATTTTTTCTAAAATTAATGAATTAAGACTTGTATCATTCATGGATAGTTTTTGTTCAGATCGAATACCCTAATTGTTGTAACTTAGATTAATGCCCCAGTGTTTCTTCACAGGCCACAAAGAGTCACTCCACTACTGAGTTTTGTGCAGATGTTCCATACCCTATAAAAATATTAGAAGGCAAAAATCTCACCCCCACCCCCCGTATACCCAGAAACCTTTCTTGTACTACACTGACAAAACAGTTTCCAGGTAATAATTTGAGAAATTCACAGGATTCACCTTGTTTGTTTTTCTTTTCTCAATGGATCATCGGACTTACACTGTATTTTGTACAATGTCTGAAAACAATATTGCGTATATTTTTGTCTGCTTTTAGATTTTGTTTTTGCATAAAGAGAGGGTAAATCCAGACCACTACTCAGTCATGGATGGAAAGAGAACTTATTGTTTTATTTTTACTCTCTTTTTTAAAAAAATAATTTTTTGGCAAATCATTAGGTAATTTTAGTTGGAAACTTTCTACCAGGTTCTGGTCAATTTGTGTGCTAAAATATTTTATACACTAGAGTTTTATAAGTTCAGCTCATGATCAATTCCTTGTTGAATTCCCTCTAAGCACATTAAGTTCCCTCTGAGCTTGAACCACCAAGTCTAAATATACCTGACCTTAGAAAACAACTAAGACTGTATGACTTTAGTTTTTATTGACTCAGAAGTATGCTTTAGATAAATCATTTTTGATGTTCTAAACTACGTCATCATATCATTCAGGAACAATTATATTTTGTGTTTTCAAGTTTTCCATTGCTAATATGTGCCAGGTTCTGATATAAATAAATGTATTTAATAAAATTTTACATCTGATCATCATTTGTAGATGATTACACAGAAGATTTAATTTTCTTTAAAAGTTTGAAATATGGGTCTTTTTTGGGTCTTGACTGGGAAATAGGAGTTTCAAAATAACACTACAACACACTTAGAATAATTGATCATTATCAATATCTTTTGGTTTAAATTTTGTATTCATTTTCTGAAAATTACAGATTTATAACTTGCTGACAGCCTATTTTAAACACTGAATAAACTATTTTACTCTCTAATGTATTTCTCTTACGATTTATTTTTTATTGTAATATAAGGAAGAGGAAAGCAGCTGCATTCTCCAGCTGTGACAAAGTGTTTCAATAAATGAGGCAAGCAACATCAGTAATAAATAAAGCAATTTACTTCTTTATAAAAATGACTATCTCTGTTTAACATCAAAGCTGTAGCTAGTAGCGTGGCCTAGCAGCTGGTATGGCTAAAGTGAATATTCACTGGGAAATTAGGTTGCCATTATATCAGCTATATTATACTGACAAGGGCATACTAAGATGTCTATGGAAAATGTTTAAAAGCTTTTCTTTTGAATGCAGTACCAAGAAACTGTCTCATTTCACTTAAGTCACTGATATTGGTTGAGTGACAGAATGCAGTCTATTGCTGCTACCACAAAGCAATTAACTTCCTCTTCCCCCTACAGGCAGAGAGTCCAGAGTGCTCTTTAATGATGAGTAGGAAGAATTATGCTAAATCTGTAAGATTGATGAAAAAAATTATTTTGCTTACCCAGAGGTTGCTATGTTTCTAGAATCGCTGGAGTTTGTAGAATTAGATACAGCATGTTCCAATATGCAACTCTCAGGCAATTCATCATTACACACACACACACACACACACACACACACACACACACACACACACTTCCCCTAGTAGCTAGTCATCAACTATCACAAATTAGACTACATAACAAAATTAAAATTTCCCAAAGTATATTCAGACCTAATTGTATTTTCTAGTATCTACTAAATCTATGAGGATCTGTAGCTAAACTGAGTTTTCTTTTTTTTTAATTTTTTTAAGTATTTATTTATGTTTGAGAGAGGGAGACAGAGTACCAGCAGGAGAGGGGTAGGGAGAGAAAGAGAGAGAGAGAGAGAGAGAAGGAGACACAGAATACGAAGCAGGATCCAGTCTCTGAGCTGTCAGCACAGAGCCCGATGTGGGGCTCGAACCCACAAACTGCGAGATCATGACCTGAGCTGAAGTTGGATGCTTATCCAACTGAGCCACCCAAGTGCCCCATAAATTGAGTTTTCTAATGCTCACTGGAAAAACTACACAACTACACAACAGCTGTTTATCACCTCTCAACCTGGATTCCTATTCTCATACTAACATTTGGGTACAAGAAACCAAGGCATCATCTATTCATGGATCCAGGTTTGTGTCTCGAGTGTATGTATATCAAGGATCAAGGACTAGTATTATTCATTGAAATATTTAGAGCTTATATTTGTATATCACCTTGCAGTTTACCTTATATTTTTGTAAATTTAATAACAATGTAAGAGATATATGAAAGGAGTTATTGCCCCACTTGAGATGAGACCACTCATTTCATAAAGGTAAATAACACCATAATGCTACATATCTTTCAGTTTGCAATGTGTTTGCTAGACTGTGAAAAGGGAACATTCCACAAAATAACTGTCAAAATAAAACATCATCACATTAAAATATGAAGTTTGGGAAAGGAGTTAATGATAGGATGAAAAAGAAAAAAAGAGAATGCTTAAATAGAGAATTAAAAAAGAGAAGATTACAAAGGAACTTCTGATGAACTTGTGTTTTCATCAATATTTCCTCTTCTATTTTTTATAATATGGCCTAAAATCTATTTCTGTACAGAAAAACCCAGTTATTATAAATATTATTTGTTGAGAAATCCTGCATTCTGAGTGTGCTGACATTCTTATCAACTCACTTAAGTTGCTCAATGTTCACCAGGTATATACTGATCAGAATTTTTACATACCCAAGGGTGTGACACTGAGAACACATAAGAGAATGTCTCCATAGCTTCCAAATGGTACAATAGATGATTATAGCAAACTGCTAGGTAACTTAAAAAGCTGCTTCTTGATTTTCTATGTTCCACAAGATGGTTGGTGAGGAAAAAACTATTTTCTGAAGAAGAAGGAGGAGGAGGAGGCAACGACAATGCCAAATTTGCCTTTTTCATGCTCACACTCTTATATGTATTACAGACTATTACAGTGTGATAGTAAAGCAGCTTAAATAAGACCTCTTCTATTAAACTAAATACAAAAAAGATTTTTTAAATGATAAAACATTACTCTTCTTGCTTTGTTTTAGATATTTCTATAGGTCTATAAATATACAGAATATTTTATAAATATTTCATAAAATATATATGCTTTATTTGTTGTGTTACATATTATATAGGATAGCTATTTCAAATAAATATTATAAAAAGTCTCCGTTTAAATTTCTGATATGGTAAAAATAAATAGAACTTACCACATTAAGGTTCTTAATAATTTTTAAGAACTTAAAAAGTTCCTGAGAATAATTTTTGAGAGCCACCACCCTAAATTAAGTAGTAAATGTGTTACACCAGGTACATAGCTAATATATTCATTTTTGCAAATGGGAACAGAGCTCTGTTTCTGCTACATACAACTTACTAAGTTTTTTTCTGGTCTAATAATTGAAAGTTTTAGGAAAAATATTTTCTACTGAATATTGCAAATGCTGATACATTATCATTAAGCAGAGGAAAATAAAAATTCATATTAATGATATGAATCAAAAACTTGTCATTTAATTTGATAGAATATCATTACTGGCAAAGAACTTTCCTTTTCAGAGTCAAGACAATTAATTAATTATTATATTAGTGAGTGTCTACAAAACATCTATATCAGAAGTAGCATATTTTGAAGTAGAGGAAAAACATGTAGATACTCTTCTGGCAATAGTTAAGATGGATTATGGCAAATGATGCCAATAATAGCGGTCTCTCCTTTGGTGTTTACAATGAACAAATCTAAAAGGCTCCTGAGGGGCGCCTGGGTGGCGCAGTCGGTTAGGCGTCCGACTTCGGCCAGGTCACGATCTCGCGGTCCGTGAGTTCGAGCCCCGCGTCAGGCTCTGGGCTGATGGCTCAGAGCCTGGAGCCTGTTTCCGATTCTGTGTCTCCCTCTCTCTCTGCCCCTCCCCCGTTCATGCTCTGTCTCTCTCTGTCCCAAAAATAAATAAACGTTGAAAAAAAAAAAAAAAAAAAAAAAAAAAAAATAAAAGGCTCCTGACAGCAAATTTTGAGAGCTATTCAAAGGTAGGTGGGTATGAAAGAATTTTTTGAATGAAAATAACTCTACTCCCTTATAACACAAAACATTTAAGGTAATCAGAAGTTAGAAACAACCTATAGTATGAGAATGAAAAAGTTAAAACAAGTAATTTGAACATACACTAGGGGGTGTACATTGGTATATCTTAGACTACCTGAATAATTACTTAGTCCTCTCTTTTACAATTTCTAGCATATGTATATATGAGGCATTTTCACTTAAACATTCTGTGTCTTGTGAGCAAAACTGGAATACAAAGTTAAAATGGATAAGTCTAGACCATTGGTATGAAAAGTATATATATATTTTTTGCTAAGTTTTGTTGGATCATATATAAAAAAAAGTTATGGAAACAAAACTCTTAATTTATGTGAGACTGGGAAGACCTGAAATAAACTAAGGAGTTCTATAAATGTACTGTGTCTCCTGAAACTCTCATATAAAATTATATTTGGTCATTTGCCATGACCTTTGAGAGGTCATTTAATTATGAAATTTAACTGCGTATTTGATTTGTTTTGTTCTCCCAAGGGAATCTAAAGAGATTAGCTTGATTCGAGTTATATTAGTTCTACCTACATTGGTTTAAAAGTTAACCTTAGATTCTATCCTGGTTTACTTTGTTTTAGCACCAATTTTTGCCATATTTAACTGTGTTGATCTTATTGGAAGAGAATTACATACTACATAATTTTCACTTATGGATTATACTAATAGAACTAAATATGTCATCTGTACCTAAAGTTACATTTTTTTGTCTATGCTACTTTACTAACCTAACCACTCACTTGTGCTTCAACAATTGAATAGACATCCTAATACATTGAAATCAACTGCATACTACTGCAGTTCTACTAGTTGGATATTATTACTAGGCTGCTATAACAAAGTACCACATACTGGGTAATTTATTTTTTTTTATTTATATATGAAATTTATTGTCAAATTGGTTTCCATAAAACACCCAGTGCTCATCCCAAAAGGTGCCCTCCTCAGTACCCATCACCCACCCTCTCCTCCCTCCCACCCCCCATCAACCCTTAGTTTGTTCTCAGTTCTCAACAGTCTCTTATGCTTTGGCTCTCTCCCACTCTAACCTCTTTTTTTTTTTTTTTTTCCTTCTCTTCCCCCATGGGTTCCTGTTAAGTTTCTCAGGATCCACATAAGAGTGAAACCATATGGTATCTGTCTTTCTCTGTATGGCTTATTTCACTTAGCATCACACTCTCCAGTTCCATCCACGTTGCTACAAAAGGCCATATTTCATTTTTTCTCATTGCCACGTAGTACTCCATTGTGTATATAAACCACAATTTCTTTATCCATTCATCAGTTGATGGACATTTAGGCTCTTTCCATAATTTGGCTATTGTTGAGAGTGCTGCTATGAACATTGGGGTACAAGTGCCCCTATGCATCAGTACTCCTGTGTCCCTTGGATAAATTCTTAGCAGTGCTATTGCTGGGTCATAGGGTAGGTCTATTTTTAATTTTCTGAGGAACCTCCACACTGCTTTCCAGAGCGGCTGCACCAATTTGCATTCCCACCAACAGTGCAAGAGGGTTCCCGTTTCTCCACATCCTCTCCAGCATCTATAGTCTCCTGATTTGTTCATTTTGGCCACTCTGACTGGCGTGAGGTGATACCTGAGCGTGGTTTTGATTTGTATTTCCCTGATAAGGAGCGACGCTGAACATCTTTTCATGTGCCTGTTGGCCATCCGGATGTCTTCTTTAGAGAAGTGTCTATTCATGTTTTCTGCCCATTTCTTCACTGGGTTATTTGCTTTTTGGGTGTGGAGTTTGGTGAGCTCTTTATAGATTTTGGATACTAGCCCTTTGTCCGATATGTCATTTGCAAATATCTTTTCCCATTCCGTTGGTTGCCTTTTAGTTTTGTTGGTTGTTTCCTTTGCTGTGCAGAAGCTTTTTATCTTCATAAGGTCCCAGGAATTCACTTTTGCTTTTAATTCCCTTGCCTTTGGGGATGTGTCGAGTAAGAGATTGCTACGGCTGAGGTCAGAGAGGTCTTTTCCTGCTTTCTCCTCTAAGGTTTTGATGGTTTCCTGTCTCACATTCAGGTCCTTTATCCATTTTGAGTTGATTTTTGTGAATGGTGTGAGAAAGTGGTCTAGTTTCAACCTTCTGCATGTTGCTGTCCAGTTCTCCCAGCACCATTTGTTAAAGAGACTGTCTTTTTTCCATTGGATGTTCTTTACTGCTTTGTCAAAGATGAGTTGGCCATACGTTTGTGGGTCTAGTTCTGGGGTTTCTATTCTATTCCATTGGTCTATGTGTCTGTTTTTGTGCCAATACCATGCTGTCTTGACGATGACACCTTTGTAGTAGAGGCTAAAGTCTGGGATTGTGATGCCTCCTGCTTTGGTCTTCTTCTTCAAAATTCCTTTGGCTATTCGGGGCCTTTTGTGGTTCCATATGAATTTTAGGATTCCTTGTTCTAGTTTCGAGAAGAATGCTGGTACAATTTTGATTGGGATTGCATTGAATGTGTAGATAGCTTTGGGTAGTATTGACATTTTGACAATATTTATTCTTCCAATCCATGAGCAGGGAATGTCTTTCCATTTCTTTAAATCTTCTTCAATTACCTTCATAAGCTTTCTATAGTTTTCAGCATACAGATCCTTTACATCTTTGGTTAGATTTATTCCGAGGTATTTTATGCTTCTTGGTGCAATTGTGAATGGGATCAGTTTCTTTATTTGTCTTTCTGTTGCTTCATTTTTAGTGTATAAGAATGCAACTGATTTCTGTACATTGATTTTGTATCCTGCAACTTTGCTGAATTCCTGTATCAGTTCTAGCAGACTTTTGGTGGAGTCTATCGGATTTTCCATGTATAATATCATCTCATCTGCAAAGAGTGAAAGCTTGACTTCATCTTTGCCAATTTTGACGCCTTTGATTTCCTTTTGTTGTCTGATTGCTGATGCTAGAACTTCCAGCACTATGTTAAACAACAGCGGTGAGAGTGGGCATCCCTGTCGTGTTCCTGATCTCAGGGAAAAAGCTCTCAGTTTTTCCCCGTTGAGGATGATGTTAGCTGTGGGCTTTTCATATATGGCTTTTATGATCTTTAAGTATGTTCCTTCTATCCCGACTTTCTCAAGAGTTTTTATTAAGAAAGGGTGCTGGATTTTGTCAAAGGCCTTTTCTGCATCGATTGACAGGATCATATAGTTCTTCTCTTTTTTTTTGTTAATGTGATGTATCACGTTGATTGATTTGCGAATGTTGAACCAGCCCTGCATCCCAGGAATGAATCCCACTTGATCATGGTGAATAATTCTTTTTATATGCCGTTGAATTCGATTTGCTAGTATCTTATTAAGAATTTTTGCATCCATATTCATCAGGGATATTGGCCTGTAGTTCTCTTTGTTTACTGGGTCTCTGTCTGGTTTAGGAATCAAAGTAATACTGGCTTCATAGAATGAGTCTGGAAGGTTTCCTTCCCTTTCTATTTCTTGGAATAGCTTGAGAAGGATAGGTATCATCTCTGCTTTAAACGTCTGGTAGAACTCTCCTGGGAAGCCATCTGGTCCTGGACTCTTATTTGTTGGGAGATTTTTGATAACCGATTCAATTTCTTCGCTGGTGATGGGTCTGTTCAAGCTTTCTATTTCCTCCTGATTGAGTTTTGGAAGAGTGTGGGTGTTCAGGAATTTGTCCATTTCTTCCAGGTTGTCCAATTTGTTGGCATATAATTTTTCATAGTATTCCCGGATAATTGTTTGTATCTCTGAGGGATTGGTTGTAATAATTCCATTTTCATTCATGATTTTATCTATTTGGGTCATCTCCCTTTTCTTTTTGAGAAGCCTGGCTAGAGGTTTGTCAATTTTGTTTATTTTTTCAAAAAACCAACTCTTGGTTTCGTTGATCTGCTCTACAGTTTTTTTAGATTCTATATTGTTTATTTCTGCTCTGATCTTTATTATTTCTCTTCTTCTGCTGGGTTTAGGCTGCCTTTGCTGTTCTGCTTCTAGTTCCTTTAGGTGTGCTGTTAGATTTTGTATTTGGGATATTTCTTGTTTCTTGAGATAGGCCTGGATTGCAATGTATTTTCCTCTCAGGACTGCCTTTGCTGCGTCCCAAAGCGTTTGGATTGTTGTATTTTCATTTTTGTTTGTTTCCATATATTTTTTAATTTCTTCTCTAATTGCCTGGTTGACCCACTCATTCGTTAGTAGGGTGTTCTTTAACCTCCATGCTTTTGGAGGTTTTCCAGACGTTTTTCTGTGGTTGATTTCAAGCTTCATAGCATTGTGGTCTGAAAGTATGCATGGTATGATTTCAATTCTTGTAAACTTATGAAGGGCTGTTTTGTGACCCAGTATATGATCTATCATGGAGAATGTTCCATGTGCACTCGAGAAGAAAGTATATTCTGTTGCTTTGGGATGCAGAGTTCTAAATATATCTGTCAAGTCCATCGGATCCAATGTCTCCTTCAGGGCCCTTGTTTCTTATTGATCGTGTGTCTAGATGATCTATCCATTTCTGTAAGTGGGGTGTTAAAGTCCCCTGCAATTACCACATTCTTATCAATAAGGTTGCTTGTGTTTATGAGTAATTGTTTTATATATTTGGGTGCTCCAGTATTCGGCGCATAGACATTTATAATTGTTAGCTCTTCCTGATGGATAGACCCTGTCACTATTATATAATGTCCTTCTTCATCTCTTGTTACAGCCTTTAATTTAAAGTCTAGTTTGTCTGATATAAGTATGGCTACTCCAGCTTTCTTTTGGCTTCCAGTAGCATGATAAATAGTTCTCCATCCCCTCACTCTCAATCTACAGGTGTCCTCAGGTCTAAAATGAGTCTCTTGTAGACAGCAAATAGATGGGTCTTGTTTTTTTATCCATTCTGATACCCTATGTCTTTTGGTTGGCGCATTTAATCCATTTACATTCAGTGTTATTATAGAAAGATATGGGTTTAGAGTCATTGTGATGTCTGTATGTTTTATGCTTGTAGTGATGTCTCTGGTACTTTGTCTCACAGGGTCCCCCTTAGGATCTCTTGGAGGGCTGGTTTAGTGGTGACAAATTCCTTCAGTTTTTGTTTGTTTGGGAAGACCTTTATCTCTCCTTCTATTCTAAATGACAGACTTGCTAGATAAAGGATTCTCGGCTGCATATGTTTTCTGTCTAGCACACTGAAAATCTCATGCCAATTCTTTCTGGCCTGCCAAGTTTCAAAAGAGAGATCAGTCACGAGTCTTATAGGTCTCCCTTTATATGGGAGGGCACGTTTACCCCTTGCTGCTTTCAGAATTTTCTCTTTATCCTTGTATTTTGCCAGTTTCACTATGATATGTCGTGCAGAAGATCGATTCAAGTTACGTCTGAAGGGAGTTCTCTGTGCCTCTTGGATTTCAATGCCTTTTTCCTTCCCCACTTCAGGGAAGTTCTCAGCTATTATTTCTTCAAGTACCCCTTCAGCACCTTTCCCTCTCTCTCCTCCTCTGGGATACCAATGATGCGTATATTATTTCTTTTTAGTGTATCACTTAGTTCTCTAATTTTCCGCTAATATTCCTGGATTTTTTTATCCCTCTTTTTCTCAGCTTCCTCTTTTTCCATAACTTTATCTTCTAGTTCACCTATTCTCTCCTCTGCCTCTTCAATCCGAGCCGTGGTGGTTTCCATTTTGTTATGCATTTCGTTTAAAACGTTTTTCAGCTCCTTGTGACTGTTCCTTAGTCCCTTGATCTCTGTAGCAAGAGATTCTCTGCTGTCAGCTATACTGTTTTCAAGCCCAGCGATTAATTTTATGACTATTATTCTAAATTCACTTTCTGTGATATTATTTAAATCCTTTTTGATCAGCTCATTAGCTGTTGTTATTTCCTGGAGATTCTTCTGAGGGGAATTCTTCCGCTTGGTCATTTTGGATAGTCCCTGGCGTGGTGAGGACCTGCAGGGCACTTCCCCTGTGCTGTGGTGTATAACTGGAGTTGGTGGGCGGGGCCTCAGTCAGACCTGATGTCTGCCCCCAGCCCACCGCTGGGGCCACAGTCAGACTGGTGTGTGCCTTCTCTTCCCCTCTCCTAGGGGCGGGATTCACTGTGGGGTGGGGTGGCCTGTCTGGGCTACTTGCACACTGCCAGGCTTGTGATGCTGGGGATCTGGCGTCTTAGCTGGGGTGGGTAGGCAAGGTGCACAGGGGCAGGAGGGGCAGGCTTAGCTTGCTTCTCCTTAGGTGATCCACTTCAGGAGGGGCCCTGTGGCAGCAGGAGGGAGTCAGATCCGCTGCCGGAGGTTTGGCTCCGCAGAAGCGCAGAGTTGGGTGTTTGCGCGGAGCGAGCAAGTTCCCTGGCAGGAACTGGTTCTCTTTGGGATTTTGGCTGGGGGATGGGCGGGGAAGATGGCGCTGGCGAGCGCCTTTGTTCCCCACCAAACTGAGCTCTGTCGTCAGGGGGCTCAGCAGCTCTCTTTCCCTTTGTCCTCCAGCCTTCCCGCTTTCTGAGCAGAGCTGTTCACTTATGACCTCCCAGACGCTAAGTCGCGCTTACTGTAGGAACACAGTCCATCAGGCCCCTCCACTTTTTGCAAGCCAGACTCGGGGGCTCTGCTTGGCCGGCGAGCCGCCCCTCCGCCCCGGCTCCCTCCCGCCAGTCCGTGGAGGGCGCACCGCCTCGCCGCCCTTCCTACCCTCTTCCGTGGGCCTCTCGTCTGCGCTTGGCTCCGGCGACTCCGTTCTGCTAATCCTCTGGTGGTTTTCTGGGTTATTTAGGCAGGTGTAGGTGGAATCTAAGTGATCAGCAGGACGCGCGGTGAGCCCAGCGTCCTCCTACGCCGCCATCTCACACACACCTTTCCACATACTGGGTAATTTAAACTCAGTTTTGGAGGCTGGAAGTCTGAGATCAAGGTGTCAGCAGGATTCTTCTTTCTGAGGCTTCTCTCCTGAGCTTATTGGTAGCCATCTTCCCCCTATGTCTTCACATGGCCTTCTCTTTGCACGTTTCTGTCCTAAAATACTCTTTTTATAAGAACACAATTGATTTTGGATTAGGGACCATTCCAATGACCTCATTTAACCTTAAATACCTCTTTAAAGTTTAAATGTACATTCTGAGTTACTGGGGGTTAGGACCTCAACATATGAATTGTGTACAGACACAGATTATAGCACTGGTATAGTACAGGCAAGAGGCAAAGAAAAGGAGTGAAGGTTGACCATGTTCCATGAAATTGTCCATGGTGAGGATCAGTCAGATGATGTGCAGCATGGTGAAGGGAATCATTTCCAGGTTGAGGATCCTGAAAACAAAAGCCTCCAGCCTCTTGTATACCCAGAAGGCCAAGAGGAACAGGTAGGGGATGTGCTAGGAGTGAAAAAGTGCTGAATCAGAGTGGTGAAAAGTTTCTTAGTGAGACGGTTTCAGCTGAGGCACATTTTAGGTGCACCTTTTAGTCACCTATATAGTCACCTATAGTCTCTGAATGGAGGCACCCAGGCTAGGTATGCCGATATGCATGTAAGCATGACTGGCCCAGGAGTGAGGGGCTGTGTCCTTGACTGCCATTCCCTCCATACTTAAACTCTCAAAACTGGGTCCTCATGAATATAATATATAAATAAATAAAGTTTATATTTTTAATATAATATTAGAAATGTATACTCTAGAAGCAATGAAAACAAATTGAAATTGTCAGTGTACTAATAAAGGAACTGTAGAAACAAGTTAAGACCACCCAAATGAGAATGAGCAAAGGCTATTTATTCAGAGCTTGCTATAACAAGGGAGTCAGCCATCAACACTTTTGTTTGGCAGAGATTCAAAGGCAGGCAGATGAATGGGAAAGCTTTATATGGAAAAAAGGGAAGGTTTCAAGTATCCTCTGATTGGAAGCTGTTGCCATGGAGAAGCTGTGAGTGGGCTAAGTAAAAGCAGGGCATTCAATATGATTGGTTATGGGAGCATATTTGGTTTACTCCAGTTGGTCCTAAGTTGGAAGCAGGGGCAAATTTTAGGGAAGCTGTCAGTTATTGATCAAGTCCTGACTGTTTGGGGCCAATGGCTACTGAGGCTGTTGTTCAGCTTCCTGGACTGACTGCAGCAGGTTGAGAGTCAGAACTCTACTTTTATATATGGTCTGGCTATCGTCCATTTGTATATTCAGTCTCTCAGTGAGAAAGCAGTAAAACATTAGCACAGAATTTTATGACCAAATTATACTGTCAGTTTCTGAACAAAGCCCAAGTAATATATATTCTTTTCCACTTTTTTCCTGGAAACTAGAGTTTATATGTGGAATTGAAAGTAACACTAACATGTCATATATAATTAGAGTTAAAATTACATTGTAAAGTAGGAAAAGTGTTCACAAAGCACAAAATTAAGTGCAATAAGCATGAACATACTATAAAACATTGAGGAGGAAAAATAAAACCTAAAGTTCCCCAGAGGGTAGGAATGCAATGCAAATCACAAATAAGGCTAGAAAATGAGATCAGCAGATTAGACATCCTAAAGGCAAATTGTAATTTTTTTTTTAATTCACCACGTTTTCCCAGAAAAAGATAGCATGTTAGAGAAGGCATATATTCCAAGGTGTTGGTAAAGTTAGTGATTGGAAAACAAACAAAAGCTTGAGCTCTCAGCAAGGGTAAAAATAAACATCAATTAAATTTGCTGTCTTTATTTAAGAGAATGAAAAATCCCAAAACCCCAAAGAAGAGAAAGTACTGTTTTATTTTAAACACTGAAAGATATTTCTCATGGTTTGATAGTTTGATATGATAATTAACAATGTAGTTTCTGTAGGGTGCCTGGGTGGCTCAGTCAGTTGAGCATCTGGCTTCAGCTCAGGACATGATCTCATGGTTCATGGGTTCCAGCCCCAGGTCAGGCTCTATGCTGACAGCTCAGAGCCTGGATCCTGCTTCGGATTCTGTGTCTCCTTTGCTCACTGCCCCTCCCCCACTCACACTCTATATCTCTCTCTCAAAATAAATAATAAAAACAATTAAAAAAAATTTTTTTAAACACAGTGTAGTCACTGAAATCAGACCGCCTAAGGTCAAATCCTATCTCTACCACTGATAAACTGACCATTTCTCTCTATAACATGGGATTCGTCAGGATAATGTGTCATATATTTAAACCACTTAACATAATACCTGGCATCTAGGTTAATACCTCTTCAAAGTTAGCTCTACATATATTGTTCGCATAAGAAATAAGCATTGAGTGTCTAATGTTTTCCAGTCACTGTTTTAAATACTGGGTTATAGTAGTAAATCAAATAGACACAGTTCCTGGTTTTTTAGTTGTCTTCTGGAGCAATATAAATGTTGTAAAGAGATTAGGGCAAAGTAGCAGCTAGAGTGATAATACAGAAAGCAGTGTTCTATATAGAATAGGCCAGGAAGAACTCTTCAACAAAGGGAACTTTGAGAAGAGACCTGACAGAAGAGAGGGAAAAGCCACTCAAAAAGGTACAAGAGGGTATTTGATAGAAGGAGCTTTGGAGTGTCAAGTACATCTCAATTCATTCTTAATATGTTCCAAGAAAAACAAGGCCATGTTGGTGGAATGGAAACCTCTGGGTCTGTTGAGCCAAGCAATAACTTGATTTAATTTTTTTTTCCTAATGTTTATTTATTTTTGAGAGAGAGAGAGAGAGAGAGAGAGAGAGAGGGAGCGGGGGAGGGGCAGAGAGAGAGGGAGATACAGGCTCCAGGCTCTGAGCTGTCAGCATAGACCCCAATGCAAGGCTTGAACCCACAAGTCATGAGATCATGACCTGAGGCGAATTCAGATGCTTAAATGACTGAGCCACCCTGGCACCCCAGCGATGACCTGATTTTATTTCCCAAGGATTATGCCGGCTGCTCTTAGTAGTATGGACTATATACGAGGGCAAAGACAAGAAAGATCATCTTTGTCAATGTCTCCACCTCCCTCCTCCCATCTCTCTCCCTCCCTCTTTTCCACCCTTCCTCTCCCTCTCTCCCTTATGTTTACTGCTTAATTAATTTTCATTTTGTTAAGTAAATTTCCCTCAACATCTAACAATGTCTGCAAACTTGATTTTATCAGTCTTTAAGACAGTCCAAACTATATCTGAAAACTGAGTCTTTCTTTTAACCATTTGAAGTATCTACTTACAAATTTAGCCATCTTCCTAATATTTCAAAAGCTTATTTATATCTAATAAACTAGACTCAGTTTTTAAAAAATCCACTTAAGTGTTTCAAACAAACATATAAAGCACAATGATTTTAAAACTTGTCACTACACTCGATAAATGCAATTTAAACCACAGTGTTAATGTTACAGATTTTTATAAAAAATATGAACACAAACACTTGCATGCACACACATTCATAAATATGGATAAATAGGAGCACCGAGGACAGCATTAAAAATAAACATATAAATTCATCAAACAGTGATTCACTCAGGAACACCTACTTTCTATCATTCTCCTATCCATTCACTCTTAAATCACATTCAAACCATTCATACATGCCCATATGAAGATCCATACATACAAAAGCACACATAGACTTATATTTACTTACATACATATAAATATAACTGGAATTAAAACACAATATTATAAATATTATTGGAATAATATCAACTATAAAATAATCATGTATGTTAATATATTCTAATACTTCAAATATAAATGTGATATAATAATTAATATCAAAATACTCCTAACATTTGAATTGCTTCAATTCAGTGTTACAATATACTCACATGAAGAATTCTTGTGGAATTGGCAACTCTATAGTATATCTATTTTTTTCATTTAAAATACATAATTTCTTGAAGATTTGCTCCAAATCTCTAAAGAGTCATTTTTAATACAGTAAATGTCATAAAGAATAGATTATTTTTGTATAGTTTACTTTGTATATTTTGTATGTTTCCTTAGATATCATCACTTATTTCAGCCATTTATGATTATTTTAGGCTTTGTAGTTTTTGATGTGGCCATCAGAATTTTTGCTGCAACTTTTGAACAAACTCTATTACTAATAGAGTTGGAAACAACTAGCTGAAAATAGCCATTATGAAATAGCATCTGAGTTGTATATTCAGCAGTAATGGAATTTGCAAAATGAAGCAAAACAAAACAAAACAAAACAAAAACTAACTTATTCTGTTAAGAAGGTTGGATTTTAAAATAGAACAGATAATTTTATGTAGTAAATGGTTGATTCATTTCTCAAAATGCAAAACTCCTACTAATTACCTTCTAAATAAAAAGATACTTTTTTGTTGTTCTGGATATATATAAAGTTTTAATCCTTTAAAACATGTAGGTTTTAGAAATTAATCTGAACAGTGTATTTAAATATATTTTATTAATGTTGAGTATGTTATAATTCATAAATGAGCTTATTTTTGGTTTCAATGTGAAGTTCACAATGAGATCAACCATTGGCTTGAACCTAGTTTATGTCTGCAACCAAGAAAGTAAATATTTTGCATAATTGAATCATAAATTCTACCCATTATACCTGGACTTTACATCTATATCCTTCAGAAGAGCTCTAACATCCTTAATTGCACCCTGTATTAATTTTGTGAAATAGCTTTGTTTTATAGATTTATTGCACAATTATTTCAGAACAATATGAGGACACAGAGAAAATCACATTCATTTTTATAAGCATGTTTTTCTTTCCATTATGTTTTATGGCTGTGTAAGGAACTATAGTTGTGTATTTTATATTTTATTTGAATACTGGATACCACATTAATTTAACTGAAATTTTAAAAAACTTACAGTAGTCCATAATAAAGAAACTTTATTTCAACCTTTTTTGGTAGATATGGAGATGCACCACCAGATCTCCCATCAGGAAGGTAGAGCCTAACAGAGGTGAAGGTCAGCAGCCAGCTTCCAGCTTCCAACTTGTAACTTCTTCAGAGCCTGCCTCAGCTGCAGAGAGCTGGCTTCCCCCAACTCTAGGCCCTTCCCAGGACAACCTCTATCCAATGACTGAAAGAGATGAGAGAGCAAAGGCCTGATCCTTTGGGCCCAGCAAGGTAGACAATACTCTCCTGAGAGAGCTCCCTTCCAGGGTGACCAAGGATTTTTTTGAGCCTGCAATTTCGTGTGGGTAATTTACCCAAAGCCCATATCAGCAGCAGCAGCACCTGTGACCTTTTTAAAAATTCAAATTCGGATAAATCTGCTGTTACCACCAGGCAGTAAGGAGTTCTTTCACATAATCATGATAATTAATTTTATTTCCCAACCATTCTGATAGTTTGTTCTATTCACGCAGAATACAGACTTTAAAAAAATACAAACTCAAACGTAATCTGAAATAATGGTTATCTGTGCTATTAGTTTCTTTAAAAATTGTTAATGAAATAAATGTAGGGAGGAGAGGGAAGATGGCGGCTTAGGAGGACGCTGGGCTCACCGCGAGTCCTGCTGATCACTTAGATTCCACCTACACCTGCCTAAATAACCCAGAAAACCGCCAGAGGATTAGCAGAACAGAGTCGCCGGAGCCAAGCTCAGACGAGAGGCCCACGGAAGAGGGTAGGAAGGGCGGCGAGGCGGTGCGCGCTCCACGGACTGGCGGGAGGGAGCCAGGGCGGAGGGGCAGCTCGCCGGCCAAGCAGAGCCCCCGAGTCTGGCTTGCAAAAAGCGGAGGGGCCTGACGGACTGTGTTCCTACAGCAAGCGCGACTTAGCGTCTGGGAGGTCATAAGTGAACAGCTCTGCTCAGAAAGCGGGAAGGCTGGAGGACAAAGGGAAAGAGAGCTGCTGAGCCCCCTGACGACAGAGCTCAGTTTGGTGGGGAACAAAGGCGCTCGCCAGCGCCATCTTCCCCGCCCATCCCCCAGCCAAAATCCCAAAGAGAACCAGTTCCTGCCAGGGAACTTGCTCGCTCCGCGCAAACACCCAACTCTGCGCTTCTGCGGAGCCAAACCTCCGGCAGCGGATCTGACTCCCTCCTGCTGCCACAGGGCCCCTCCTGAAGTGGATCACCTAAGGAGAAGCAAGCTAAGCCTGCCCCTCCTGCCCCTGTGCACCTTGCCTACCCACCCCAGCTAAGACGCCAGATCCCCAGCATCACAAGCCTGGCAGTGTGCAAGTAGCCCAGACAGGCCACCCCACCCCACAGTGAATCCCGCCCCTAGGAGAGGGGAAGAGAAGGCACACACCAGTCTGACTGTGGCCCCAGCGGTGGGCTGGGGGCAGACATCAGGTCTGACTGAGGCCCCGCCCACCAACTCCAGTTATACACCACAGCACAGGGGAAGTGCCCTGCAGGTCCTCACCACGCCAGGGACTATCCAAAATGACCAAGCGGAAGAATTCCCCTCAGAAGAATCTCCAGGAAATAACAACAGCTAATGAGCTGATCAAAAAGGATTTAAATAATATCACAGAAAGTGAATTTAGAATAATAGTCATAAAATTAATCGCTGGGCTTGAAAACAGTATAGCTGACAGCAGAGAATCTCTTGCTACAGAGATCAAGGGACTAAGGAACAGTCACAAGGAGCTGAAAAACGCTTTAAACGAAATGCATAACAAAATGGAAACCACCACGGCTCGGATTGAAGAGGCAGAGGAGAGAATAGGTAAACTAGAAGATAAAGTTATGGAAAAAGAGGAAGCTGAGAAAAAGAGAGATAAAAAAATCCAGGAGTATGAGGGGAAAATTAGAGAACTAAGTGATACACTAAAAAGAAATAATATACGCATCATTGGTATCCCAGAGGAGGAAGAGAGAGGGAAAGGTGCTGAAGGGGCACTTGAAGAAATAATAGCTGAGAACTTCCCTGAAGTGGGGAAGGAAAAAGGCATTGAAATCCAAGAGGCACAGAGAACTCCCTTCAGACGTAACTTGAATCGATCTTCGGCACGACATATCATAGTGAAACTGGCAAAATACAAGGATAAAGAGAAAATTCTGAAAGCAGCAAGGGGTAAACATGCCCTCACATATAAAGGGAGACCTATAAGACTTGTGACTGATCTCTCTTTTGAAACTTGGCAGGCCAGAAAGAATTGGCACGAGATTTTCAGTGTGCTAGACAGAAAACATATGCAGCCGAGAATCCTTTATCCAGCAAGTCTGTCATTTAGAATAGAAGGAGAGATAAAGGTCTTCCCAAACAAACAAAAACTGAAGGAATTTGTCACCACTAAACCAGCCCTACAAGAGATCCTAAAGGGGACCCTGTGAGACAAAGTACCAGAGACATCACTACAAGCATAAAACATACAAACATCACAATGACTCTAAACCCATATCTTTCTATAATAACACTGAATGTAAATGGATTAAATGCGCCAACCAAAAGACATAGGGTATCAGAATGGATAAGAAAACAAGACCCATCTATTTGCTGTCTACAAGAGACTCATTTTAGACCTGAGGACACCTGTAGATTGAGAGTGAGGGGATGGAGAACTATTTATCATGCTACTGGAAGCCAAAAGAAAGCTGGAGTAGCCATACTTATATCAGACAAACTAGACTTTAAATTAAAGGCTGTAACAAGAGATGAAGAAGGACATTATATAATAGTGACAGGGTCTATCCATCAGGAAGAGCTAACAATTATAAATGTCTATGCGCCGAATACCGGAGCGCCCAAATATATAAAACAATTACTCATAAACATAAGCAACCTTATTGAGAAGAATGTGGTAATTGCAGGGGACTTTAACACCCCACTTACAGAAATGGATAGATCATCTAGACACACGGTCAATAAAGAAACAAGGGCCCTGTATGAGACATTGGATCAGATGGACTTGACAGATATATTTAGAACTCTGCATCCCAAAGCGACAGAATATACTTTCTTCTCGAGTGCACATGGAACATTCTCCAAGATAGATCATATACTGGGTCACAAAACAGCCCTTCATAAGTTTACAAGAATTGAAATCATACCATGCATACTTTCAGACCACAATGCTATGAAGCTTGAAATCAACCACAGAAAAAAGTCTGAAAAACCTCCAAAAGCATGGAGGTTAAAGAACACCCTACTAACGAATGAGTGGGTCAACCAGGCAATTAGAGAAGAAATTAAAAAATATATGGAAACAAACGAAAATGAAAATACAACAATCCAAACGCTTTGGGACGCAGCAAAGGCAGTCCTGAGAGGAAAATACATTGCAATCCAGGCCTATCTCAAGAAACAAGAAAAATCCCAAATACAAAATCTAACAGCACACCTAAAGGAACTAGAAGCAGAACAGCAAAGGCAGCCTAAACCCAGCAGAAGAAGAGAAATAATAAAGATCAGAGCAGAAATAAACAATATAGAATCTAAAAAAACTGTAGAGCAGATCAACGAAACCAAGAGTCGGTTTTTTGAAAAAATAAACAAAATTGACAAACCTCTAGCCAGGCTTCTCAAAAAGAAAAGGGAGATGACCCAAATAGATAAAATCATGAATGAAAATGGAATGATTACAAACAATCCCTCAGAGATACAAACAATTATCAGGGAATACTATGAAAAATTATATGCCAACAAATTGGACAACCTGGGAGAAATGGACAAATTCCTGAACACCCACACTCTTCCAAAACTCAATCAGGAGGAAATAGAAAGCTTGAACAGACCCATCACCAGCGAAGAAATTGAATCGGTTATCAAAAATCTCCCAACAAATAAGAGTCCAGGACCAGATGGCTTCCCAGGGGAGTTCTACCAGACGTTTAAAGCAGAGATAATACCTATCCTTCTCAAGCTATTCCAAGAAATAGAAAGGGAAGGAAAACTTCCAGACTCATTCTATGAAGCCAGTATTACTTTGATTCCTAAACCAGACAGAGACCCAGTAAACAAAGAGAACTACAGGCCAATATCCCTGATGAATATGGATGCAAAAATTCTCAATAAGATACTAGCAAATCGAATTCAACAGCATATAAAAAGAATTATTCACCATGATCAAGTGGGATTCATTCCTGGGATGCAGGGCTGGTTCAACATTTCAAATCAATCAACGTGATACATCACATTAACAAAAAAAAAGAGAACAAACATATGATCCTGTCAATCGATGCAGAAAAGGCCTTTGACAAAATCCAGCACCCTTTCTTAATAAAAACCCTTGAGAAAGTCGGGATAGAAGGAACATACTTAAAGATCATAAAAGCCATTTATGAAAAGCCCACAGCTAACATCATCCTCAACGGGGAAAAACTGAGAGCTTTTTCCCTGAGATCAGGAACACGACAGGGATGCCCACTCTCACCGCTGTTGTTTAACATAGTGCTGGAAGTTCTAGCATCAGCAATCAGACAACAAAAGGAAATCAAAGGCATCAAAATGGCAAAGATGAAGTCAAGCTTTCGCTTTTTGCAGATGACATGATATTATACATGGAAAATCCGATAGACTCCACCAAAAGTCTGCTAGAACTGATACATGAATTCAGCAAAGTTGCAGGATACAAAATCAATGTACAGAAATCAGTTGCATTCTTATACACTAACAATGAAGCAACAGAAAGACAAATAAAGAAACTGATCCCATTCACAATTGCACCAAGAAGCATAAAATACCTCGGAATAAATCTAACCAAAGATGTAAAGGATCTGTATGCTGAAAACTATAGAAAGCTTATGAAGGTCATTGAAGAAGATTTAAAGGAATGGAAAAACATTCCCTGCTCATGGATTGGAAGAATAAATATTGTCAAAATGTCAATACTACCCAAAGCTATCTACACATTCAATGCAATCCCAATGAAAATTGCACCAGCATTCTTCTCGAAACTAGAACAAGCAATCCTAAAATTCATATGGAACCACAAAAGGCCCCGAATAGCCAAAGGAATTTTGAAGAAGAAGACCAAAGCAGGAGGCATCACAATCCCAAACTTTAGCCTCTACTACAAAGCTGTCATCATCAAGACAGCATGGTATTGGCACAAAAACAGACACATAGACCAATGGAATAGAATAGAAACCCCAGAACTAGACCCACAAACGTATGGCCAACTCATCTTTGACAAAGCAGGAAAGAACATCCAATGGAAAAAAGACAGTCTCTTTAACAAATGGTACTGGGAGAACTGGACAGCAACATGCAGAAGGTTGAAACTAGACCACTTTCTCACACCATTCACAAAAATAAACTCAAAATGGATAAAGGACCTGAATGTGAGACAGGAAACCATCAAAACCTTAGAGGAGAAAGCAGGAAAAGACCTCTCTGACCTCAGCCGTAGCAATCTCTTACTCGACACATCCCCAAAGGCAAGGGAATTAAAAGCAAAAGTGAATTACTGGGACCTTATGAAGATAAAAAGCTTCTGCACAGCAAAGGAAACAACCAACAAAACTAAAAGGCAACCAACGGAATGGGAAAAGATATTTGCAAATGACATATCGGACAAAGGGCTAGTATCCAAAATCTATAAAGAGTTCACCAAACTCCACACCCGAAAAGCAAATAACCCAGTGAAGAAATGGGCAGAAAACATGAATAGACACTTCTCTAAAGAAGACATCCGGATGGCCAACAGGCACATGAAAAGATGTTCAGCGTCGCTCCTTATCAGGGAAATACAAATCAAAACCACACTCAGGTATCACCTCACGCCAGTCAGAGTGGCCAAAATGAACAAATCAGGAGACTATAGATGCTGGAGAGGATGTGGTGAAACGGGAACCCTCTTGCACTGTTGGTGGGAATGCAAATTGGTGCAGCCACTCTGGAAAGCAGTGTGGAGGTTCCTCAGAAAATTAAAAATAGACCTACCCTATGACCCAGCAATAGCACTGCTAGGAATTTATCCAAGGGACACAGGAGTACTGATGCATAGGGGCACTTGTACCCCAATGTTCATAGCAGCACTCTCAACAATAGCCAAATTATGGAAAGAGCCTAAATGTCCATCAACTGATGAATGGATAAAGAAATTGTGGTTTATATACACAATGGAATACTATGTGGCAATGAGAAAAAATGAAATATGGCCTTTTGTAGCAATGTGGATGGAACTGGAGAGTGTGATGGTAAGTGAAATATGCCATACAGAGAAAGACAGATACCATATGGTTTCACTCTTATGTGGATCCTGAGAAACTTAACAGGAACCCATGGGGGAGGGGAAGGAAAAAAAAAAAAAAAGAGGTTAGAATGGGAGAGAGCCAAAGCATAAGAGACTGTTGAGAACTGAGAACAAACTAAGGGTTGATGGGGGGTGGGAGGGAGGAGGGGGTGGGTGATGGGTATTGAGGAGGGCACCTTTTGGGATGAGCACTGGGTGTTGTATGGAAACCAATTTGACAATAAATTTCATATATAAATAAAAAAAAAAGAAATAAATGTAACACAAAAACTTTAACTGTTCTAAACAAAAATTAAAAAAAAAAAGAAATAAATGTAACACAAAAACTTTAACTGTTCTAAACAAAAATTAAAAAAAAAAAATTCAAATTCTTGGTTGATCTCAGAACTACTGATCGGATATTCTGGGAGTGAATATCAGCAATTTCTCGGTGCTTTGGATGGGTGCTGAACTTTGAGAACGACCACTCTCCTTAATCCTTCTTTCTCTCCCTTCCCATTACAAACATTAATCTCTAATAAATATCTTACAGCCCAATTCTTTCTCAGCATCTGCTTATTGGGAACCTGAGCTATGGCAACTTTGTTGTATTGGTACCTGCATGAATCAAGGCTATTACTATAAACCTGAAAATAAATATGCATGACATTTTTAGGCACTCATAGAACTTTATATATGTTCAGGCCCTCAGTAACCTGACACCATTGCAACATTCTGTTAGGGAGCATTTACTTACCTTTAGTCTCCTACTTTTAAGCCTCTCCCTCTATACTCCTTTCAGGGGTTCTGGGGTTAGAAATCTGCAAACTATATTTAACCAATTGCCTTGTCAGCTAAATTAATCTCTCCTAGGGGTAGTCACTGGTGGAAGCTTAGAGGGCTCCAAGTGAGAACAGCTTCCAGCTCCTTGGTCTTGTTGACCTCTCTCTGGTTAGGCCAGTTAAGTTCAGAATTCAGCTTCTTTTGGCACACTCAGTGGCCATGTACCACTCCCTGTAGAGTATGAATAATAGCCCAGCAACATGCATCAGGAGCTAGAGTTTCAAAAACTCCAGGTTGCATCCACCTCCCTCTGTTCTCTGAGCACCATCAAACCACAGCCCCTTGGATGTCCCTGCCACCAGGTTCAGGTAATACCACCTCTTTCCTTTAGGCTGAAAGGGTGGTGGGAGCTTTATACAGCTTTGATTCTCTGAGTTCCTTTAGCATCCCTTTTATCCTCTTTTAGACTTTTAGACTTTACCCATGAAAACAGCAGCCTGTATTAAATATGCGATTTATGTTGTTTTGTTCTGTTCTGTTTTGTCTTGCTGGATCCTGACTTATACAGAATGTTTCCTCTGACCTGGAGGAGCAGTGGTCCAAATTCTCATATATCAAGAATTTTTAGTGTATAAAGGTGGAGATACATGTGAAAAATGTGGTAGCATGAGGGCACAAGCCAAGTCTCATGAGAATTCCTTTACTGGAAAGTTAACTGAAAAAAAAACTTAACAAAATCACATTTTAGGTACAGTAGTAGTTTTTTTCATGGTGCATACATATATAAAATAAAAGCTAGAAAGTACAAAAAAAGGCAACTTCACCCACATCTAATTTGAATCTGATAAATTTTAACTTAAAAGGTCTACTGAAGAAATTTTCAACCAGTTAAAGGTTTGTAGTTTCCCCTTTAAGATAAGAAGTACAGTAAGCCTTGTATTGTGAGTAATTTGTTCTGCAAGTATTCTGTGAGATGAGCAAACATTTCTAATAAATTTTAACTTGATAACGAGTGAGATCTTGCAATACGAGTAGTACATGATGCTGGACATCACATGATCACAACTGAGCCAATGGTTCTTTTCTTTCTGTCTGTCTGTCTGTCTGTCTGTCTGTCTCTGTCGCTGTGGGATTGTGGGTGATGGTCTCCCATGCCCAGATGCTCAGTCTCAGGTCGTGAGGTTTGGCAGAACATTGGAAGGTGCCCACAACTGGCACTAGTGTACTTTTTGTCACTTCCAAGCACCTATGGACAGTCCTTTGCTTTTCCATATAAGAGTAAGCTTAGGAATGCTTTGCTTCACTCTAGGTTAGGCTGCTGCAGATATGGACCCTTTCCTCTGCTGCCTTATTGCCAGTTACATTAAATATAGTATATGACAAGAGTTTATTAATACTGTACTATAGTCAACATCCCAACATCTGTGCAAGAATATACAATGGCCCCCATGCAGAAAGCTTCCATTGAGCCCACAGAAAGCAGTGATTCTATTAGTGGTAGTGAAAGTCATCCTACACAATAACTCTCCTCTCTCTTGTCTCCTTCACATCAGGCACAAAGGTTTTGAAAGGTAAGTGCAGGTTAATTTGTTTATTTTTCTTTATATTTTGTATTTCTTTTTTATTTTGTATTATATGACAGTATTGTAATCATTTTTATATGAATATTTTTGGGCTGTGGAATGAATCATATGAGTTTCCATTATTTCTCATGGGGAAATTTGCTTCGATATACAAGTGATTTGGATTACAAGCATGTTTCCAGAATGAATTATGCTCCTAAACCAAGTTTTACTGTATGTTTTATGAAGATCTTGAGATTGAAGGAAAAATTTTGCTCAATATTATGGACAAATGCAAATCACTAATGATATGTATTTATACAAAACTATTATAGCACACAGCCTTGAAGATGCTCCTCACTCCATCACCCTACAACCCCCAACCCCAGAGACCCAGGCCTGTTGGAATTCAAGCCTTTGTGTAATACGCTACCCTTAAATTTGGGCTGAACTTACTGACTCATTTCTAATGAAAAGAATATAGCAAAAATGAGGCAAAGTCACTTCTGATATCAGGTCATCAAAAGACTGTAGCCTTAGTATTTAGCATTCTCTCTCACTTTGTCTTAGACTATCTGTTCAGATGAAAACCAGCTGGCATGCTATGAGGCAGCCCAGTGGAGAGGTCCCTATCACTACACCTGAAAGCCAATATGAGGCATACCAAGAATCATGAGAGTAAGCTTGCCAGTGAATCCTACCTGATTTGAAATATGCGGTGACTGCAATCCCAGCTAACACCTTGACTGCTGCAGTCTCCTAAGTCTCTTGAGCTTAGGCATAAATACACAGCAAATCTGACCTTGTACCCACAAAGACTGTGAAATAATAAGTGTTTGCTGTTTCCAACCACTAAGTTTTGGAGTAATTTATTAGGCAGCAATAAATTACTAATACAGATTTTGGGGCCTGAATGGAAGACTGCCATCACAAAGACCTAATGTGTGGAAATGACTTTGAAATTAAGCAATGGACCTTGAGGAGAGTGTTAGTGAAAACTTAAAGTGTCTTGAACACACTCTTTGTGGGATTTTGAACTTTGAGTGTGCTGAGGGTGAGGGTGAGGACCTGTAGAAAAGTGAAGAAAATCTCTTTGAAAAAGGAATAAGAGGAATCCTTGTTATTTAGTGACTTAACTAACTAATGCAACTTAACTTAACTAACTAATGTGCTTAACTAACTAATGCAAAGAAAGACAAAAAAAAAAAAAAAAAAGCCAGGACTTGATAGTTTAAAAAGTCTTCAGCCTCTCCAGAAAGTACATATGCCAAAATCAAGCAAGTACCAAATGAAAGGAGGCTGTTGTACCTTCAGAATTCTACTTGCATGAAGCAGGGAACTACATCTACTTAGCTGCAAAAAAAAAAAAAAAAAAAAAAAAAAAAGTGCTAACTTTTATGCAAAAAGAAATGGCTCCCGGAGTGAAACCAAGAACCCAGAGCACAGACATGAGTGCCAAGGAGAATTTTTTTTTTTTTTTTTCCTGAGCATTGGGATATAATCAGGAGCTTCCAACATGTGGACAGATTTTAGAATTCTTTTTTTCTTTTTTTTTTTTAATTTTTTTTTAACGTTTATTTTATTTTTGAGACAGAGAGAGGCAGAGCATGAATGGCGGAGGGTCAGAGAGAGAGGGAGACACAGAGCCGGTAGCAGGCTCCAGGCTCTGGGCCATCATCAGCCCAGAGCCCCACGCGGGGCTGGAACTCACGGACCGTGAGATCGTGACCTGAGCTGAAGTCGGACGCTTAACCGACTGAGCCACCCAGGCGTCCCCAGATTTTAGAATTCTTAAGGACAAGTGACCACTCTGTACCTCTCATTTCCCCCTTTACAACCAGAATGTCTATAGCAATTATCTTAATGCTTATTTCAGCACTAATGCTAGTTAGGTATATTGAGAGCAGATAACATGTCTTTTTGACTTCCTGGTTGTGCAAATTGAGAAGAACTATAACCAAGGAGCTGTACTAAGGAGACACAGCTGCAGGGCTTCATCCATGCACGGACCTGATTTAGATTATGAGATTCCTGCCTTTGAGCTAATTCTGTAATGAAATAAAGAGTTCTTTAAGAAGAAAGATATACATCAGAGAATAAAATCATTTTGAAATGGGAGTCTCAAATACTATCCAAACTTCATTACTTTTTAAAAATCATTAGTAGATAAAGTAAATTTTTATAACCCTCTGAAATTAAACAAAAAGTTAACTTGTAATCCAAAGTCAGAAAAAATAATGACAAATTGAGTGTCCACTAGTATTTTTAAACATAATTTCTTTTAAAGTTTGAAAAATCATTTTTTTTTATTTAAAAATTTTTTTTCAACGTTTATTTATTTTTGGGACAAAGACAGACAGAGGATGAACGGGGGAGGGGCAGAGAGAGAGGGAGACACAGAATCGGAAACAGGCTCCAGGCTCTGAGCCATCAGCCCAGAGCCTGACGCGGGGCTCGAACTCACGCACCGCGAGATGGTGACCTGGCTGAAGTCGGATGCTTAACTGACTGCGCCACCCAGGCGCCCCGAAAAATAAATCATTTTTATTTTAAACCTGAAAATTATCAGTTCTAGACTTCTCATATATTAGAAGTGGCAATTTATAGATGTTTTGGGGTTCTTTGTGTTTTCTTTTTATTTGAGAGTACAAGGCAGGGGAGTGGGACAAAGGGAGGGAGAGAGAAACAGTGAGGGAGAATCATAAGCAGGCTCCACATTCAGCATAGAGCCTGACGTGGGGCTCGATCTCATGACCCTGGGATCATGACCTCAGGTAAAATTAAGAGTCGGATGCTCAACTGAATGACCCACCCATGTGCCCCTGAGAGGTGGCAAATTAATTCAGAATAGAATTAATGGCAAATATAAATAAAGATTGTGTGAAGCAATTTTAAAGAGATTTCACTTAGAGATTATTATGTGTATATTATAAATATCCTAGCATTTTATTTAGAAGTAAAATGGAAATGAAAGATATTTAGAAAACTAAAAAAGGTATTTATTCCTCCTTAAAAGTATATGTTTGTATGGTATGTTACTATAAATATATTTTTAAAAATAAGGGAACAATAAAATTTCCTAAAAATTCCTCAAGCCAATTTCCTTAAGTGAGTTATGAAGTTTTCCTTAAACTAAATTTATAAATAGGGGTCTACTAGATCTAAAGGTGCCATCATAATGTTCTCTGTTTAAACAATAAACTGTCTACCAACCAACAAACAATAATGTCTCCACCTTTGGAGGACATTGGGTATTTTGCATGCCAGGAGGATGTGAATCACTGGAGACCAGAGGGTATACTTTAATTAGCATCTCTATGATGGTCCCCTAACATTTTCACATCTCTTGTTATTAACACTCTTGTGTAATATCCCAACTTTGTGTATGTGCTGAACTTACTTCTAATGAATAGAATATAAAAGAATCTACAGGATAGCATTCTGAGATTACATTACAAAAAGGTTTTTGTCTGGAGCACTCACCTACCATTTATGCAGGCAGCCAGGTAGAGAGAGGTCCCTGTGACTGAGACTGCAGGTGGATCTGAGGTTTTCAAGCAGCCATCTGAGTGAATTTGAAAGCTAATCCACTCCCACCTGAGCCTTAACCTGATTGCAGCCTTTGTCTACACTTTGGTTGTAGTCTTATGAGAGACTCGGTCATAGAAAAATCTAGCTGACTCCTCCAGGATTCTTGGCTTACAGACACTGTGAGGACATAAACATTTCTTTTGAGGGAGATGCTAAGTCTTGGGATAATTCAGTGCACAGCATTTGATAAGTCATAAGTCAAGCCACAGATGGAAGAAAATATTTTCAAAACTCAATAACAACAAGAACATAATCTCTTCCTCATTTTTATTAGATTATGTTCTTGTTGTTATTGAGTCACAATGTCTTTATGTATCTGAGTACAAGTCTTTTATCTGATATGTGTTTTGAAAATATTTTCTTCCATTCTGTGGTTTGCTTTTGTATTTGCTTATGGTGACTACTGAAGAGCAACATAGTTTTAATTCTGATCAAGTCCCATTTATCAGGTTTTTTAAATTTTATGGCTCATAATTTTTGTGTCTAGTCTAACAATCTCACTCAAGGTCACAAAATATTTTTCCTTTGTTTTATTCTAGAAGCTTCCCATTTGTAGTTTTTACTTTCATGTCAATAATCAATTCTGAGTTAAGTATTGTAAATGGTATAAACTAAGTTTTCAAGTTCATTTTTTTCCCATGTGGGTCTTCAACTTTCCCATCAGTATTTTAAAAAAAAAAATTTTTTTAATGTTTACTTATTTTTGAGAGAGAGACAGAGTGCGAGTGAGGGAGGGGCAGAGAGAGAGGGAGACACAGAATCCGAAGCAGGCTCCAGGCTCTGAGCTGTCAGCACAGAGCCCAATGCAGGAAGAGGCAGGGCTCGAATCCAAAAACATGAGATCATGAACCTCAGACACTTAACAAATGAGCCACCTAGGTGCCCTGCCCATGACTATTTTTTAAGACTGTTATTCCACACTGAATTGTTTTTGCCACCTTTATCAATATAAAATTGACCATATCCATTTGGTTAATTTCTGAATTCTCTATTCTGTGTCACCAATGTATATGTATATGTACATGTATATGTATGTATGTATATTTCAGTATTTTACCACATATTTAGTATGACATCACACTATCTTAATTATTATAGCTTTATGGTAAATCTTGAAATCAGGCAGTTTAAGTCCTTTAACTTTGCTTTTCTCTTTCTAAACTGTTTTTGGCTTTCCTAGGTTCTTCACATTTTCTTATCAATTTTAGAATCAGCTTGTCAATTTCTGAGAAAAAAACCCAGTGGGGTTTTGATGGAATCTACTGTTTGCTGGATTCTACATATGGTTGTTTGCTAAATATTAGTAGCATACACAAATAAATAGCTTCCTTTCAAAACTGCTTACCATAGGAAACTATGAATTATTAATTAGATGCTCATATGTAAAAACATCTTGGCCAATTGTCTTGTAATTAATTAATAATTTTCTTTATTAAAGTACATGAATCCAGCAATAATTCTTTAATGTAAGAAATAAAATATTGTCTAATTCCCTTTCTGTATCTAAATTTACAACATTAAAATGTCTTCCTCACTCAATTACAGGTGAAAATTAAAATGTTGGTGCAAATTAATAGGACTTGCTATAATAAGCATAGTGTAGACCCTTCTTAATGTTCTTAATATTCATTAACGTGACATCAACACATTTTATTTATATATTATTAGTTTTCATTAGAAATATAATTAGCACTCTTACTCTTCTCAGATACACCACTTAATTAGTTTGATGATAAAATTCTCAAGAGAGCAATATATAGTTCTGCATGGCTAAAAACAAAGTTTCCCTTAACAGTTTGTCTCAAAAGTAACTGACTCAAAAGTGCATAGACATGTTTAAACTCTGTTTAAATAATAGGATATCAATTTAACAATACAAGTCCAAAAATTTTTAGGTTTAAGTAACATGTTTATATACAGTCACAACATCCTGTCCACATTTATCCTGTGACCACATTTTGGTCCACATTTATAAAATATAGCCTTGATATAGAGGCATCACTGGACATTTACACCTTTATTGGTTGGAATGGCAACCGGAAATCATGGAATCTTGGTGAAATATACTGGGGCGCCTGGGTGGCGCAGTCGGTTAAGCGTCCGACTTCAGCCAGGTCACGATCTCAGGGTCCGTGAGTTCGAGCCCCGCGTCGGGCTCTGGGCTGATGGCTCAGAGCCTGGAGCCTGTTTCCGATTCTGTGTCTCCCTCTCTCTCTGTCCCTCGCCCGTTCATGCTCTGTCTCTCTCTGTCCCAAAAATAAATAAACGTTGAAAAAAAAAATATTTAAAGAAATATATTTAAGTAATCTGCCTTCTGGGGAGCGAGGCTCTGAAATATTTCAACCTGGCATTGTTTCCACTGAGTGGGCTGAAAAGGGTAGGCAAGGGTGCCCAGGGAACTCCAAGGGATCAGTGTTTACAGGTATGTTGGGTTATCTGTTACTCAGTTTCTGTGGATAGTCAGTATGGGATAGCCAATTGGCTAATCATATTTCACAGTTAGTATTTAGGTAGATCCATATGTCTGAAACTTTGACTACTTCTTACTACATCTACTACTACCTTTATCACCACCATTTCTCATATCAATCTTTATAACAGATTCCCAACTGGTCTTTCCTTGCTTTTCTTCTATTTTCTATTCAAAAGCCAGAGGGATCCTTTTAAATAATAATACAGATCATCTCATTCTATTGTTCAAAACCACTCAGTGGCTCTCCATTTCACCCAAAGCAAAAGCCAAAGTTTTTACAATAATCTTTTTGAAGATCTGTGATTCTCAGTAAAGTTAGGTCTTTACTTCTTTCCAGATAGTATTAAAGGCCATAAGAATGAGCCAACACAATTCTACAGTGTCACATTTTTCTTCTTAGTTCTCTAAACTTCTAAACCCTGGAGGCATATGATTATGCCATCCACCAACACACACATAAATCAGTTGTGTAACTATCAAATAAGGGTTTGATATCAAATAAAGATTGCCACACTCCCACCTGTTAGTGGAGTAATGTTCACATCCATCTAATGACACTGAACATTTCATGCTTTAAACCAGTCAGATGTAATATTCTACTTCCAAGTATCAGACTAAGTATTAGGATTTTTTTTTTGTAAACTCTATACCCAATGTGGGGTTCAAACTTACAACCCCAAGATCAAGAGTCGCATGATCTACCGACTGAGCCAGCCAGGCACACCTTAGGATGCTTTTGACTGTGAATGATATTTATACACTCCAAAGGAGTCTAATAAAATAAAATATAGTGTCTGTCTTGAAGAAGAATTTGAAGAGGGGAACTGAATTCAGGCCTCTCTTTTCCTATTGACTTGGCATTGCTTCCTACTGTGTGGGTTTCTTTTCAGGAGCCCCACAGATGGTCCACCACCATCCAAGCAGACAGGAGGACAACCAGAGGCCCCAGTGTCACTTCCTCATAGTTTTGCAGGTTTAGAGGGGTATTTTTGTTGTTTCTTAGAAATCAATGTTTGAAAGTATACTCCAATGGTACTCTTTAGATTATATTTTGACAATTTTTGACAAACACTGGTAAAGAAGGAAAGAGAAACCATATTTGCCCTGTTTGGTCATTGTTCCTCTAAAACCTGGAAGTCGGATTGTTGCAGTGCCTCACTAGGGTGACTAATGGGTAACAAAGACTGATTTCTCAAAGGAAAAGATACTACATATTCCACCTAGATGTGACTGAGAAGAGGAAAGTTCTCTGATTTGTTTGCTGTTACATACAGTGTCTGGACTATAGTGATAAGAAATGGAAGCTAGTTACATTTGCCACCTTGCAAAGACCGCATCTCTAACTATAACAGGATCTTTCTATCCTGAATAAGAATGCAACATTTTCATAGAAGAAATTAGCAACAGCTCAGTATTGAATTTTTGCTCTTAAAAAATTTTATAAGTGATTTATATTAATGAATAGTAAGGAGCTACTATGGTACTTCTAATAATATAATATGATTTTTAAAAATTGTTTTGAGAGAGAGAGAGAGTAAGTGGTGGAGAGAGGAAGAGGGAGAGAGAAAGAGAATCTTAAGCAGGCTTTATACTGAGCACGGAGACCAACACGAGGCTCCATCCCACAACCCTGGGATCATGACCTGAGCCAAAATCAAGAGTCGGAAGCTCAACTGACCAAGCCACACAGGCGCTCCATCCCCATGATTTTAAAACCATACATGGGTAAGGCCTCAAAAGGTTAAATTCTATAATACAAACTGAAACAAACTGCTATAGCTATTAACAGAAAGAAGAAAGTTTGTTGGATCTAGGAACTTATAAACCGATGGTATTTTTCAATATAAAAAACAACCAGTTATAACACAATAGCAAAAACAAAAACAAATATATATATATATATATATATATATATATATATATATGAATTCATGTAACAAAATATATATCTAAGAATTTTGTGAATAATTTTAAAACTCTATTAAAGAACATAAAAGTGGGGTACCTGGGTAACTCAGTTGGTTACCATCTCTTTATGCCCTCCCCCTCTCATGCTTTCTCTCTCTCTCTCTCTCTCTCTCTCTCTCAAAACTAAATAAACATTTGTAAAAAATTTACATAGGGGGGCGCCTGGGTGGCTCAGTCGGTTAAGCGGCCAGCTTTGGCTCAGGTCATGATCTCGCTGTCCCTGAGTTCAACCCTGCGTGGGGCTCTGTGCTGACAGCTCAGAGCCTGGAGCCTGTTTCAGATTCTGTGTCTCCCTCTCTCTCTGACCCTCACCTGTTCATGCTCTGTCTCTCCCTGTCTCAAAAATAAATAAAACGTTAAAAAAAAATTTTAAAAATTTACATAGGAAAATAAATGCCAATATTGAGTGAAAACAATTAAAGAGAACACATATATGAGAAGCCAAGGAAAATGCACCCTAACAGATATTAAACGATCTGATGCCATTGCAATTAAAATACAAGCAAAAAACAATAAAATATGAGTAAAGTAAAAAAAAAAAAAAAAAAAAAAAAGAATAGGGATTGTGGGTATAAGTTATTTAAACAAGATGCTTGTACATAACTTGAATGACAGTTTGAAATTATTGTAGGATTAGGGAGAATTTTGTATTAAAATAAATATAATTCTGCTTTAAAATATGTAAAGCACAAATTTTAAAGGGGAAAAGCACCCTGGAATAAAATCTCTAAGAATTAAAAAAAAAAGTGAGTAACTGGTAAAAGACATACAAGAGTCCAGAAATCATTATGATTTATATGCAGGTATCATCACAAACAAAATTGAAAGTAACAGAATTTTCAATAAATTATTTTGGGAAATTTGACTCACTTCATAAAAAAATAATTTTATCGTTATTACTAATTCATATCGTATATGAAAATATGTGTTCCCAGGTGGATTAAATATCCAGATATAACAAGCAAAATTGTAAAGCTCAGGAAGACAAAGTTAAATATGCATTTTATAGAGTGGGAAGGATTTCTAACACAGGATAAAAAAACATAAACTCTAAAGTATATTTTTGATGAAGTTAACTACAAAATATAATAAGAAATTCATGTTCATCTATCTACTACAACTTTAATCCAAACAATTTCTATATCCAATATAAATTCATCAATAATTATTAAGTAATTAATAAGTTAAAACAAAAAAACTGCTAAACCCAAAAGTGCTATTGGAAATACAAAAAGTAAATATGATAAAAATCTGTTGTTAAGATGGTGACATGTGCATTAGTAATAACTATAATTCCAAGTAGAATTTGACAAATTTTTAAAAATAACTTCAATTACTAATCATTTTTCCCACATTGTATCTTTTAAAGAATAATTTGCGTTAAATATGTTATCTTCTATTTCAGATAATTCAGCATGAAAGATATGTTCAACAATTTTATATGAATTCTTATTTATAATAATACCAATCAGTCAAAGTTACTAATACATTTGCAAAGCTGCTTCAAAGTATCTATTGATTTCTACTTAACTTTAAGCTAACCTAAAACTTTAAATATTGTGTTAAAAGTATGTAGGTTTTCTGTCCCCCACCATGATTGTGTTATGAAAATTTCTCTGTAAGCCATATACCATATGGACCACACCAAAGAAAATTCATTTAGTATACTACAAAAGGCTGTACTCCTCTTTAATTAGGACTTTAATGCCAACAAATTAAATCACATTAACCACCGCATCCCAAGTTAGCCATAAAATTATCAACTACAATGCTTAGATTTAATTAAACATTTTATAATCCTTTTTAACCCGGCAAAGATGTAAACCCTTTTTCCATGTCTAACTATAAGAATGATAAATAGCTAATACATTATAATTGGGTTTATAGCTTTTATATCCAGAAAAACTAGGTATTTTTTCTTTTTTAAGTTTATTTATTTATTTTGAGAAAAAGAGAAAGCAAGCAGGGGAGGGGCAGAGAGAGAGGGAAAGAGACAGAAACCCAAGCAGGCTCTGCACTGTCAGCACAGAGTCCGAAGTAGGGCTCAAACTCACGAAACCATGAAATCATGACCTGATTTGGCCATGTAACCAACTGAGCCACCCAGGTGCCCCAAACTAGGTATTTTTAATATGCATTTTAGCTTATCTGGAATCGCCTAAAAGTGACATCAAGATACAACAAGGTAACATTGTGGTATTCATGCTGTTATGTGCTCTATGTTGAATGGTCAACATTTGCCAAAAACACACAACATAATGTATTCCATATTGTAAATGTTCAGTAAATATCCACTTACTTATATTGTCCTTTTTTTAAGACAAAGATAACATACTCATTTATGGAATACTGTTATAATCTCCTAACTAGCTTTTCACCACCAGCTTCTCTCCTTTGAATTATTCCTCTACAGTGCTGCTTGCTTATTCTTTCAAAAGCACCCACAAATGATTTCTCTCTTCAAGAGTCATCAATTCTCCACTGCCTGTAAGAAAAATGTCTATATTCATTACCCTACTTAATGTCTTTTATAATCTTGCACAAATAGCTTTTCAACTATATTTGCCACTAATACGGGAAATATGCATGTAAAGATCAAGTGTCCACTTGTAATTTACTCAAATCAAGCACCTAGTATGTGTCAGGTACCACTTGAGTCACCTTTGTTCATCTAGTGTAAATCACATGACATCCTCTGGTCATTCTAATTATTAAAAGTCTATGTCTCTTTCATGTCCCAGACAGACCCCATCTATACAATGAAATCTTTCTGGACTCAGTCATCTCTACTTGAGCCAGAAGTCTGTATTCTGTACCGTCAGAAATGCTGACATAACATACTTCTTTGTGTTGTATTTTATATTTTCTCATATTGTTATTTTATGTTTTGATATTTGTTGGTTTTACTATAATTCATGTGCATATGTCTTGCAGAAAAAATCATCAGTCCCTTCAGTGCAGAGACAAAAGATGGAATATAAAAAAGAACACTTTCCTGCTTTCAAGTGCTTTTAAGTCCCAAATAGACAGCAGATGACCACTCAGATATTTTCCTTTGCTCATCAGGCATACCATATATTAACACACACACACACACACACACACACACACACACACACACACACACACAGCTGTCACACTAACTTCAAGAAAGTACTTCTCCATAATTTACTTACATTTTCCTCTTTCACTCACTCTACAACTATCTTTAACTACTTTCCTATCTTTTGTTCTTTTTTCAAAACTCTTAATATCCTTCTTCTTCTTCACTCTCTGTTGGTGACCTTGGTTTCTATTTCACTGATTAAAACAAACAAGGAAATACGATTCCCAATTTTTTGTCCTCCGTTCTACCTGAATCTGTTCCTGTATGTTCTGTCTTCCCTCCTGTTACTATGGTTAACCCGTTCTAGGTCCTAAGGTCCAACACTCTACTTGTGCCCTGAATCTAAGGTGATTATACATCCTTAATTTGCCTAGGATAGTTTTGGCTTACAGTTGAATTTCTTATATAATTACCACTGGTGTGACTATATACAAAAAGTTCAATAAAAGAAAATTTCCTTGTCAGTATTTTTAGGTTATTATTTTTTTTCATGGTTATAACTGAAAATTATTCCATTGTATAGAGGAGGAAAGTATTAAGAAATGATCTGTTCTTCGTGTCAAGTACTTTAGGTATGCTGACATCTCCATGTAGACAAATCCAATGATCAATTTCTTCCCTCAACCTATCAGCAAAGTTAACAAAGTTGATCACATCCTCCTCCTTGAACATTCTTTCCCTCAGGACATCCTTTGCTTAGTGTTTCTGCCCCTCATCAACCACCACTCTTTAGTCTCTTTTCCTCGTACCCCTCCTCCTCTCTGACCTCTAACTGTTGGGGTGCTCACATCAGACTTTATCTTATCTATGTCAACATTTATTCCCAATCTCATCCAGAATCAAAGTTCTTAATAAAGCATAATTTCTAAAATGTTAAAATTATTCTTTGAATTAGTTATTAAAATAGACAAATTATTAGCTGGACTGATCAGAGTAAAAAAGAGGATAGAAACAAATTGTAAAGAAGCAATATAAGGAATAGTAGAGAGGATATAACTACAAATGCTATAGAAATTAAAGGATAATAATAAAATACTATGGAAAAATTATGCCCATAAATCTTATAAATGAAATGAACAAATTACTGGAAAAATAGGAACGATCAAGGGCCTGGGGAAGCGTGCAGTATTTGGTACCTGCCGCAAGCAGCTCCTGCTATCCTGCATCACTGCACAGAGTTCTCCGTTCTTTCTTAGGAGCCCCTAGGACTCCTGAGGAAGAGTTTGCAAGTTTCTCCTGTGTCTGGAGCTCTAGTCATCCTAAACTGATACAGTAATTCACACACAGCACTTAGAAATTTGTTAAAATCATAACTGATTTATTTCTCATCTATCTTTATGGCATTTAGCTCTGACATGCTCTAATAAAGTTGAAACAGTTCCTGTGACCTGTTTCTCCTTTGAGTGGTTTGTCAGTCTTTGAAACCTGGGTTATTTGGTTGCCTTACAACATCAGGTCTCTGGCACAGTATGCCTCTTAAGGCACAGTATAATTTTTTTTTTTTACATAGTCTGGTGTTATCCCATTGTTAGAAAGGCAATGATGTTGGTTTACTTTGTTCTTTTTTTTTTCTGAATTTAGTTTTTTTTGTTGTTTCATTCTTTTTCCTTGCAGCTTTATTGAGATTTATTTACCAAAAAAACTGCACATATTTAATGCACACAATTTGATAATTTTGGACATATTTGAACACCCGTGAAACCATCAGCAAAACCAAAGTATTAAACATATTCATCAACTCCCCAAATATTCTTGTGTCCCTTTGCTTTGTGTGTGTGTATGTGTGTGGTAAAAACACTTAACATGAGATTCTCCCCTCCTAACAAAATTTTAAGTGCACAGTGCCATATTTTTAACTATGACCACTATACTGTATAGCAGATTCTCCAAAACTTATTCATCTTGTATAAATCTAACTTCCTACCCATTGAACAACTTCTCATTTTCCCCAATCCTAAGGCCCTGACAACAACCATTTTTACTGTCTGCTTCATTGATTTTTCTTTCTGTGACTGACTTATTTCATTTAGCATGTCTCCATGTCTATCTATGTTGTTACAAATGGCAAGATTTCCTTTTTTTTTAAGGCTGAATATTATTTCATTATATGTATATACCAAATTTTCTTTATCCATTTGTCTGTCAATGGACATTTGAATTGTTTTCATATCCTGACTATTGTGAATAATTGCTGTAATGATCATGAAATTACAAGTATCTTTATGAGATCCTGATTTTAATTCTTTTGAATACATACCCAGGAGTAGAATTGCTGCACTGTATGGTAGTTCTATTTTTAATTTTTTGAGTAATCTCCATACTATTTTCCATAGTGGCTGCATCAGTCTGCATTCCCACGGACAATGTACAAGGGTTTCTTTTTTTCCACATCCTCACTAACACTTGTGTTTTTATCTTAATAGCCATCCTAACAGATATGAGATAATACCTTATTTTAGTTTAAATTTGCATTTCCCTGATTAATGATGTTGAGCACTTTTTCATATACCTTTTGGCCATTTGTATGTCTTAGGGAAATTTCTGTTCAAGTAATTTTCTCATTTTTTAATCAAGTCTTTTTTGCTACTGCGTTCTAGGAATTTCTTGTATATTTTGAATATTAATTTTCTATCAGATGTGGTTTGCAAATATTTTCTCCCATTCTGTATGTTCACCTTTCACTATGTTGGTTTTTTCCTTTGCTGGCTAGAAGCTTTTCGGTTTGATACAGTCCCACTTGTCTATTCCTGTTTTTATTGCTTGTGATTTTGGTGTCATGTGACATAAAATCTTGCCAAGACTGATGTCATAAAGCTTTCACCTATGCTTTCTTCTAGGAATTTTACAGTGTCAGGTCTCATGTGTTAAGTCTTTAATCTATTTTGAGTTAGCTTTTGTGGATGGTGTAAGATAGGGGTCCCATATTTTACTTTTCCATGTTGATAACATGTTTTCCCAACACAATTTGTTGAAGAAACCACCCTTTTCCCACTGGGTATTCTTGGCACTCTTGTTGAAGTTCAGTTGCCCATATAATGTGTAGATTTATTTCTGGGTTCTCTACTCTGTTCCATTGGTCTATATGTCTGCCTTTATGTCAGTGCCATATTTTTTAAAATTAGTGTAGTTTTGTAATATAAATTTAAAATCAGGAAGTGTGATGCCTCAAGCCCTGCTCTTCTCTCCCAAGATTGCTTGGCTACTCAGTCTTCTGTGGTTTCAAATGCATTTTAAGATTCATTTTTCTGTTTCTGTAAGAAATGTCATTGGGATTTTGATCAAAATAATTGACTCTGTAGACTCTTTTGAGTACTATGGACTAACAATATTCTAATAGTTTTCCAATCCATGAATATGGGCCATCGCCTATTTATTTGTGTATCCTTCAATTTCTTTCATCAATGTTTCTACTTATTAGAGCACAAGTCTTTTACCTTTCTGGTAAGTCTATTCATAAATATTTAGTCTTTTGGACGTTATTGTAAATTAGATTTTTTTCTTAGATTTTGGCTGTTCTTGTTAATGTAAACAATTTACGAGTAAAAACAATAGCAATATAAATCTGGTAGTATCTATATATTTCACCTTCTTGCATAAAACCTTTCAAAATATAAACTCCTCAACATATGTGCTGTCCATACTCTGGCTATCACTCTATTATTTGCCTTAGGAACTCAGTACATGCTATTTCCTCTATCTAAAACTCCTTCCTTGCATTTACAGAAGGCAAATCTTTTTTATTCTATATACCTCAGCTTAATTCTAATTACTTCAAGATGTTTTCCCTGGACATCCCATAAATATGATGACCTCACAACCATTTCTGCTATTTACTTTCAAAGTAGTCTCCACTGTTTCCTGAGAGTAGCTATATAGTTTTCCTTCTTCCTGAAGAACTTTTAACAAATCTGTTGATGATGGATTTCCTCAGTTTTTGTTTAAGAAAGCTTTTTTTCATCTCCCTTTCCAAGGAATAATTTCACTGGATATAGAATCCTAGTTGAGTGTTTTTTTTCTTTCGACACTTTAAATATTTCACTGTACTCTTTTCTTGTTTGTATGATTTCTGATGAGAAGTCTACTGTAATTATTATCCTTATTCTGCTATACATAAAGAGCTTGGTTTCCTCTCTGGCTCCTTTCAAGATTTATCTTTGTCTTTGTTTTTCTGAACTTTGAATATGCTATGCCTATGTGTAGAATTTTGAATATTTATCCTGCTTGCTTTACCTGAGCTTCTTGTATCTCTGATTTGGTGTCTTTTCATAAATTTGGAAAATTCTTAGCCATGATAACTTCAAATATATCCTCTCTTCTACTATCTCTTTCTTTTCCTTCTGTTATTCCAACTTCATGGATGTTTTATACCTTTTGTAATTGTCCCATAGTTGTTGGAGGTTCTGTTTTTTGTTTCTTTACTTGTTTTATTCTTTTTTTTCCTCTGCATTTCAATTTGGGAAATTTCTATTGACTTCTTGTTAAGTTCACTGATTCTTTCCATAGCCATGTTAAGTCTACTGATGAGCCCATTGGAGGTATTCTTCATTACGGTAACAGTGTTTCTGAGTTTTAGCATTTCCTTTTGACTCTTCCTTACAGAAAATTCTGCTAACCTCTCTGCTAACAATAGCCATTGGTCTTTAATGTTCTCTACTTTTGTCATTAGAGCCCTTAACATATTAGTGACATTTATTTCAAATTCCCTGTCTGATAATTCCAACATCTTTGTCATATTTGTACCCAGTTCTTAGGTTAGCTTTGTCTCTCAATTCTTGTCCATTACATGCCTAATATATATATTTTTTGTTCAAGTCAAACCTGATGTAGTAGCCAACAGGAACTGAAGTAAATAGGCTTTTAGTGTGAGGTTTTGTCAGGCTTTGTTTAATGTTTTGTATAGCTGCAACCTCCTCTAATGGCCTTGTTTTTCTCTCTTGTTTCTGTTGGCTTTGGACTTCCTTAAATATTTTTTTTTAATTCAAAAAAAAATTTTTTAATGTTTATTTATTTTTGAGAGACAGAGTACAAGCAGGGGAGGGGCAGGGAGAAAGACACAGAACCTGAACCCGTCTCCAGACTCTGAGCTATTAGCATAGAACTCTATGCGGGGCTGACCTCACAAAACTGTGAGATCATGACCTGAGCCCAAGTTCAACACTTAACCATCTGAGCCACCCAGGTGCCCCTGGGCGTCCTTAAGTGTTTCTCAGAGAGTCCATCTTGCAGGTCTTTCAGCTGTGATCCAGAATTATTATAGTGGAGCCCTGTTACTGTGGTGGTAAGGTGTGGAAGAGGGGAAGCATTCTATGAACTTGTCGATAAATGTATCATTTAGTGGGCCTTTGACCTGATCAGTGACCCTCCCAAGTGTTTCTTCTCCTCTATCCCCTGTTAGTGAAAGAAGGCTTCAGGGGGCTGAGTGAGAGATATGTCCTGTGGAATAAAGCTCTCTTAAGATTATCCCCTAGAGAGTAGGCCTTTGTTATGGAAATTGCTCTGGCTCATTCTCTATTATTAATCTTCCCCTATTTCTGTGTGAAGCATGAGGGGCTCTTTCCAGGCTTTTCACTGGACATAGTAGAGTTCCTGAACATAAAAACCCACAGGATACAGGATACTCCTAAGACAGCAACACCCAGTAGTCTCTCTCTCTCAAAATAATACACGCGCAACCTCTAGCAATTTGTAGAAACTGTCACTTAAGTGTTCCTACCAGTTTATGTCTCCAGCAGTGTCTGTGGATTTGCCCATCTCTTCCATTTTATGTTTTTTAATTTTTTTAATGTTTATTTATTTTTGGAAGACAGAGACACAGAGTGGGAGAGAGACAGAGAGAGAGGGACACACAGAATCTGAAGCAGGCTCCAGGCTCTGACCCATCAGCACAGAGCCAGACGTGGGGCTCGAACCCACCTACTGTGGGATCATGACCTGGGCTGAAGTCGGATGCTCAACCGACTGAGCCACCCAGCGCCCCCCATCTCCTCTATTTTAGACTGGCAATTTGCTGGATCTCAGTTCTCTGATAGGCCTTGAAAAAGTCATTGGTTTTCAGTTTGTTCAGCTTGTTTCTTTTTATAAGGACATAAGTGACTATTGCCAATTACATATCAGAACTGAAACTGAAAGTCCTTATGTATTTATTTGTATATTTATTATTTCTTTATTCTTCCCTCCAAAATTTATAAATTACTTAAGGAAAATGATTATGTGTCTTCATTTTTGTGAACCCAGTCTCTAGCACAGATTCTAGCATATGATAGCTCCCCAATTAATTTCTTTGAATTACTGAAAATTTAATATTGCATATAAGAGAACCATTTCACAATAATATACCAGAGTATATTTTCCAATGCTAATTTCCACTTTGTGGGGAAAAAAATTAAATGGACTTTTGGTGAAAATTACACTTTTTGATTATTAAAAAACATTTCTTCCAATGGGGAAAAATTTTCATATAAATGCTGCCACAGTGATCATGCCTTTTATATGTGTATATAAGCAACAGTCTTATAGTTAGAAGTTATTAACTACAACAATAAACTTTAGAGAAAAGACAACTTTTAAAAATATCAAAATTTTAACCCAATTAATAGTCAAAGAATTTTAAAATTGTAAATCTTCTCCTTCAAAAACCACAATGAGCAGTCATTACAGAGATAAACACCTCACGTTTCCTGATCTTTTCTCATAGAACATTAAATGAAATAATTATAAAGGCTTTGCTATAACGTAAATGGTAAATGGTTTTAAAATGAGCCAGAAAGGGAAGCTACCGGATTTTCCATAAGAATCAAGGTTTTTTTTCTAAAACAAACTGTTGGATCTTTTCTAAATTTAAAAATATGTATAATTCTACTTCATAGAACTATTCTCCACTTTTAAGAGATAATAAACCCCAGTGATGGAATCAAATTTAAAAGCTTAAATCCTAAATGCAAAGCTGATGTTCACTTCTGTTTATGGATTTACATACATGGATTTTCTACTATCATTAAGCCAGTTCTCTGAGGATAGTGAAATAAAACTCTACCCATGATTGGGGCCTTATAATAAGCACTACAGTTCCTCATTTTGCTTTCAATGTCAAAAAAAAATCAATTAAAAATACTAGTAGTGTTTATTTTTATGTTACAAATATGAAGTACTGTAAAACTTGAAATAAAGAATCAATTATGTAAAAACAAAACCCCCCTATAATAAAGTTAAATGTACCTTGATCATTTTGGAACAGAGCATTGTGATATTTTATAAGTCATCCCAGTATAGTCTATAGCCACTGCTTAACTTTTAATTTGACTGAAGAGTGATACAGGCAAAAATGCCACATGGGGCCAACATTACTTAGTGGATATTGTGAATGTTATCCAAATAATCCCAATCATGTTGCTGAACCCAGTAAGGGTACCACTGTTTATAGCAGCACTTCTCAGAGTAAGGCCCTAAACTAGCAGCATCAGCATTACCTTGGAACTTATTAGAAATGTAAATTCTCTGGCTCTACCAAAAGCTACTGAATCAGAAACTCTGATATGTATTTTACCAAGCCATCCAGATATCTCTGAGAAACACTAATGTTGGAGAACCCCTATTCTGGACATCCGGTATACGCTTTAGCTGACTTTTCACACCACCAAAGGTGAGGACCCTTGATCCTCAGAGCCAGCAATGGCAGGCCAAGACCTTCTGCTTTGAATCTTCCCTCTTTTTTCTGTCTCTGACCACAGCCTGAAAGACTTTTCTACCCTTGAGGATTCATGTGATTGGATTGACCCTATTTAGTAACCCAAGACATACTCCACATCTCAAGATCTTTAATCTTCATCACATCTATAAAGTCTTTTTTGCCACGTAAGATAATATATTTACAAGATATGAAAATTATGACATGAACATCTTTGGGGGTGAATAGCATTATTCTGCTTACCACAGCTCTGAACTCTATAAGACTGGTACCAGCCAGTTTTCCCAAGAGGGCTTTATAAGCATTGACTCCTTAATGTAAAATTTAGGCATACCTAAAACTTCCAATTATGCCCTGGTACAAGAAGTACAGACTTACTGAATTTTATGCAAATAATTATAATGCCATAAAAATAAGAGATTTCAATTCTAGAGAAGTCAGGCAGAGGAAAATAACATATATACAAAGTTTCATTTCCATTTACAAAAGCTTAGTCTATTAAATTGTGAATTATAGACAGCTTAAGAGAAAAAAGTTTTCTTATATATTTAATAAACATAAAATTAAAACACCAATAATTGCAAGTAAAAATCAGTCAACTAGAATATGGAATTCCTGAGTCAGTTCACTGGTTTAAGTTTCAAATTTATTTGAATGATACCATCAGAAGCCGGTCCCCAAAAATAATTGGCATAGTCCAGTTACTGGACTCCTATTTCATGGAGCCCTGTGACAGCCCTTCTTTTTTTAAGATGAAGTGCTGTAGCCTGTAGCTGATGGCAAGTGTGTAAAACAAACAAACAAAAAAAACTATTGTTAGATGACAAAAGACCTGAAATTGCTATGTTTGCAATTAACTTATTACTTATTACTGTTAATTTCCAAAAGGGAAAGACCTGATGAGAGTTCATATGAAGAATACTACAACTGACAATAACATCTGGCATGCAAAATGAGATAAAATCAATCCAAAAGCATTTGAAAGAAAACATCTATAAATACGATCACTTCTATTTAAAGAGCATGGATATTACATTAATCCATAAAATGGAAGAACATAATCATCACAAAGAAAAAATCATTAGTCATAATTTATAATAATCCTGAGATATAATATACTATGAATATAATAAGCATATAGTTAGAATATACCAAGAATGCATGAAGAATGTCAGTAAAAATCAGTAAGTCTGGGATAGAGCATAAATAATGTATGTTAATAAAGCTCAATACATAACTGACATGAATCTCCAACTGTGAACCACTGGCCTATAAAATGCAAAATCCACATTAAAGGAATAAAGTAGCAATCAAGTTGACATTAAAAAACATAACTGAAATTATGGCTGATAATAATACTACACTGTTAATGTCTGATATCAGGCATTGCAGCCACCAGAAGTCTGATAGAAACATATCATGGATAGCTAGACATTTAAAAAAATGTTTTTTAATTCCAGGAGAGTTAACGTATAGGGTTTATTAGATTTAGGTATAGAATATAGTGATTCAACAAGTCTATGTATTGTTCAGCGTTCATCATGATAAATGAACTCTTAATTTCTTTCACCAATTTCACCCATCCTCCCACCCACTTTACATCGAGTAACCATCAGTTTGTTCTCTATATTTAAGAGTCTGTTTCTTGGTTTCTCTCTTTCTTTGTCATTTGTTTTATTTCTTAAATTCCACATATGAGCAAAATCATATGGTATTTGTCTTTCTCTGACTGACTTATTTCACTTAGGATTATATCCTCTAGATCCATCCATGTTGTTGCAAATTGCAAGATTTCATTCTCTTTATGGATAGTATTTCCTTATATACATGTACCACATCTTCTTTATCCATTCATCTATCAATGGACACTTGGATTGCTTCCATAATTTAGCCATTGTAAATAATGCTGAAATAAACATAGGGGTGTATGTATCTTCTTGAATTAGTGTTTTCATATTCCTTGGGTAAATACCCAGTAGTGAATTTACTGGATCATATGGTAATTCTAATTTTACTTTTTGAGGAACCTCCATACTGTTTTCCACATTGGCTACACCAGTTTGCATTCCCACCAGAAGTGCAAGAGGCCTCCTTTTTCTCCACATCCTTGCCAACATTTATTTCCTGTGCTTTTGATTTTAGCCATTCTGACAAGTGTGTGGTGATATTTCATTGAGGTTTTGATTTGCATTTCCCGGATAATGAATGATGTTGAGCAACTCTTCATGTGTCTGTTGAGTAACTGTATGCCTTATTTGGAGAAACGTCTGTTCATGTCTTGTGCCCATTTTTTAATTGGATTATTTGCTTTTTGGATGTTGAGTTGTATCATTTTTTACATATTTTGTTTACTGACCCTTTCTCAGACATACCATTTGCAAATATCTTCTCCCATTCAGTAGGTTGTCTTTTTGGCTTGCTGATTGTTTGTTTCTTTGCTGTGAAGAAGCTTTTTATTTTTACATAGTCCCAATAGGTTTTTTGTTTGTTTGTTTCCCTTGCCCTAGGAGACTTATCTACAGCAATTTAAGGGTAATTATTGCCTTTTTCTAGTATTTTTATGGTTTCAAGTCTCACATTTAGGTCTTTAATCCACTTTGGGTTGATTTTGTGTATGCTCTAACAATTTTGTTTCTGCTAACAACAAAGTGGTTCAGTTTCATCCTTTTTAATATAGTTGCCCAGTTTTCTCAGTATCATTTGTTGAAGAGAATGTCTTTATCTTATTGCATATTCTTGCCTCCTTTGTTGAAGATTAACTGGCCATGTAATCACAGGTTCATTTCAGGGTCTCCATTCTGTTCTATTAATCTGTGATTATTTTCTGTGCCAGTACCATATTGTTTTGATTTACTACAGCTTTGTAGTATACTTGATATCTGGGATTATGATGGCTCCAGTTTTGTTCTTTTTGTCAAGATTTCTTTGGCTATTCAGGTTTTTGGGGGGTTCCATACAAATTTTAGTATTATGTGTTCTAGTTCTGTGGAAAATCTGGTGGTATTTTGATAGAGATTGCATTAAATTTGTAGATTGCTTTGGGTAGTATGGACATTTTAACAATATTGGTTGTTCCAGTCTATGAGCATGGACTATCTTTCTATTTGTATTGTCTTCAATTTCTTTCATCAGTGTTTAATCACCTCTTTGGTTAGGCTTATTCCTAGTTATTTTATCATTTTTGGTGCAATCATATATGGGATTATTAGCCTAACTTCTCTTTCTGCTACTTAAATATTAGTGTATATAAATGCCATGGATTTCTGTATATTGATTTTGTATCCTGTGACTTTACAGAATTCATATATCAATTCTAGCATTTTTTTGGTGGAGTCCAAAGTGTTTTTCATACACATATTATCATGTCATCTGAAAATAGTGAAATTCTTACTTCTTTATTACCAATTTTGATGCCTTTTGTTTCTTTCTCTTGTGTATTGGCTATGCATAGAACTTCCAGTACTATGTTGAATAAAAGTGGTGAGAATGGACACCTTTGTCTTATTTGTAATCTAAGGGGTAAAGCTCTCAGTTTTTTATCATTGAATATGATGTTAGCTGTGAATGTTTTATGTATGGCCTTCATTATGTTGAGGTATGTTCCCTCTAAACCTACATTGTTGAGGGTTTTTATCATAAATGGATGTTGGACTTTGTCAAATGCTTTTTCTGCATATATTGAAATGATCATATGGTTTTTATACATTCTTTTATTGGTGTGATGTATTATGTTTGTTGATTTGCAAATATTGAACTATGCTTACAATCCAGGAATAAATCCCAGTTGATCATGGTGAATACTTTTTTTGTGTATTGTTGGATTCAGCTAACTTGTATTTTGTTGAGAATTTTTGCATCTATGTTCATCAGAAATATTGGCCTGTAGTTCTCTCTCTCTCTCTCTCTCTCTCTCTTTCTTCCTCCTTTTTTTTTTTTTTCTTTTTCTGTAGTGTCTTTGTCTGGTTTTAGTATCAGGGTGATACATACAATGATTTTGTTAGCTTTCCTTCTTCTATTTTTTGAAATAATTTGAGAAGAATAAGTATTAACCTTTCTTTAAATGTTTGGTAGAATTCACCTGTGAAGCTGTCTCATCCTGGACTTTGCTTTGTTGGAAGTTTTTTGATTACTGATTAAATTTTGCTGCTAGTAATCAGTCTGTTCAATTTTTCTATTTCTTGCTGATTCAGTTTTGGGAGGTTATATGTTTCTACAAATCTATCCATTTATTCTGGGTAATCCAATTTGTTGGCATATAATTATTCATAATATTCTCTTAGAGTCATTTGTATTTCTGTGGTGTCAGCTGATGTTTCTCCTCTGTCATTTCTGATTTTATTATTTGCATTCTCTCTCTCCCTCTGTCTCTCTCTGTCTCTCTGTCTCTCTGTCTCTGTCTCTCTCTCTCTTTCTCTGATGGGTCTGCTAAAGGTTTATAAATTTTGTTGATCTTTTTAAAGAACCAGCTCCTGGTTTCATTTATCTGTTTTATTGTGGGTTTTTTTTTATGTTTGTTTGTTTCTAGTTCACTTATTTGTGCTCTAATCTTTATTATTTCCTTCCTTCTTCTGGTTTTAGGTTTTGTGTGTTCTTCTTTTTCTAGCTTCTTTAGATTTTAGATACATGATTAGGTTATTTGAGATTTTTCTTGCTTCTTGAGGTAGACCTGTATTGCTATAAATTTCCCTCTTAGAACAGTTTTTGCTGCATCCCAAAGATTTTGGACCATTGTGTTTTCATGTTCATTTGTCTCCACATGTATTTTGATTTCCTCTTTGATTTCTTGCTTGATCTGTTCATTGTTTAATAGTATGTTATTTGACTTCCATGTATTTGTGGTCTTTCCAGATTTTTTCTTGTGGTTGATTTCTAGTTGCATAGTGTTGTGGCCAGAAAAAAAATGTGTGGTATGACTTTAATCTTTTTTAGTTTGTTGAGGCTTGTTTTGTGGCCTAATAAGATCATCCATTCTGGAGAATATTACATATGCACTTGAAAAGAATGTGTAGTCTGCTGTTTTAAGATGAAATGTTCTGAATATATCTGTTAGATCCTTCTGGTCCATCGTGTCATTTAAAGCCATTGATTCCTTGGTGATTTTCTGTTTGGATGATCTGTCCAAATGCTGTGTTGTTAAAGTCCCCTATTATTATTGTATTACTATTGATCATTTCCTTTATGATTGTTATAGCTGCTTTATGTATTTAGATGCTTTCAATGTTGGGTGCATAAATATTTATAATTATTATAAATCTTCTAGCTGGACTGTTCCCTTTATGATTGATTATATAGTATCCTTCTTAATCTCTTACAACACCCTTTGTTTTAAAGTCTATTTTGTGTGATATAACTATTGCTACCCTGCTTTCTTTTCACTTCCATTAATTTTTTGTTCCATCCCTTCACTTGCAATCTGCATGTGTCCTTAGGTCTGAAGTGAGTCTCTTGTCAATTGTATATAGATGAGCCTTGTTTCTTTATCCATTGCATTACCCTATGTCTTTTGATTAGAGCATTTAGTCCCTTTACATTCAAAGCAATCATTGATAAATATGTACTCATTGCCATTTTGTTACTTGTTTTATGGTTGTGTTTGTAGTTCTTCTGTGTACTTTTCTTCTCTTGGTCTCTTCTCTCAATTTACTGGCTTTCTTTAGTGATATAATTGAATTTTGTTCTCTTATTTTTTGAATATCTATTACCAACTTTTGATTTATGGTTATCATTAGGTTTATATATAATATCTTATGCTTATAGCAGTCTATATTAAGTTTATGGTCACTTAAGTTTGAATGCATTCTTTACTACTCTCCCTGCACATTTTAGGCATATGGTGCCATACTTTCTTTCCTTTTCTTTTTAAATCCCTTGACTGACTTTTATAGATATACTTATTTTGACTGCTTTTGCACTTCCTATTTTTCTTACTCCTACTTATGATCTTTCCTTTCCACTTAAAGAGTCCCATTTAATATTTCTTGTAGGGTTGGCTTAGTGGTCATGAATTCCTCTAATTTTTGTTTTCTGTAAAATGCTTTATATCTCATTCTAGTCTGAATGATAGCCTTGCTGGATACAGTATTCCTGGCTGTAGGTTTTTTTTTTCTTTCACATTTTGAAGATATCATGCCACTCCCTTCTGGCCTGCAAAGTTTCTGCTGAAAAATCAGCTGATAGTCTTATTGGGTTTCCCTTGTATGTAACTGTATTCCTTTCTCTTGTTGCTCTTAAATTTTCTTTTTATCACTACTTTCTGCCATTTTGATTACTATCCATCTTGATGTGGACCTCCTTAGGTTGATTTTGTTGGGGGCTCTCTGTGCTTCCTAGATCTGGATTTTTATTTTCTTAACCAGATTCAGGAAGCTTTCACCTATTATTTCTTCAAATAAATTTTTTGCTCCATTTTCTTTCTCTTCCCCTTCCCTATAATGCAGATGTTACTATGCTTGATGTTGCCATTGAGTTCCGTTAGTCTATTTTCACTTTTTATTTACTTTTTCTCTCTCCTGTTCAGCATGATTGCTTTCCATTACTCTGTCCTCCAGGTCACTGATCTGTTCTGTTTTCCCTAGTCTACTATTTGTCCTGATAGTGTATTTTCAATTTTAGTGAGTGAGTTCTTCATCTCTGACTCACTCTTTTTTTTTTTTTTTTTTTTTTTTACATTTCCTCTTTGTTGAAGATCTCACTGAACTCTTCCTTTCTTTTCTCAAGTCCAGTGAGGATCTTTATGACCATTACTTTCAATTCCCTTTCAGACATATTACTTGTTTCATTTAGCTCTCTTGCTGTGATTTTGTCCTGTTCTTTCATTTGGGACACATTCTTCTGTCTTCTCATTTTGTCTAACTCTTTGTGTCTGTTTCTATGTGTTAAGAAATCAGCTATGTCTCCTACTGTTAAAAGTGTGGGTTTATGAACAAGACATACTGTAGTGTCCTGCAGTACAATATGCCCTATTCACTAGAGCCTGGTGTTTCAAGGGCATCTTCTATGTGTATTGCATGTGCCCTACTACTGTGGCTGAGATGCATTTGCCTTTGGTCCAGTCATCTACAATGGTTCTTTTTGCCTGTTGTGGGCAGGGTTTGGTCACTTTGTTGTTAATGGGCCAGTATGAGGCTGACTTAGAATTCAGTTGAGTCCAAGTAGACATTTGCCAGAGATGCAATAGCTGAACTGCAGGGCACTTTCTTTGTGTTGTCCCCTGGGAAGCTTTTGTTGATGGGTGAGGCTTGCAGTCAGACCCATGTCTGCCCCCAGCCCACTGATGAAGCCTCAGTTGGACTGGTGTATGTGTGGTTATCTCCCCCCACACACAGGGAAAAAGTCACTTTGGAATGATACTGGCCCCTGTTGGGGATGTCTGCACACTGCCATACATGAGGCACTGCTATGGATGGGCCCTGGCCGAGGGTATATTTGAGGGGGTAGGTCCTCACAAGAACATGGGCTTGGGGCACATGGTGGAGGAAGGTCCACACCAGTCTGTTGCAGAAGGGTAACTGTACCCACCTGGGAAAACTGCTAAGGTTGCTGGGTTGGAGGGAGTAGATTCACAGAAGCCCGTGGGGCAGGAGGTGCTTTTAGCAAGCTAGGTGGAGAGTGTTAGCCATGTGTTGGTTCCCATAGGTGTCTATGTATCTGGGCTAGGAGTGGGGGAAGGAAATGGCACGTAGCAGCTCTTTGGTTCTTGGATAAATCTCCCACAGTTCTCAACCCCTCCAGCACATACTCTGAGATTAGTAAATAAATCTCCTTTTCATATATTCCAGACAATTTTCAAACTGATGCTTCTAAGCTGTATCTCAGTAGGGCTGTTTGTTGTGGGTCTCTTTAGGGGCAGGAACTCTGCCCTCCTAGCTTTCCCAGAGTCTAGGCTACTGATTTTTAAAGTCTCTAAGCATTGGGGCACCTGGGTGGTTCAATCAGTTAAGCATCTGACTTTATCTCAGGTCATGATCTCATGGTTCATGATTTTGAGTCCTGTGTCGGGCTCTGTGTGAATAGATCAGAGCCATGAGCCTACTTCAGATTCTGTATCTCTCTCTCTCTCTCTCTCTGCCCTCCCCCACTCATGCTCTTCTCTTGCTCTCTCAAAAATAAATAAATAAATAAATAAATAAACATTAAAAAAATTCAAAGCATTAAGACTCACTGATTGTTAGACCCCTTTCATATTCAAAGCCAAATGGTACAGGGATTCGTTTGTTCTGTGCAGGCCCTTCTTGCCTGAGGTGCCTGGTGTGGATATCTGTTCCTCTTTTCCTCTCTGTGCCTGCTGAATACCTCCCTCCCACAAATAGTCCTGCAGGTCTGTTTGGTTCCCAACGGCATCTCCACATTTCCTATCCTCTCGAATGTGGCCTTTCCCTTACGTTTAGCTATGGAGAGTATATTCTTCTAGTCTTCAGGTAATTTTCTAGGTTATTTATACGAATGTGAGTGCTATCTAATTGTATCTGTGGGACAAGGTGGTTTAGGATCCTCCTACTCTGCCATCTTCCCTGGAGGTCAGGCATTGACAAATCTTTAGGAATTTCCCATATAGCATACAAATCCTGAAATATTTATATTAATAATATTTTACTCATATATATTTAATGTAGAAAAATGATAACTATCTCTTCTGATTTGACCCTTATCATGTAATTAATCAATAGTCACATATAAAATAATCTTATTTATTTTTAGCACCTCTCTTTTTATAAAGTGTAAGAACAGATCTTTGTGATTTGCCAAAGTCTCTTTGGGACATCTCAAAGGCAGTTTTTAGTGCAAAATATATCTGAAATTTTTATATTATTTTACACTTAGGATTATTTTGTTTCAGAAAGGCAAATATGAAAAGTTGTCAGGAGACTTGAAAACTTAAGAATTGGGATATTGTTAAAGACATCTGTAATACTTAATAAGAAACACATGTAGATCAGTTCCATTCCAATGTTAATCTGATTGCTGTTCCATTTTATATTATAAATTAATCTACTAGGTTATATATTTCCAAATAGTACACATCTTATTAGCATGAATTATCAGTCCCTAGTTCAGACTAGACTATCAAAAACATTGAATTTCTTGATCTCCATGTTTCCATCAGACCCACAAGTCTTAGTCCCAAACTCCAGGAGTATGGGGTCATATTTCTGGACTATGTTGCAGATAAGCTATGAAAAATAACAGAAATTTTACACATTTTACACATTAAAAATATTTGCTCTACAAGTTTTCATTCATAAAATTTCTATGCGATACTACAGAGAAGATGTCATATTTCCTTTTCATTGAAATAGGAAATAGGAAGCAAATATTTAGCATTTCCTACCTCAAAGTAAGAAACTTTGCTTCTCTACTAGACTAACAAGTAAGTCCCTATGCTGGTCTAAGAAAAAAGAGGAGGAGATAACTTACTTCAAACTTGGTAGAGAGAAAAACTGAAATGAAAAAAAATAAGCTTAATAATACCATAATTTATTTGTACTTTAAAAGAAATAGGCTTTCCACAAAAACATTAAATTATTTTTTTCTTTTTTAAAAAAAATAGACCATAATGCTGAAATAATAGCCAAACTAAGAGTAAATGGAGGCACCTATCAGTTTTTATGGATAGCTGTTTACTGCCTGACATTTAAAATATCAGGTTTTGAATTTCTGTTTCACAATGCACAGAGACTGTGTAGCAGAGAGTTTATATTGTTCAAATTGAAGCATCTGTGCAGCTTTATCGTCATCTGACAGCACCACAACAATCAATAGATTGACTTAGAGTTCTGTGAAGATAATTCACCAATCAGTGAATTAGAGAACCAATCAGTTTTCCTCCTTCGTGTTTAACTTGTATTTTCAGTGAGGGCTTCCATGAATACCCTATTTAAAATTACAGCACACACTCCCCACCTTCAGGATTCGCTCCTTGCTTTTCTCCATAAGACATGTGAGAATTGAAAACATTTATAATACACCCATGCAGGTTACTATCTATATTAATATGACTTTAGTTTTCCACTATCATAACCAACACATCCAAGTGGACATAAAGTGATTATGTCTTTTGAGCTTTTTTGTTGTGTTTTCCAGGAAATTCTTGCCCAGGAAAAGTTACAAATAACTTTATTATTCATTTCAGAAACTTCCTGAAAGACCTATGTCATTGAACATCAGATTGTTAACTTTTCAACTAATAATTCCAAATGTTTTTTTCTCTCCTAGATTCTTCTAAACCCTTTCTTCAAAACCCCCACTTTGTTGTATCCACAAGGCCAAAACTGTTATATCATAATCTTTGCCCAATTCTCTTCAAACTATAATACTGAGAATATCATAAATTTCACAACTCTGTCTTCTTATCTTCAAGATGCTAAGACTTTATCTAGGTAGTGCACTTATTCCAATGGTATTTTGAGTAGGCAAGTGTTTAACATCTGTAATAATGAATATATTAATATTTGTTCATGGTCCATATTCCCATGTAGAAAATTAGAAATTTTCTAAACTATAATCCCAAAGAGAAATTTGAAAGCCTAAGAATTAAAGATATTTGAGACATAAGGTATGATGCTGGAGGAAATAAGACCATAAGCCTAGGTAACCACATGTTAGACACTTGAGACGTGTTATATCTTGAGATTTGCTTTCTTTTTGCATTCTGACATATATTGATTATAAAAATTATTTTAAATCAAAATGAAACAAAACAACAAAAGCTCAAAAGCCATAAGCACTTTGTGTCCACTTAAAGGTAAATGATGAAATGAGCTAGGAACCATAAATTCTATCTCTATGTGCAACTGACCCACATAGAGAAAGAAAGACTAGTCAGAAAATACATTATTTGGAGCATCATCAATAATTAGTCTGGGAGAAAAATGTGAGGATTATTCAAGTGAAAGACCAGGCTCATAAACTGTCTTTTTGCTCACACTTTGTCTTTAGCACTGTATCCCTAATACTCCACATAAATTGCACCACTTTGTATAGGTAATGGTTGGAGTTAATGGAAGACCATATGCATGCCACCTCCTTACTTTCCATAGTTAAGGATTCAGAAACATTGAAGAAGGGTTCAGAGCAACACAAGATGGGATTCCTCCATAACGGATAACAAGGCTGCTGGTCCTGTTGCCTAAGCATAACACGGTCCAGCCAGATTTCAGAAAAGTCAGTGATTACAGGAATTAGGTCTTTTATAAATTAAGTTTCCATCCCAAGAAGGGGGAGGTTGGGAAAAACACACAAGTTTATTGCTTTCACTTAGAGAATATGAATCTCATTTTAAGGAAGCCACTCTTTAATCTAGGAACAAAATACAGAGTTCAGTTATTCTGACAACCATGGCTGCTTCTCCTTATCTAATGTCTCAAAAAGCACTGCCCTCATGAATATATACAAGGTACATACCAGCTTGAAATTAAACGGACTTAGGTTGAATTGCATGGATATCATGCAATAAGAGCAGGAGAGCAAGCTGTGTGGGGAGTGGGAGTTTTAAGCTAGGAAAATTGCAGTGTTAGACAAATAGGAGATGAAAATTCAGCACTCCCAAGAAACAATGATGGGCTTGGGAAAGCTACTAAAGAGGCATTAAAGATTCTTATTTTTTTACCAAAAAAAAAATAACAAAAAATGATGGAATTATATATTTAAGGAGTAAAACAAAAACTTGTAAAGGCATTTGTCTGAATCATTTTACTGTAATTTGTAAAGGATGTATACAGGTCTAAGAAAACTACATAATCAAAATTTTAGGATTGTTAATTAAGTCCTTTATTTTAGAGATGAAGAACACAAATTCAGAGTTTAAGGGACATGCTCAAGGTTATATAGACAGAAACAAACCCAACCAGAAATGTAACCGTAATTCTCTTATCCCTGAGAAAATTACCTTTTCCATCTATGATATCACACTATTTCAATCAATTAAATTGTGTTCCAATTATTCATTATGTAATCAGTAAATACTTTAAAGGAACTACCCGCCACTAGGTACAAACAATGGTGATCAAAATAGATATGTCTCCTTCATGACCCTCACAGTTTGCTATTATAAGAAAGCAATAATGGTAGAGTGTACATATCAAAGTCACTTTAAAGACCTTTAAATCAGTATCACAGACAATGTTTATGTTTTACACTTAAAGAGAATGGAGAAGGCATTTCTAGCTAGGAGGGTAATGTAAGCAAAGAAAAGAACACTTGAGTGAAAAAGAAGCAACCTTGCATTATTTTATGCTTTAAAAATGTTTTGGGGCACCTGGATGGCTCAATTGGTTGGGTGTTTGACTTCGGCTCAGGTCGTGATCTCATGAGTTCGGCCCCACATGGGGCTCTATGCTGACAGCTCAGAGCCTGGAGCCTGCTTTGGATCCTGCGTCTCCCTCTCTCTCTGCCCCTCCTGCTCACACGCTGTCTCTCCCTCTCTCTCTCTCTCTCTCTCTCTCTCTAATATAAATAAACATTAAATTTTTTTAATAAATAAATAAATAATAAATAAAAATGTTTTATGTACCATATAATTAAATTTTTAAAAATCTCTATAGTTTAGTTTTAATTTTTCATATTTTACACATAAGATAGTGTATTTTTAGGAAGTCAGTTGATATGTTCAGGGTCATGTAAGCTAAAAAGTGCCCAAACTTGGACCAGACCATAGGTTTTCTGATTTCTAATCTAGTGCTTTTCTACTATAATGCCATATAAATTATAGCACAGATGTCATTTCCTGAAACAAACAATCACAGTTGATGTTGTACCTGATTTTGTGTAACAAAAATTGGATCTGGTAATAGACATACAAATTCATTATCTTAATAACCTAATCATTCAGATCTGAATTTTCTGTTTTCAAAATGTATGCTAAATTACTTTAGAAAAATGATTTATTTGCTTTTTCCCCAAATTTCAAAAATATGTTATAATTTTACCTCTTTAAATTGGATGTTTATTGCAAATAACTATTTGAAAATCTCAGTATATTCAGATTATTTTGCCAAAAGCTAAATAAAATTTTCTCATATCTTCCTATTAAATAAGTACTTATTTCTAGTATAACATAAGAAATATATGAAGATCTGAAATGAATTATAGAATGTAAAAAAGATATTTAACCTTTATTACATACATTATCCTATACTATTTAGTTTTCAATCCCTGTATTTAAGTTATTGTGAAAGAAACATATAGAGTTAATAAAAATAAATTTATAATTAGTCAATGATGACTCACAAATGCTACTGCTATGACATAAATAGTAAAATTAACCTATTTTCCTTTTTTTCACATTTCTTCTTAAGTATTCTACTTCTAAGTATTCATATTCCCATTTATAGAACTATCCATAAATACTGGTGCTTGAAAGTGAAAAGAGGTTTATTGCTTTCCTCTACTGAAAAATGTATCATATAAAATATTATACAGGAAGAAGAAAGAGAAAGAGGAAGGAAGTAAGGTAGAAAGGAAGGAAGGAAGGAAGGAAGAAGAGAGGAGGGGAGGGGAGGAAAAGGGAGGGGAGGGAAGGGAGGAAGACATTTAGTAAAATTTCCCAAAAACTTGATTGTGATTTTGGTTTATAGCCTTTAGAGATGTAATTATTTGATACCATGTTAAGTGCTCAGAATGTTAAATTATGAAAGCAGTAAAAATATGAGAGGGTTGTTAGTATATACTTAACATTTTAGAATTCTGTCAATTTAAAATTCTTACATAGAGATATATGTATAGAACTAATATATAAAGCAAAAACAAAATAGCTTTAATTTCTAACTAATGGAGTACTAATTCAAGCATAAACTAACTTTTTCACTGCTATATATTTATAACATACTTTTAGAGCTCACAGTTTAGAATTTTTATAGAGTACTTTTTATCATATGAATAGCCTTATTAGTAGATAAGCTTTTACAGACCTATTTTCTAGATGATGAACTGAAAGTTTGAGTAGTACAAGATTTTCTTAAGGCCATTTACTAGTAAATGGTAAAGCCTAGATCCAACCATATGTTCTGAATTCAAAGGCTCTGCACTTTCTATTACTAAATAACACGCCTTGAAATGAGTTTTCATTATGTAATGGTCAATCAAGGCACACATGCTCATTAACCATTAGCTATAGGCATAGAGGTCAAAGCAGCTTAATGACCATTGAATTATCTCTTTTTTCATCCCTGCTATGAGAAGAAATTTGAACATGTTTGACAAATTTCAAAGACACCGAGTTCTGCTTGAGAAATCAAGCATATTATTTACTAGAGAAAGTGTTCTGTCCTTAGCTGTAAAATTTTGCTTCTCATCTCTTAGAATTCACCTAAGTCTGGTGAGAAGAATAAGCACTCATCATTTTTTTTCTAATTCCCAATCCTCTATTTTCTGCAAAGATAAAAATCCAAAGTGGAACATCCCCCTTAAGTGAACCCCAGATTACAATAAGACATTGTATGCCTTAGATACCTAATGAAGTTCACTTAGCCCCACATTTTTTCACAAAGTTTTCCTTCTGACTATGTGATTAGGCTACTTTTTCACAAATAATATCCCACTCCTTGCAGAATAATTTGCCTACCATGTGTCCCAAACCCTGAGACCACTCTTGAAATATTTACTTTGTCTCCCATGGCTAAAAAAGGACTTAAGAGGGACTTACAATATTTTCACCTCAAAAATCAAATATAAGCTTGTTACCGATGCCCTCATTTTCTCCTCCACGTACATCCACTGCGCCATAAATTTTCCTGCAATCTAGATCACATCTCAACCCAAACTGTAATATCTCCATCCTTCTGTGAGCATTCTCAGAGAATCTAAACCTCTGAGAATTGCTGATGTTTATTAGAGAAAGCTGAAACAGTAATAGGAGTCAATTGGAATTACCTCTTCAAAGCCATTTCTTGACACCTGCCACAATTATAAGGAAAGCATTTCCAAGTTTAGACACCCATTTATCTTTATAGCCAGCAACTCAATAGAAGGCTTGAAAATTCTTCAAGATCATGCAGCCATATAGGCACTGGAATTGGTTTATAGATGCCTATTTCTCCTTATTTGTTAATTAAACTCTTTTTATTCAATATATACAATGTGCTAAAGTAAGGTATTTTGAATAATGCTGAGCAAAATAAGACAGAGCTCATGATTCATGAATTTTGGAGTCTACTACAGTTGCCAGACAAACAATTACACTAATAAGAAAACCTTAAACATGATAACTTCCAGAAAATGATGGTGTTAGGAAGATTAGCTCATAAAACAGGAGAACCTCTGGGAGATTTTTCCTTAAGGATATAATTTTGAGGTGAGGTTTGAAGAATAAGTGTAACAAAATGGTGAAGATGCTTTGGGCAGAGAAAACAATGTGGACAAGTCCTCTGGCAAGAAATTATGACACATTCAAAGGAATGAAAAAATTCTGCATGACTGGCACAGATAGGAAGAACATGATGGATGTTATGATAAGCTTTCGATATTCCTTTTTAGTTCTGTGTCTCTGTTATCTATTGCATATGCCTTTTGTGGATTTTCTTTCTTCTTTTTAAATATTTATTTATTTAAATGCTATTTTCATCCTTTTGTTATTTTTTTTCTCCAAAATATGGAGAAAAATGAAAGCCATCATCAGATAATAAGCAAATTTATTAGACTTCCAAAAACTGTAACAAGAAGTAAAAATCATATATGAAACAAACCACACTTTCACCTGTTTTATTTTGTTTTGTATTAAATAGTTGAATATTTTAAGTTATTACAATCCTTATTCAAAATCACAATGATTGTTAAAATGTGATTAGAATCTACTTTGTAGTAATTTTGATACTCTGTAATTCCTATCTATTCATTTAGTAAAAATTAAATGGATTCAGAGCCAAAAATAGTTAGATAATCATATTTTGATATATAGAGAGTGAGAGAGAGTGTTAATAAATGAATAACTGCCAAATAGAAAATATTTTGAAACCAATTAGTGAAAAATGTCAGAACCAGACATATAAATACATGTAGTTGTCATGCAGAGTATTTTATTACTAGGAAAAGTTGGATGGCTCTAAAGCATCCAAACAACAAAATCTTGTAGGAAACATAAGTTCTAAGAGTACAGGCCTGTTGCAGCTGAGATGTGAAACATCCCTATAGGTTTCTCATTAGAGATTGCATAGTCACCAGGAAGGGATAAATTAGCAAGGATATCTAATTCTTAATTTTCCAAGACTTAGCTATATAAATAAAAACAAAGAAACAATGAAAACATTCAAACTAGAACCTAGTACATACCAAGAGGAAATCCTCAAATTCCAATGCTAACACAACTCAAGAAAACTTTGGAGACATCAAGAAGCAGCAGCAAGGGTGACAGGGTAGAATGGAAAAAGACAAAGTCATTGAATAGCAGATAGCCAAAATCAGAAGGAGAAGTGAGCTTTTATTTTCTGTGCATTTGCAGAGGGTGTAAGCACATCTCTGTAGAGAGAAAGTGTAGACATAACCCAGTGAGACAAAGGTGGTAACTTCATAAAGTATAAGGAATAAACACCTAAAAGAGAAAGATATAGCTCATGAGGCAGGGGCTAGAAATTTTGATGACAGCATCCAGTGAAGATTTGTAGAACAAAATTGAGTTCATAAAGTCAAAAGCAGCTTGCCTACCTACAGGCACCATTTTTAAAGAGCATCGTTGCCCTCACAAAGTTTTAGGAAGGGAGAATGGGACAACTTTCTTGAATTCTCTCCTCTTGCAAAAAGCTGGTATAGGAAAACTGAACTTGGAAGCAGGTAAGACTAAGTAAACTGTTAAGTAAGTAACTCCAAAGTCCACTCACAACATTCTTGTTCAACATAGTACTGGAAGTCCTAGCCCCAGCAGTCAGACAACAAAAAGAAATAAAAGACATCCAAATCAGCAAGGAAGAAGTCAAACTTTCACACTTCAGATGCATGATACTCCGTGTAAAAAACTCGAGAGACTCCACCAAAAAAAATTTCTAGAACTGATACATGAATTCAGCAAGGGCACAGGATATAAAAACAACGTACAGAAATCTGTTGCATTTCTATACACCAATAATGAAGCAGCAGAAAGAGAAATCAAGGAATCTATCCCATTTACTTGCACCAAAAACCATAAGATACCTAGGAATAAACCTAACCAAAGAGGTAAAAGAGCTGTATTCTGAAATCTATAGAACACTTATGAAAGAAATTGAAGATAACACAAAGAAATGGAAAAACATTCCATGCTGACAGATTGGAAGAGAATATAGTTTTAAAATGTCTATATTCCCAAAGCAGTCTATACATTCAATGCAAACCCTATCAAAATAACACCAGTATTTTTCACAAAGCTAGAACAAACAATCCTAAAATTTGTATGGAACCAGAAAAGACCCTGATTAGCCAAAGTAATGTTGAAAAAGCAAAGCAAAGCAGGAGGCATCACAATTCCAGACTTCAAGCTGTATTACGAGGCTGTAATCATCAAAACAGTATGGTGCTGGCACAAAACAGACACTCAGATCAATGGAACAGAATAGAGAAACTATTTGCTTAAAAAAATAAACATTTGCAGAAATAAAGACAAATTTTTAAGGAACACAGGAGATTACAGACCTGGTAAATAGCAATGTAGGGGAACTTGAAGATTAGAAATAAGCAAATAGTGAGCAAACTGAAACGGAAATCAACATTAAAAGCTACTGATAAGAAATTAATAGATGAGCAGTGAAAAGATAGACAAAACCTGAATAGTTGAAGTTCCTAAAGAAAAATACCAAAATAATTATAAACAACAAATGTCTAGTAAAGGAATTCAGTAAACATTTTCTGAAATAATAAGTTAAAATCTGATGAAAAAAGGCACACCTTGTGTCAGAAAATTAACCAAGAATGCTGAACATCAAGACAAGTCTTAAAGAATATGTGTATTTTAAAAATTTTGGGGGGCGCCTGGGTGGCTCATTCGGTTAAGTGTCCAACCTCAGCTCAGGTCATGAACTTACGGTCTGTGGGTTTGAGCCCCACCTCGGGCTCTGTGCTGACAGCTCAGAGCCTGGAGCTTGCTTCAGATTCTGTGTCTCCCTGTCTCTCTCTCTGTCCTGCGCCACTCATTCTCTGTCTCTCTGTCTCTCAAAAATAAATAAAAAATTAAATAAAAAATTAAAAAATTAAAAAATTAAAAAATTCGTGAATAAATAAATATTTTTGGTTAATAGACCAAAATATCAACTCATATATATTTTACAAAAAAGGAATATGGCTAACATTAAATTTCTCTCCATCAACATTCAGAATACATGAATATGAGGGTGTGCACCATTGGAATGGAGATGAGAAGTTTATATGTGAAACAATAGCCAGGGGATTGACTGCATAGAAAAATTCTTGCATTAAACAAATAATAAAATTAAGAAAACAGCCATGATTTAATAGGAAAATAGATGTAGCCAAAGAGAGAATTAATGAACAAACAAAGAAGCCACATAAAAGTATACTAACTGAACCACAGACTGAAAATTGAGAAATACTAAAAAAAGGTATAAGAAATACACAGGATATGGTAGAAAAGTACAACATGAAGTATAAATGATGCTACAAGGAAAAGGAGAGAATGGGGCAGAAGGAATATTTGAAGTATTCATGGTTATGAATTTTTAATACTAATAGAAGACTTCAATCTATATATTCTATAAGAACAAAAACTGGAAACATGGAAAAGGAAAGACAAGATGAAAATCAAACTTAGGTTATCATAGTAAAATCGCTGGGAAAAAAAGAGATGACCATTTCTGCTATAATGAGATATGTGTTCCCAGAGATAGCTGTGCTTATGCAAAATGACATAATAAAATCCACAAAGGTAATGGGTAATTGGTAATAGGCACAATATTAAAAAAACATTTTGTCGAGTGACAAAGTTTTTCTAATTAAACCAGCATTTGAGTTTTACATATCTTGAATGGTTAAGAAATACATAAATTCTACAATACATATGGCACTTTGCTTTGAAAAATGCCCAAAGTTTACTTGTGAGGAGGAGTGTGGGAAGCATTGCAGCTGATACATAATCTTATGGAGGTTTTAAAAAGTGAAAGGGCTCTCTCTGATTATCAGTCCTGTCAATAAACTACATTATAGTTATTTGGAGTATAAAGCACAGGCATATTGCTCAGAAGAATGCCTGGCATTTTGTGTTTACTAGTTGTCATTAGTCTCAGGCAATACAAATTAAAAACCACAGTGAGATAGGACTTCACACCCACTAAAGTGGCTGAAATGAAAAGGACTGACTATAGCTAGCGCTAGCAAGAATATAGAACAACTATATTTCTCACATATCTCAGGTGAGAGTGTAAAATGGTACAACTACTTTGGAAAACTGTTATACAATTAAACATATATTTGACCCAGTGATTTCATACTATGCAATTACTATGGTCATACTATGACCCAATGGTTGAAACTAACAGGCATATGCCAAAGAGTGGAAAATGTATGTTATCACAAAACGATTTGTAAATGAATATTCATAGCAGTTTTATTCACAATACCTAAAAACTGGAAACACCACAAATGCCCATTGACAGAGGAATGAATATAAAAATTTGGATATATTCTTACATTGTCTTTTTACTCAGTAATATATAGTATAAACTACTGATTCATGCAACATAGAAGAATCAAGATAAACATTATCCTGGGTGAATTTTTTAAAAAAACAAAACAAAATATTGTTAAATGCACGAAGCCAGATGAAAAATATTTTATGATTCAATTTATATGTAGTTCCAGAATAGAAAAAAGAAAACCCAAAGTGATGGTGATAAAAATCACTTGTCAAATATACAATCCAGTTTGTTGATTTTCTTGCATGTTAATTATACTTCAATAATAAACAGGAACATAAATAACTATGCATGTATATCATGGAACAAAACAGGCTGTTTGGCTATTATATCACTTTTTAATATATTCTGATACTTTTTGATAATACTGAATGCCCAATATACGGAAAGAAAGAAATGCAATAAAAACTATTAAAAGTTCAAACTATGTTTTGTGTAGTCCTAAAGTAGCATGTAAACTAACCAATATTTCAACACAAAATTCAAGTTCTCAGTCAATAAATTTAAAACTGAGGGAAACAGGGAGGATAAAACTCCTTTTGTCAAAGAAAACATGTATAATTCAATTTTTTAGGGAAATATATAAATAATAAAAAGATAGAAAACCTCTTTCTTTCTTGATAACTGAATATATTGGCTTACTATCTCATGGAGATCAAAAGAAACCAAAATATCAGTCACTGCATTTGCTTGGTGTTTTCAGAGTCAGCTTCACAAAGGCAACCTATTGTTTTATATATCAAGATCTAATCATGCAGTTCAGTGGCCTGCAACTGTGCCTTCACTGCGTGAGAGTGAATTTTGCCCATAACGATAACTAAAGGCTAAATTGGAGCTCAATTCAATCCGTCATCTGTTTAATTTTTTTTTTTCACTAACCATAACATAAAAATTAGTAGACAGATAATGTCAAACTCTTCTGTTGTAGATTACTAGGCTACGTTTTTCAATTTTATTCAGTAGTTTCAAAAACATGTTTACAAGCCAGTAATCCCCCTTCAACCTAATGTAACATTGTCTCTGATGTTTCGTTATATTCACATTTTAAGGAGGAAGATAGAAATCAATTAAAATTTAAGTTGGAAAACCCTAACTTGCCTCCCAGAGGAGTGTGCACTAGGCGAGATGTCTGTAGGTCCCTGTTGCTCATCAATTGTGTTCCACAATTTGAGACTCTCTTGCGCTACTGTAATTTGTTGCTGCCACTCATTTATGATTGTATTTAATGTTACAAGGATACTACACATAATTATATGTGTAAAGTATATACATAATTCACAAGGGCAAGGATGCTCAATGGATCCTTCAGGTTTTTCTGGATGCCAGATTGAGAAATCTTTCTGGAGCAGGGCTCCTATTTGTCTTTACATAATATACACACTAGTGTTTTGTCAGGTTCCAGATTTGTCAATATAACATTATCTAAAGTAGACTTTACTCAAGTTTTATGAAATTGGAAGGATTTATTAATAACAACAAAATTTAAGAACAAATAGCCAGAATAATAAATGATGCAGATTGTGGTTCTAATATCCATTTCTAAAACATTAAACAACAGCAAAAAACTCTCATATAAAAACTTTTAAGGAACTAGGGAGAGTTTCAATAATAAAACCAGAGAAGCAGGAATACTTTCCTCCCCTGCTGCACTAAATATAATAAAGTGTTTTGTTCTTTCTAAAGTTGAAAAAGCTTCCAGTCATTTCTCCATATAAGCAGAAAGAGAAGATCACCTTGGAACACATCTTTGTTCTTTAGACACCTTTGGGAAGCTCTTAGTTTACACAAATTTAGATAAAACAAAAATGTTGTGTAAAAAAAAATCAACATAGCATAGCTGTACTCTTTCTTGTTATTAACTTCCAGAGATCTGAAGGGGAAAGACCTATTTACATAAGAAGCCAAGAGACCTTGGTCATGAGAATGAGCAAGGAAGCAAAAAATATTCAATTTCCTTTTCCCTAAAGTTCAAAGTTCTGGAAATCTGTCAGATGAACCTTGGTATCCTTGATCAAGGGATCATTTACTATAATCATTATCTGACTGACCATGAGAAAAGGGAGAGTTAGAATTGATGAGTGAACCTAACAAAAGGTCAAAAAGACCCTCAAACAGATGATGTAATCCGGGAAAGATGTGTGGACCTTGAAGCTCAGAGTTGGAGATTATAATGGTCCAGGCAGGGATTTCTGTTACCTACTGTTGGTTCTCTAATTGAACACTGATGCATAGAGTTTGACACTGCCAATAATTCCAGAGGAAAAGACTCTTCAGGATGAGCTCTCTGAATTGAATCTAGGATTATGGAATGAGCTCTGTGATCTGACTAGATATAAAAACACTAATGACTCTGCTTCCAGTGGTAAAGGAAGCACAGCTGGTCCATTATGTTCCAAGACAAAACAATTACTCAATTATCATGTTAAGGTGCTTGTAATCAAATGTCTACAAAAAGGCAAGGTTTAGGGAGGAGCCAAGATGGCAGAACAGCATTGAAGTTTTTTTTGTGTCTTGCATCCATGAAATACAGCCAGATCAATATTAAACCATCCTGCACACCTAGAAAACTGATTTGACGATTAACACAACAATCTGCACAACCTGAACCACAGAACTCAGCAGGTATGTGGCATGGGGAAGTGATCTGGGGGAGAGAGAAGCCACCAAGGGCAGGGAGCTGTTTTTGCTTGCAGAGAGGATGGAGATAGTTGGGGGGAGAATATGGGAAAAGCACCCCCCAAAAGCAGCTGGAGAGAAAGTAGAAAAGTGGAAACAGCCACAGGGACTGAACTAAAAAGGGAGAAAGGAGAAAGGAGAAAGGAGAGGGTTTAGATTCCATTAAGGGGAGTGCAGAGTCTGAAACTCTGCAGCTCAATACCTGGTGATACACTGGTGAGAAGGGAAGCAGAGTGAAGTCAGCCAGTAGCAGAGTGAAATCTGGGGAGATTCCCTGCCACATGGGGAGAGGCAGTTCCCCTGCTGGGAGAACATTTGGTAGAGGCTGTGCGCCACCCTCCCCGATAGGCTAAGCCCAGTGGACCCCAAGAACAACCACATTCGCTGGTGCTGGAACAATGTCATTAAGGGTGAAGCCTGGTGCCAGATGTGTGTTGTGATTTACCATAATCCCTGAAATGCTGTTGCTACATGATCATGTGAACTTTTTCTGGGGTGGGCTGGGACCCAGCCACAGTCTCTGGGCATCAGCAGCAGCATGGTCCTGTGAACGTTCCTGGTTGTGGCCAGGACCCAGCCATTGCTTGGTGAGACCCTCCCACAGAGGTGCAGAACGGGTCAAAGCCCCAGTCCCTTAGAAGTAAGGGGTAGGGTAAAACAGCCACATCTGATATAAAACTCAGGAGGGAGGTGCCACCTGGCAACCTGATGGCTTGGTCACAGACAGTATAAAAGCAGGGAGTGGACAGAAGCCAGAGACAAAGTAGGGTGCACAACTGCTGATCAGGGAGAACAGAATTCCAATACTAGAGACTACATAGTTGGGTGATGCCATTTTCACCCCTCCTGCACATGCACATACACATACACACCTAAAAGCCCCACAACAATCCATCCCAGTAAGCTAAGTAGTGCCATCTGGTGGAGAATGGAGCCATTACCCTAAGCCCCAACCAACAGGCCAACCCCACTCTTCAGGAACAACACAAGGCTCTTTGCCTACTTAGTTTACAGACTATGAAATGCTTCATAGTTTGACTTCTAGGGGAAAACGATGTAATTTCAATAATATTTCAGTCTGTTCGCTGGTCCATCTATTCAATTTTCTTTTTATTTTTTCTTTTCTTTTTCTTGAAAACATAAAGAGAAAAAAATTATTTTTAATATCAATTTTTCTTAAAAATATTTTTCTTTAATTTTTTTCTACTATATTTTTTACTTTTTTGTAAATTTTCAAATTCTATTTAACTTCCATCATTTCATTTTATTCTATTTCATTGTATTCATTTTTTCAAATTTTCAAACGATTTCCTTTTTTTTTCCTTTTTCCTTTTTTTTTTTTTTTCTAATCTATCAAGCCCCTTTCAACACCCAGACCAAAACACACCTAGGATCCAGCATCATTTATTTGATTTTTGTCAGTGTGTGTGTTGTTTTTGATTTTTTAATTTTAATTTTTGTTTCAATTTTAATTTTTTTACCTCATTAATTCCTTTTCTTCCTTCAAAATGATGAAACAAAGGAATTCACCCCAAAAGAAAGAGCAAGAAGAAATGACAGCCAGGGACTTAAACAACGCAGATACATGCAAAATGTCTGAACAGAATTTAGAATCACAATAATAAGAACACTAGCTGAGGTCAAAAATAGATTAGAATCGCTGTCTGCAGAGATAAAAGAAGTAAAGTCTAGTCAAGATGAAATAAAACATGCTATAACTGAGCTGCAATCTCAAATGGCTGCCACGGCGGGAAGGATTGATGAGGCAGACCAGCAAATCAGCAATATACAGAACAAACTTACGGAGAATAATGAAGGAGAAAAAAAGAGGGAGACTAAGGCAAAATAGTACAATTTAAGAATTAGAGAAATCAGTGACTCATTAAAAAGGAACAACATCAGAATCATAGGGGTCCCAGAAGATGAAGAGAGAGAAAAGGGGGTAGAAGGGTTATGTGAGCAAATAATAGAGGAAAACTTTCCTAACCTGGGGAAAGGCACAGACATCAAACTCCAGGAACCACAGAGGACTCCCATGAGATTCAACAAAAACTGACCATCAACAAGGAATATCATAGACAAATTCACATAATACTCAGACAAGGAAAGAATCATGAAAGCAGCAAGAGAAAAAAGTCCCTAACCTACAAGGGAAGACAGATCAGGTTGGCAGTTAACCTATCCACAGAAACTTAGGCCAGAAAGGAGTGGTAGGATATATTCAATAAGCAGAATTGGAAAAATATGCAGCCAAGAATTCTTTATCCAGAAAGGCTGTCAGTGAGAATAGGAGAGATTAAAAGTTTCCTAGACAAACAAAAATTAAAGGAGTTTGTGACCATAAACCATGCCTGAAAGAAATTTTAAGGAGAACTCTCTGAGGAAAGAAAAGATAAAAACAAACAAAAAAAAAAAATCAAAAAACTAAAACCTAAAAACTAAAAAACAAACAAACAACAACAAAAATACCAAAAGCAGCAAAGTCTAGAAAGGACCAGAGAACACCACCAGAAAGTCCAAATCTACAAGCAACATAACGGCAATATATTCATATCTTTCAGTACTCACTCTAAATGTCAATGGACTAAATATTCCAATGAAAAGACATAGGCTAATAGAATGGATAAGAAAACAAGATCCATCTATATGCTCTTTACAAGAGACCCACTTTAGATCTAAAGACACCTTCAAATTGAAAGTAAGGGTATGGTGAACCATCTATCATGCTACTGGGCAACAAAAGAAAGCCAGAGTAGCCATACTTATATTAGACAATCTAGACTTTAAAATAAAGACTGTAACAAGAGATGAAGAAGGGCATTATATCATAATTAAGGGGTATTAATTATGATTAATTAATTATGATTAAGAAGACCCCCAAATAGCCGAAGCACTCTTGAAAAAGAAAACCAAAGCAGGAAGCATCACAATCCCAGACTTCAAGCTGTATTACAAAGCTGTAATCATCAGTATGATGATTACATCATCATCAGTATGATTACAGCATGGTACTGGCACAAAAACAGACCCTCAGATCAATGGAACAGAATAGAGAACACAGAAATGGACCCACACACATATGGCCAACTAGTCTTTGACAAAGCAGGAAAGAATATCCAATAAAATAAAGACAGTCTCTTCAGCAAATGGTGCTGGGAAAACTGGACAGTGATGTGCAGAAAAATGAACCTGGACAACTTTCTTATGCCATACACAAAAATAAACTCAAAATGGATGAAAGACCTAAAGGTAAGATAGGAAGCATTCAAAATCCTTGAGGAGAAAGCAGGCAGAAACCTCTTTGACCTTGGCCACAGTAACTTTAACATGTCTCCAGAGGCATTTTGCTCCAAAAGCAAAAATGAACTATTGGGACCTCATCAAAATAAAAAGCTTCTGCACAGCGAAAGAAATAGCCAGCAAAACTAAAAGGCAACCTGCAGAATGGGAGAAGATATTTGCAAATGACATATCAGATAAAGGATTAGTACCCAAAATCTATATAAAACTTATCCAACTCAGCACCCAGAAAACAAACAATCCATTGAAGAAATGGGCAAAAGACATGAATTGACACTTCTCCAAAGAAGACATCCAGATTTAGAACAGACACATAAAAAAATGCTCAACATCACTCATCATCAGGGAAATACAAATCAAAACCACAATGAGATACCACCTCACACCTGCCAGAATGACTAACATTAATAACTTAGGCAACAACAGATGTTGGAGAGGATGTGGAGAGAGAGGATCTCTTTTGCACTGCTGGTGAGAATGCAAACTGGCGCAGCCACTCTGGAAAACAGTATGGAAGTTCCTCAAAAAGCTAAAAATGGAACTACCCTACGACCCAGCAATTGCACTACTAGGTGTTTATCCAAGGGATACAGGTATGATGTTTTGATGGGACACATGCACCCCAATGTTTATAGCAGCACTATCCACAATAACCAAGGTATGAAAAAAGCCCAAATTTCCATCAATGAGATGAATGGATAAAGAAGATGTGGTATATATGTATATATATATATATATATATATATATATATATATATATATATATACATATATATATATATACACACACACACACACACACACACACACACACACACACAAACACACACACAATGGAGTATTACTCGACAATCAAAAAGAATGAAATCTTGCCATTTGCAACTACATGGATGGAACTGAAGGGTATTATGCTAAGCGAAATTAGAGAAAGACAAATGTCAGATGACTTAACTCATATGAGGACTTTAAGACACAGAACAGATGAACAAAAGGGAAGGGAAGCAAAAATAATGTAAAAACAGGGAGAGGGACAAAACATAAGAGACTCTTAAATATGGAGAACAAACAGAGCGTTACTGGAGAGATTGTGGGAGGGGGGATGGGCTAAATGGATAAGGGGCATTAAGGAATATACTCTTGAATCATTGTTACACTATATGCTAACTAACTTGGATGTAAATTTAAAAAATAAAATAAAAATAAAAAATAAAATAAAAGGATAAATTAAACAATCAAAAGAAGGCAAGGATGTGGGTAATTATGCATTTTCTCACACAGAATATTTTAGTAAAAATAAACAGGAGAATGCAGATGGTTAGTTGCTTGCTTCTACCTGTGCTGGAGAGTTTAAGGAGAGAAATGATGAACTCGGAGCATTAAATTCCTAGTTCATAGCCTTCAATAAGGGATGTGAAAGCTTCTATGACTTCCTTGAAAGAAAGTTTTAATCCTGTCACCACAGGGACAATATTTCTGAAATCCAAAATCTAATTCAGTATTTCTATAAACCAAAACAAGTAAATTAAACTCTTAAACTTATTCTTTTTTTTTAAGTAGGACACTGATTTGGAAGCAAAGAGCTTCTAACAATTAGAATGGGATTAGAGGACAGAGTCCAATGAGATAGGAAACCTGATGGAGGCTGAGAGAACTGCTGAGCCGTGAACACATGCTACATTTCCTGAAAAAGGAAACACAACTCAAAAGAGCCCTGAAGGTGGAGCTCAGAGCCATGCAGAATTACTCTCAATCCTTGAGACCTTTCAAGTAATTTCTAACACTATTCTGCATGGAAATTCTAGGGACTGGTGATTCACCTGAACCTCATTTTTCCTCATTTTGAACAGTGATGTCTACAGTGGTTATTCTATATCCGACGCAGCATTTAATGTTAGGTGTGTGGAGAACAGATAACTCATGGGTTCAATTTCACAGATCAAAAAGAACTGTTCTCAAAGAGCTGTGCTAAAACATACTACACTTAAGGAGACTCATCTATACCTGGACTTGAGTTAAAGGACAAGATTAAGAATTTTGAGATGATGCTATAAAGGGATAAGACTTTGAGTGGTCTTGAGAGGTATAGAGTGTATTCTGTATATGAGAAGGATATGAATTATTGAGGGTAGCATCTGCCATGGCCCCCAAACATCCCCACCTCCAAGTGTCCAATCCTCTGTATAGACTCTCCTTGTGTATGGGCTGTGACTTATTTCTAATAAATAATATATAAGTGACAATATATCACTTCTGAGATTAGATCATGAACATCTGAAGCTCATTCTTCCTGATTCCCTTCTAGATCATTCATTCTTCACTGTATTGGGAGGTGACCTATGGAAAGGCCCACATGGAGAGGCCAGTGGTCGGGGATGAATTGATGCCCTTTTTCCAACAGCCCACAAGGAAATGAGGTCTGACAAAAAATTGCAAGTGACTTTGAAAGCAGAATCTAGTCTAGATTAGTCCAATCTAATCTTTAGATTAGAATGCAAGCCCACTTCACAGTTTGACTTCAAAGTCATGAGAAACCTTGAGCCAGAATCACCTATCTAAGCTGGTCCTGAATCACGACCCACAGGAATTATGAGATAATCAGTGAAGTAATACAGTATTTCTAAAATGAATAAACAGGATTAGAAAAGTTTATAGGCCATGGTTCTGATAGCAGTATTTCAGGTTTTTTACAAGGCAACTAGAAAGTAAACCTAGGAGCCTTTTTAAGAAAAGGGTATTTTTTCTGGTCTGCTTTCCATTATATATGTTGCTCATTCTTCACTGATTCTCTTTTGTGAATCTAACATTCTTTTATTTGTCTATATCATCAGTATGAGAATTCCACTTACTTGTTTTAATGCCTTGTTACTGAGTTCTTGGCCTTTGTATGTTTAAAACTGCAAGTACATCTTAAGCACTGAATCTTTATCAGTTGTTTTTCAGTGCTGAGTCTATTTCTCACATGTTCTACAAAATGCCAGCTCTCTGCTTTACCTGTTAACCTTGGGAATGACTGTTATCTGTTTGCTTGGCCCTGCAAGTCCTTCTATAACTAATCAGTCTGCCTTGAATTCATATTTTTCTTAGTCAGCCATGTCACCTCTGCATGCTGGGGCAAATGTGAGTTTTTATTCTTACTCTCATTATAAGTAGCAGTAAAAGGAAGGGCAAATATGCTCATAATCTGATATATACAATAGCTCTTTTATTAAAAATTTATATAAAGGTGAGCATATCTCCAGGTTATAGTACAATCTATGAGTGGTGTTCCAGCATAATTGTTAGCACTTCCTTTTACTCTAGGAAGCATCCAGATATGGTAATTTTTGAAAACTGTGTTTATAATCCAAACTATCCAATCTAGAGAGGCTCTTTTAAGTTGTGATAAGGATTGCTATTCTGTCACCAGAATACTATAATCAAAATCCTAATGCCACTTTTTTTCAGCTTTTTGCTCTTAGGCAAATTATTTACCTGCTCTTCATCTCCAAAATAGAAAAAAAAAGAATTTGTAGTTTTGTTATGAGTATTGAATAAGTTAATACATGTAAAATCCTAAAACAACTAACTGTAATATGGTAATCATACATTAAACATGAGTCCTGTCCTGGTTAATTTTCTGTGTTAATGTGACTGAACCATAAGGTGCTCAGATACCGGTCCACTATTATTCAAAGTGTTTCTGTAAGGATGTATTTACATGAGATTAACATCAAAATTGGTAAACTGAGTAAAGCAGATTATCCTCCTTAATGTGGGTGGGTGGCATCCAATCAGTTGAAGGCCTGAACAGAATGAATAAACTGACCCTGTCCTGAGTAAGAAAGAATTTCTCCTGCCTGACCACATACAAACTGGGACATTGGCTTTTTCTTGCCTTTGGACTTGAAATGACAGACCAGTACTTCTTGAGCCTTAAGGCTGCAGGCCTTTAGTCTAGAACCACACCATCAGCTCTCCTAGGATTTCAGTTTGCGGACTTAGCCTGTAAATCTTGAGATTTTTTGGCCTCCATAACTGCATGAGCCAATGTCTTAAAATAAACAAAGAAACAAACATCCCATTGGTTCAGTTTCTCTGGCAAACCCTGATAACAAGTATTAAGTAAACCATGACAACATTATTTAATAACTATTTATGTATGCTAGAGAAATAAGATGATACCTTCTTCAACTTTTCCACCTGTAGCTTTTTTTTTAAAGGATGATTTAATACTGATATTGAGCAAATCAGTTTATAAAGAGTTTTGTAGGGATTGTGATTAAATTAGCTTAGAATTAAAAAGACTTGAATACTATCATTTACACACTGGATTCTCAGAGTTCTTTTTATTAAAATTTTGATTTTTTAGTTCATTTATTTGAGAAGGAGACAGAGAGTGAGAGAGGGAGAGTGCAAGCAGGGGAGGGGCAGAGAGAAAAGATGAAAGGTTCCTGCTGTCAGCACAGAGCCCCAAATGGGTTCCATCTCACAACCCATGAGCTCATGCATGACTTGAGCCAAAATCATGAGTCAGATGCTTAATCGAATGAGCCACTCAGGCACCTCTGAGTTCTCAGAGTTTTGATATCATGTTGAAGATGATGATGATGACTATGTTTATGGAATTCAAAACTACCACAGTTATCATTTACCTTAATACACAACTACCAAGGTTTGAATGCAGCTATGAGGAGGACCATACTGAAAAACTTCACAGAAAAAAATGTGTTCCTTATCAACAAAATGCAAATTATTCAAATCAAGATAATAATGAAGTACAATTTAACCTATCAAAAGAGCAAAGCATTTCATTTTATTTTCAAATAACAATAACTGATTTTGAATAGTATCCTATGAAATGGGTAGTTTCTTAGGTTTAAAGCAATTATAACTTTCCAACTAATTTAACCTTAAAGACCTTATCTAGAAAAATAAGCACATGTGCATACCAAAAAACAAATAAAAAAATAGTCTTTTTTTAAAGGGTGATTATTAAAAGCAGTGATTATTAAAATTCTATCACATTTCTTTTTTTTTTTTCAACGTTTTTTATTTATTTTTGGGACAGAGAGAGACAGAGCATGAACGGGGGAGGGGCAGAGAGAGAGGGAGACACAGAATCAGAAACAGGCTCCAGGCTCCGAGCCATCAGCCCAGAGCCTGATGCCGGGCTCGAACTCACGGACCGCGAGATCGTGACCTGGCTGAAGTCGGACGCTTAACCGACTGCGCCACCCAGGCGCCCCTCTATCACATTTCTTTAATAGATATTATGCAAATATTAAGATTAGGTTCATGAAAATTTTCTAATGGCATACCAAATAAATGACAAAAACTCAAGATGCAATATGATAGCAACGAATTTTTTTTTAATTACAGAAGTAGGAAAGAAAGCATAATGTTAATTTTTTTAAATGTTTATTTAGTTTTGAAAGAGAGACAGACAGAGTGCAAGCAGGGGAGGGGCAGAGAGAGAGGGAGGTACAGAATCCGAAGCAGGCTCCAGGCTCTGAGCTGTCAGCACAGAGCCCGATGTGGGGCCTGAACTCATGAACCACGAAATCGTGATCTGAGCTGAAGTCAGACGCTTAACCAACTGAGACACCCTGGTGTCCCAAGCATAATGTCGATTTTATTTCTAGGAAAGAAGATGGTATCCTTTAAATTTCTAAGATGATGATCTTTAAATTTTTAAATCTATTTTCCCCAATAAGCAATAGTACTTTAATTATATGAGGAAGAGGAAAAACAGCAAATATTACGAGCAAAATAAACAAAAATTTGGTCTTCTCACTTGTTCTATATTTTCTGCTCAGCATGACCATAAGAAACTTACAGTCCAATTGAATAAATAAATAAAATGTTTCCTGTCACTTTGAATGCCAATTTTGCAGACAACATAAGCCTTTCACCTTCAGGAACAAAGTAGAAACTTATATCCCCTGGATAGCAGCATCCATAATATGAACACTGGAAGAATACGACTGAGTAAATGTATTAAAGTCCTAAATTATTATAAGTGCATTATTTCTTAATGTCCATAGTAATTACACTATTTCACTGAACTTTAATATTCTTGGTTGGTTTTTTGAATATAAATTAGTAGAAGTAAAAATTCCAACAATTTCAATCTAGTATATTGTTCTAAGTGAAAGTCTCTAGTAAAATCACCCATAAAGCATAACCATTATTAATAGTTCATGTTTTTTTCTTCTAAATGTCTTTCTAGAAATCTTTTTGTCTGACTGTATCTCTATCAGTTTCTATTACTAGATTATGCCATAAGGACTATAAAATGACTCATTCCTTAAAAATATATGTACATTATCTATCCACCTAAGTCTATCTAAAATTTTGCTAACATAGCCAGTGGCAATGGACTTTGTAATCATAAGCTCTGCATTCATATCACTTGGCTATATCACTTGGACCAATATTATATAAATCTCTCAAAAGCCCAATTTCCTAACGTATAAAATACAGATAATGCTGTCTAACTCATAAGATTCTGATAAAAATTTAGTGAAATAATGCATGTAAAGCTGTCAGCACAATGCCTAAGAGATAAATATTAAATATGTTTGGTTGTTTTTAGGTTGTTGGTATTGTTTATTATTATTATGTTTTATTTTACAACAAATTATATTTTTACATGCATGAAACATTTTCTTCTATCCATTTGGTGCAATTTTTTCTTATGACAAAATATGTATTAAAAATATATAATGGATAAATATACCCATGCAAATATTGCTTGAGGATTAATTCTCATAAGTGAAATTATAAATGTAAATTTTCTCATCTTAAATATTTTTAAATAGTGCCAGCCAATTTACAATCCATACAAAAATATACGAAAATTATGGCAATACTTCTTTTTACACATACTCATAAACAAGAAATATTTTCTTTTTTTGAGATTTAATAGGTTAATTCTTTTTTATTAAGTTTTTTTAATTTTAATTCCAATATATTTAACATGCATTGTTATATTGGTTTCAGGTGTACAATATAGTGATTCAACAATTCTATACATTGTTCACTGCTTATTACAGTAAGTGTACTCTTTAATCCCCATTTTCTATTTCACCCATTCCCCCCATCCTCTTCCCCTCCCTTAACCATCACTTGTTCTCTATAGTTAAGAATCTGTTTCTTGGTTTGTCTCTCTCCTTTTTTCTCTTTTTCATTTGTTCATTTGTTTTGTTTCTTGAATACCAATATGATTAAAATCATATGGCACTTATCTTTCTCTGACAGGCTTTCTTCCCTTAGCATTATACTATCTAGCTCCATCCGTGTTGTTGCAAATGCAAGATTTCATTATTTTTATGACTGAATAGTATTCCACACCACCTCTTCTTTATCCATTCATCTATCAATGAACACTTGAGCTGCTTCCATAATTTGGCTATTGTAAATAATGTTGTAATAATCATAGGGGTTCATGTATTCCTTTGAATTAGTTTTTTTTTTTTTAATTTTAGGCGTAAATACCCAGCAGTGTGATTATTGTATCATTGGGTAGTTCCATTTTTAATGTTTTGAGAAACCTCCATACTGTTTTCCCCTATGCCTACAATAATTTGCACTCCCACCAACAGTGCATAAGGATTCTTATTTCTCCAATTCCTCTTCAACACTTGTTTTTTCTTGTGTTTTCTGTTTGTTTTTAATTTTTCCACGAAAAGAAGTGAAGATTATTTTCTCTTCTTTTGGTTTTCCAGGTCTTTAATTAAGCATTTCAATTGAGCCCCACTACATCTATGTGTTAATGTATGTATATTAGAGATTTAAATTTGACAGCGTATAACAGAGAACTTGCAGTACAGTTAAATAAACAAATGAGGAATTCAGAGATTAATTTCTTTTCCATCACAAATCAGGAAATAAAGAGCTTTATGCAGCAAGTTCTCCTTTCAGGTAGAAAGATAAAAGCATGAGTGGCATCTGAGGAAAGTGAAGCTATCTCCAAATGGCAAACATGTCTGCTTATGCTTGATTGGCAATATGGTTAACTGGAAGGGAGCCTGAGAAATATACCCAGGTGGGTTCATCACCACTTGGTTTCAGACTCCTAGCCTCTAGAACTGTGAGCAGTACATTTCTGCTCTTTATAAGCTATTTTGCTATAACAGCCCAGACATACAAAGACAAATATTGGTACCTAGAAGTGGTGGTTATGCTATAACAAATACCTAAAAATGTGGAAGCAGCTTTGGAACTGGATCATGGGCAAAAGCTAGCAGAGTTTTGAGGTGCATGCTAGAGAAAAACCTATATTGCTGTGAATGGACCATTAAAAGTGATTCAGATGAACACCCAGAAGAAGAGGAGACATGTAGAAAAGGTTCAATTTTCTTAGAGAATATGTAGGTGGTTGCAAACAGAATGTTAGCAGAAACAGAGACAGTAAAGGCCATTCTGATGAGGTCTCCAATGGAAATGAGGAGCATGTTATTGGAAGCTGTAGGAAAGGTGATCCTTATTATAAAGTGGAAAGAAACTGACTGAATTGTGTTCATATTTTAGTCATTCATGGAAGGCAGAACTTGTGAGCAGTGAAATTGGGATTGTTGGCTGGTTATTTCTGAGCAAAGTGTTGAAAGTGAAGGTTGACTTCTCTTGAATACTTGCAGTAAAATGTGAGAACTGAAATGACTTAAAGAGGTTCTGTTAATCAAAACGGAAGCAATTGGGGCGCCTGGGTGGCGCAGTCGGTTAAGCGTCCGACTTCAGCCAGGTCACGATCTCACGGTCCGTGAGTTCGAGCCCCGCGTCGGGCTCTGGGCTGATGGCTCAGAGCCTGGAGCCTGTTTCCGATTCTGTGCCTCCCTCTCTCTCTGCCCCTCCCCCATTCATGCTCTGTCTCTCTCTGTCCCAAAAAATAAATAAACGTTGAAAAAAAAAAATTAAAAACAAAACGGAAGCAATAATTTAAAGTTTGGAAAATTCTTATCCTATCCATTTTGTAGAAATTAGAAAGAATGTTCCTTTTTTAAAAATATCTTAATGTTTACTTATTTATTTTGAGAAAGAAAGAGAGAGCACATGAGCAGGGAAGGGGTAGACAAAGGGAGAGAGAATCCCAAACAGGCTCCTCTTTGTCCGTGTAGAACCCGATGCAGGGCTCAAACTCATGAATCCTAGAACCACGACCTGAGCTGAAACCAAGAGTTGGAGGCTCAACTGGCTGAGCCACTCAGGAGACCTGTGATGAATGTTCTAAAGAGAATACTAAGGATATGGCCAAACAAGCCTTTGATAAGGAGATTAATATCTGTGTGAATCATGGATTTAATCAGCCACTTCAACAGAAAAACAATGAATGTGAACTGAAGGGGAAGGTGATAAGCAGGAACAAGGAGGGCTATGGGACTTTTAGATTTTACAGGACAGGACCATTGAGTTATTCAGATGCAAATATGCGATATTGTTCAAGACAAGAAAAAAAGGACTTCCAAAGGTGATTCAGGATTCATCAGAGATGCCTCCTCAGTTTCAATAGGCCAGATGACCCACAGCCAAAGTTTTGGGGCCAGGGCCACCCAAAGACAGGGGATAGGGACCCCAGCCCAGCAGAACCATACGGGTGGGTCCACCCCCACAATCTCAGATCAGGAGAGACACTGGCCTGTGATTCCAGACCAGGAGTGAAGCTAAGGAAGCTGGAATGCCCTAATGTGTCCAGAAGGCAGAACCCCCTCCCCAGTAGGTCCAGAAGGTAGGACCTCCTCCCCAGAGGGCAAAACTTCAAGTTAAAAATCATCCTCAAGCTTTAAGTTTTAATGTTGTCTGTCTTGTTGGAGTTTGGACTTCCTTGGGATCTATCTCCCGTTCCCTCTCTCCTATTATGTTCTGTCATACGACTGCCCTACAGTTGTATTTTGAAAGCACATAACTTGCTTGATTTCACAGGTTTATACCTGGAGGGGAATTTGCCTCAGAATGAATCATACCTTGAGTCTCAACCATATCTGATTTAGGTACTATTTAGATAAGACGTTGGACTTTAGATTTTTTTAAGGTGATGCTGGAACAAGTTAAGACTTTGGGGGCAGCTGGGATGGAATGAATGCATTTTCATTTGAAAAGAACATGAATTTTGAGGAGCCAGAGGAGGAATGTTACCGTCTGAATGTTTGTGCCCTTTCCAAAATTCATACTGTGAAATCGGGCCTTGGGAGGTGATTAGGTCATGAGAGTGCAGCTTTCATGAATGGAAGTAGTGCTCTTAGAAAAAAGATCCCACAGAGATCCCGTGCCTCTTCCATCATGTGAGGATACAACGAGAAACCTGCATGCTGAAGAGGGGCCTTTCCCAACCACGCTGGCACCCTGATGTCACACTTCCAGCTTCCAGAACCGTGAACAATAAATTTTTACTGTTTATAAGCTACTTAGTCTGTGGTATTTTATTACAGCAGCCCTAAAAGACTAAACAAATCCTTAAACAAAACTGAGTTTTTGTTACTAAGGGAAAAGGAGAGAACTGAAATTAGATAGGTCATTAATCTCTGTCACATTAGACTTTTATAGTTCTTCTTTTTTTTTTTTTTTCCTAAATCACCTCTTTATTTTTTGTCCATTTTTCTGTTCAGCTGCTCTATTTTTCTTTTTCCTGTTGAGATTATTATATAGTTTGATACAGTGGTATGCTGGTAAATATTTAAAGCTTAGCTCTCTTAATACAATGAAAAGGCCTACTTCTAATTCCTATTACTTGTCAATATTCATAGTATAAATACTCTCATTACAACCAATTTCAAGCTATCAAAACAATACCATTAAATGTGAAGTTGGGGGGCGCCTGGGTGGCGCAGTCGGTTAAGCGTCCGACTTCAGCCAGGTCACGATCTCGCGGTCCGTGAGTTCGAGCCCCGCGTCGGGCTCTGGGCTGATGGCTCAGAGCCTGGAGCCTGTTTCCGATTCTGTGTCTCCCTCTCTCTCTGCCCCTCCCCCGTTCATGCTCTGTCTCTCCCTGTCCCAAAAATAAATAAACATTGAAAAAAAAAAAATTATAAAAAAAAAAAAAAAAAAGAAGAAAAAAAAATGTGAAGTTGGAAAGAGATTAGGAGTAACACACCATTATATAGTATTTCCACCTTAAAAATACAATAAACATAAATTCAAAAGCATAGATATTAGTAATATGTAGCAAACCAATTAGAAAGTTATGAGTTCCAGTTGTTATTACCGTTGTTTTAAAAATGATTTACTTAACTTCACATTTACGTAATTTTTTGATGATAGCTGTATTTAATAACTTAGTAATTAATCACAATATTAAATTTGGCAATTGACTCTTACAAGCTATAAGCTAGCCCCAGCACATCAGTGGTTTGTAATGTGTCTGTGTCTGTGTGTGGGTGTGTACAGACTAGAACAATCTTATTACTTACAGTTTGTGTTCACATACTGACCATTTGTATTTACAGGTTTTTAAAATTTTGACAAGCACTGATAGATGAATGTTAAGATCTTTTCACTACTATTGTATTGTATAATTCTGGAATCTTCACATGATATTATTAAATGGGATTTTATTTTGCCTCATGAATGATATTTACATTTTTAAAGTTTTTTTTAAAGCAGTTTAAGTTCATAGCAAAATCTCAGAAAACATGTAAATATTTGGGTACTACCTGAATTCAATATTCCACATCTGATTGTCTGACAATATGTGGGATACAGGCAGAAAACCCTTCCCAACATGGCAATTATAACATAAAGTGGCTTGCTTATGTGCTCAAATGGGCCCGATCTGAAAATAAATTTATATATAAAAATGAGTCAACATATAACTTTGAAAGTTGCGAACCCACAGAATAAGCATCACTTTTTCTGATAACACAAATAAACACAAAATCTTTCCATAAAAGTCACTGTGCCTGAGCAGAAAATGATGTGGGAGTTTTTTACATTTATTTTATGTGGTTGAAAAAAAGTACTTGTATATTTGTATCACTCAGTGTATTTTATTCATAGGTAAAATTCTGGGTGTTTTGGCTATTCCTTAGATGAATGGGGGTAAATTACATTAGATTATAATTTAAATTAGAACAGTAGACATTCACTAGCTTCATTAAAAGGATGAGCACTGAGAAACTTAATTAAAGAAAATTCATTTAATGTTTTCATTAGATGCAATATTTCCTTCTATATCAAGTGTGTCATCAACTTTGCTGAGGATGTATGGATGTATCATATTAAGCAATTATTTACAATAATGAAATAACTACATGTAAGACCTGTCAAAGTCTCTATTTTACTGCTTAAATGTGTCTGTCTCTAGGGTATAGCTTTTCTTGGCTTAAAGACACCATGATTTAACTACAATTAAACAGCTACTACTAGAAGTATACCAAGGTTTTTATAAAGAATTAATTCACTGATGAAAAAGTAATATTTATCAATATAAGGTTTTAATAGTTTGAGATCATGAAGAGATGTTTGTTCTTATTTTTGTTTTTTGGTAATAAAATTATATGGACGAAAAGACAATCTCCATGTCATTTTGGCACAAATGTGTATTCTTTGAATTTTTATAAAATCTTTCATGGATACAGGCAGAAAATAATTTTGTTTCTGTTTCTGATAAGAAATAGAAATGATGGCAAGTTCTTGTTATTTAAGCTTTTGTGTTAGCTAATAGATTGTATCAATAAAACTTGACCACCCTTAGCCTACATAGAAATTTTACTCTTCAATCAAAGAAAACAAGCTAAAAATTATTTTTGTTTCTTCAGCTGAATCTAACCTTTCAATGTTTGTTATGTAGAATTCTAAGAGAATATTGGGCAAAGAAAGTGTTACACTTCCCATTACCAGCGGTAATAAAATAACTTCTCTGAATTAAAAAAGATATGTATTTTATTTATAGATGATTCCATTGAATGATGATAATAAATGAGATTTCAATTAAATACATATTTCCTATATCAAAACAAATAAATTGTGAAAAATACATTTATTTTATTAAAAAATGCTGGACATCTATAAATCCACTAATTAAGTTAATAATGTTGGCTTGTCTTAATAAAGAAAATAACATTTGAAGATACCTGTTTTCTACAATTTTATTTTATTTTATTTTTGTTTCTTTTATACAATTTTTTTTTTTTAATTTTTTTTTTTTTTCAACGTTTATTTATTTTTGGGACAGAGAGAGACAGAGCATGAACGGGGGAGGGGCAGAGAGAGAGGGAGACACAGAATCGGAAACAGGCTCCAGGCTCCGAGCCATCAGCCCAGAGCCCGACGCGGGGCTCGAACTCACGGACCGCGAGATCGCGACCTGGCTGAAGTCGGACGCTTAACCGACTGCGCCACCCAGGCGCCCCTCTTTTATACAATTTTTAAATGGCATTCAGTGAGCAGTCTAAAGTGCATACGCTCAAAATAGTCTTCCAAATATCTAAGTGATATACCAAAGAAAACTCAAAGAAATATCAAAACACTTAAATGATATATTGAACAAATGAAAGTGAAAATAAAGTATGTCAATACTTAAGTAAGTAAGCAGTGTTGAAGTGAAATTTATCATACTAAATGCTTACATTAGAAAAAAGAATAAATCTCAAGTTGGTAATACAAGCTCTCACCTTAAAAACCTAAAAAAAAAAAAAACAAAAAAAAAAGGAAAAAGTAAAAAACCCAAAGCAAGAAAAAGAAAGAAAATAAGTACAGCAGATATCAATAAAATTTGAAACAGAAAAACAGTACATCAAATAAATTTTTTAATTTTTAAAAATTGAGCTAGTTCTTTGAAATATCAATAAAATTGATAAGCCTGTATAAAAACATGAAAAGTAAATAGAAATAAGACACACATTACTAATATTAAGAAGAAAAAAGGGATATACCACAGACTTTGTAGACATCAAAAGGCTAATAAAGGAATATTATAAAAAATTTTACATACACTAATTTGACAAATTAGATGAAATAAACCAATTCTTCAAAAAGTATAAATTATCACAACTCATTCAATTTAAAAATAGAGATATCTATTAGCTTATAATTGCCAAGTATATTTAAATTATTATTTTAAATCCCTCAATAAAGAAATTCCTAGCACCAGATGGTTTAATTGGAGAATTCTACCAAATGTTTAATGAAGAATTATTAATAATTCTACCCAATTTCATCTAGAAAATAGAAAAGGAGGGAACACTTTCCAATCATCTTATATAGCCAGTATTACACAGATACTGAACCCAAAAAATTTTAGTACAAAAATATAAATGCAATATAGAATATAAATGCAAAAATTCTTCACAAAATTCTATCAAATAGAATTCAGCCACATATAAAAAGAATTATATACAATGAACAGAGTATTTCAGGGCTATCACTGGTTCAATAATTAAAAATCAATGTAATCCATCATATTAACAAACTAAAATGGAAGTCACATGATCATATCCATTGACATGTGGTTCAATAAGAAAAAGCTTCTGACATGGTTCAATACCCATTCATAATAAAAATGCCCATAACCTAGAATTAAGAGAATTTATTCAACTTGAAAAGAGCATCTCCAAAAATTCTAAAGCTTACATTACATTTAATGGTAAAAGATTGAATGCCTTATCTCTAAGATCAGAAATCATGTCAAGATGTCCACTCTCACCACTACTGTACAACATAGTACTGAAGTTTCTAGCCAGCATAATAAGTCAATAAAAGGAGATGAAAGGCATATAGACTGGAAAGAAAGAAAGAAAACTGCCTCAATTTGCAGATGATATGACAGTTTACATAGAAAATCGAAGGAATCTACAAAAAAAAAAATTCCTAGAACTAATAAGAGAGTTCAGTGAGGTACAAAACAAACAAAACACACAAAAAAATTACAATTCTGTATATTAGCAATGAATACATGGGAACTGAAATTAAAAATACAACAAAATTTATGATCACTCATAAAAAATGAAATATTAGGGTGTTAATCTAATGAAACAAGTACAATGCCAGAGTGCTGAAAATAACAACTCTGGAAAGAAAACAAAGAAACTTTAAATAAAGAAATATTCAGGGATTGGAAGTCTCTACATAGTAAAGATGTCAATTTTCCCCAAATTGACATATATATGATATAGAAAGTCAAAGGAATCAAAATAGCTAAAACAATTCTGATAAAGTAGGAAAAACAACTCTGATTTCAAGTTTTATTATTGCCACTGTAATCAAGACTGCAAGGTATTGGCATAGAGATAGATACGCACATCAATGGAATAGAATAGAGAACCCAAAAATAACTCCACAGGAGAAAAAAAAAAACAAGTCTTACACTCTGTACAAAAATCAACTCAAAATAAATCATAGATTTATTTTTTTAAGTTTATTTATCTTTAGACAAAGAGTGTGAGCAGAGGAGGGGCAGAGAGAGAGGGAGAAAGAGAATCCCAAGCAGGCTCTACACTGTGAGCACAGAGCCTGACACAGGCTCAGACTCACAAGCTGTGAGATCATGAACTGAGCCCAAATCAACAGTCTGATGCTTAACCAACTGAGCTACCCAAGCACCCCTAAATCATAGATTTAAATGTAAAACATAAAACTAAAAAAAAAACTTGTACAAGAGAAAATCTCTGAAACCAAGGACTTGGTGAAAAGGTTTTAAAATTACACCAAAGCACAACTCTTATAAAAAATTTGATAAATTGGACTTCATCAATATTCAAACTTTTGTCCCATGGAAGACCTTCTTAATAGAATAAAAAAAATCTATACATATACAGAAAATATTTGCAAAACCATATATACTTTTAAAAGGACTCATATACAAATATATAAAGAATTCTTAAAATCAGCTGTAAAAAAAATATAATTCAAAAATGGGCATAGGATGTGGAGAGACATTCACAGAAGATATATGGACGACAAATAAGCACATGAAAAGATGTTCAACATTGCTAGCCATTGAGACCAAAGTGACATCTCTATACACTTACTAGAACAGCCAAAATAAAAAGTTACCATTTTTAAATCATAAAAATAGTAACCTATTTTAATTAAATGATTCAGTTAAATAATATTATGAAAATAGTGTTACCCAGTACTGGCAAGGATGAAAAGAATCTGATCTCTCATACATTGCTGGTGGAAATAGAAAATGGTACAACCATTTCAAAAAAACAAGTTTGGCAGTTTCTTAAAACAACAACAAAAAAACAAAACAACAACAACAACAACAACAACAAAAACACATACACTTACCATACAACCCAGCAATTGTACTTCTGAGAATTTATACCAAAAAAGTGAAATTTGACCATCTTTCTTCTTAGTGGCCTTTTTAAAAATTAATTGTGGACCCAAATTGGAAACACCCACATCGTCCCTTAACAAATGAATGGTTAAAACACTGCAGTACATCCATACCACAAAATACTATTCATCAATATAAAGGAACAAACTACTGATACACACAAAACCTTGGATGAATCTCAAGGCTATCATGCTGAGAGAAAAAAAAAAAAAAAGTCACTCTCAAAAAGTGACATAAGATGTGATTTCATTTATATAACACTCCTGAAATGTCAATATTATTGATTTAGAAAACAGATTAGAGGTTTACAAGCGTTAGTAGGGAATATAAGTGTGGGGGTGAGGGGGTGATTATAGCATGAGAGAGAACTTTGGAGTGATCGAGTAGTTCTTTCTTTATCTTGACTGTAGTGGTGGTTATAAAAATCTACCCGTGATAAAATTACATACACACCAATGTCATTGTACCAGTGTCAAATTCCTGGGTTTGATATTATTGTACCATAATTATGTGAGATACAACCATTGGGAGAAATGGGTTAAAGGGTACATGGGTCCTTTCTGTCCTATCTTTGCAACTGCCTTTGACTCTATAATAATGTCAAAATAAAAAGACTTTTCAAAACAAAATGGCAACATAATGTATATATTTCTTTGCATCTGGAAAAAAATTTGTCTTAGAAATTATACCATGCTACTTCTTTATCATAGCTGTTTATTAGATCATTTTTTAAAATTTCTGCATTTTTTGATATTTAGATTTTTTCTGAGTTTTGTTATAATTAACATTGTTGCAATGAATATAAATAGTATACGTGTCAGCAAGTGCTTATCATAGAACATTCATAATAACTGGTTACAGTGGTAATCTAAAAGACTGGGCATATAATTTGATGGATCAGTCCCATTAAAGCACTGGAAATAAAAGCTTTTTTTTTCAAGTTTATTTATTTTTGAGAGAGAGACACAGAACATGAGTAGGGGAGGGGCAGAGAGAGAGAGGGAGACACAGAATCCGAAACAGGCTCCAGACTCTGAGCTGTCAGCACAAAGCCTGACCTGGGGCTCGAACCCACAAACCGTGAGATCATGACCCGAGTCAAAGTCAGATGCCCAACCAACTGAGCCACCCAGGCACCCATGGCAGTAAAAGTTTTATATGTTGTATTTATCTATAAATTTCTAAGAGTAAAATTATTGGATAAATCTATTTTCATGAAGCAAAACTTGTTAGTTTTAATACTTAGTAGAAATTGTATCTCATCATTAATTTTTATTTTTATACAATTTCCTGGGAATCTTTATTTATTCTAATGTGAATTTAGAATTAGTTCTGAAAACTAAAAATTCACAATGATACATTATTGGAAAGCCACTAAAATTACAGATTAAAACAGGAAAAGAGAGTGCCTTTCCAATATTGAGTCATCTCAGGGACACCCTGTGAGTGTAATTCTTCAGGTCATCTTAATTATTCCTTAATTTTTCACATATATCTAAAGCATTTCTTGTTAAATATTTCCATTTTGAGGCTTTTGTAACCTGTATGTGTTCTTCTAGTATGTTTTCTAACTGAGCTAAAATTTTTAAATAAGAAAATCATTTGTGTATTAACTTTTAAAACACCCATTTACAGAATATGGTTCCATCTACCATGCTTATAACCATCTTTGTTTCCCTCCTGAGCACCCAGTGAACACCTCCCAGCCATAACACATGCATGTACACACACACACACACACACACACACACAGAATTATGTACACACTCCAATGTGGAGTTAGGTGTATCTTTGTGATTGAATTATGACAAACAAATGTGGGCAGAAGATATATGATACATTTTCAGGCCTTACCCATGAAAACTGTGGGCATAGCCTACACATTGTCTCTCTGCCAACCAGATGTGAGAATCTAACAGAGTCCAAAAGGATAGGTTGGTCATTCAGTCATCATGCAGAAAGGAAAGGACTGATCAGTTGCCAAATGACAGCATTGAACATGGAAAAGAAATAACAGCCATGGGGCTTTTCTCACTGCATGTGTGCAACTGTTTCAGTATCCTTCAACTGCTATGAACTTTGAAAATGCATTTTTATAACTATCAACAGATATTAAAATTTACCAATGTATTTTTCACAAAAGATTCCAAATAACCAAAGAAATTTTGAAAAAGAAGAAAAAAACTGGTAGTGTCATAATCCCAGATTTCAAGATATACTGCAAAGTTGTAGTAATCAAAACAGTATGGTACTGGCACAAAAATAGACACATTGATCAATAGAACAGAATAGAGAGCCCAGAAAACAAAAACACAATATATGGTCAATTAATATTCAAAAAAGGAAGCAAGAATATATAATGGGGATAAGACAGTCTCTTCAACAAATGATGCTGGGAAAACCGGACAACTACAAGCAAAAGAATGACACTGGACCAGTTTCTTATACCATACACAAAAGTAAGTCAAAATGAATTAAAGATCTAAATGTGAGACCTGAAACCATAAAATTTTCAGAAGAGAGCATAGGCAGTAATTTCTCTGACATCGATCATAGCGACATTTTTCTAGATATGTCTTCTAAAGCAAGGGAAGCAAAAGCAAAAATAAACTATTGTGGCTATATCAAAATAAAAATCTTCTGCACAGCAAAGGAAACACTCAACAAAGCAAAAAGACAACTTACTGAATGGGAGAAGATATTTGCAAATGATATATCTGGCCAAAATGTATGAAGAACTTACATAGCACATCAGAAAAACAAATAATCCAATTAAAAAATAGGCACAAGACATGAACAGACATTTCTACAAAGAAGACATACAGGTGGCCACACAAAAGGTGCTTGATATCACTTATCATAAGAGAAATACAAATTAAAACCTCAATGAAACATCTATCACCTTACACCTGTCAAAATAGCTAAAATCAAAAACACAAGCGTTGACAAGCATGTGGAGAAAAAGGAACACTCTTGCACTGTAGGTGGTAATGCAAACTGGTGCAGTCAATGTAGAAAATAGTATGGAAGTCCTTCAAAAAATTAAAAATAGAATTACCATATGATCCAGTAATTCTACTACTGGAAGAATATGAAAATATTAATTCAAAAAGGTACACACACCCCTATATTTATTACAGCATTATTTACAATAGTCAAATTATGGAAGTAATCCAAGTAGCCATTGATTGATAAATGGGTAAAGATGTGGTATATATATATACAATGGAATATTATTCAGCCATAAAAAAGAATGAAATCTTGCCATTTGCAACAACATGGATGGATCTAGAGGGTATAACACTAAGTGAAATAAGGCTGTCAGAAAGACAGGTACCATATGATTTCACACATATGTGGAATTTAAGAAACAAAACAAATGAACAGATAAAAAAAGAGACAAATCAAAAAATATACTCTTAGCTATAGAGAACAGACTAGTGCTTACCAGAGTGGAGGTAGGTGGGGGGATGGGTAAAATAGGTAAAGGGGATCAAGAATACACTTATGATGAGCACTGAGTAATGTACAGAATTCTTGAATCATTACATTGTGCATCTGAAACTAATGTAACACTGTATGTTAATTATACTGAATTAAAATGAATAAAATAAAGAAAAAGCATGTTAAAAATTTACCAATGGATTTTTTAATACAGAAGAAATTGTTGATTTTTAAAATAAAATTATATAGTATCAGAGATATCCAAAATTAGATTTTTTATTTCATAAGACAAAAAAAAAGGTCGATAATATTATTAAGTTAGTCACTGTGAAGTTTATCTTTTAGAAATAATTCTGCCCTTTATTGAAATGTAAGAAATAAAAATCCTTTAACTTCAAAAACTACTCAATCTAGATTAAAATTTTAAAATAAATGCTTTTATACATTACAAATTTCATTTCAATAATATATGCATTCTATCTTATTTCCTTGAAGGGATAGACACAGATATAGCAGCATGGAGGTAGGTTAATAGGTAGATGATACATACATGATAGATGATGATGATGATAGATAGATGATAGATATATATAATTATAAGGAAAGATACAAATATATGGCAGATATTATATATATATTATATATAATAATATTTCATACAATTATATATAGATATAGATAGATATAGATATAGATATAGATATAGATATAGATATAGATATAGATATAGATATAGATATAGATATAGATACAGATATAGTTTTAACTTTTCCTAGATGTTATAAACATTAAGTATTTGGAAATTTTTTTATGATTGCCCCAAGACTGTGTTTATCCAGAAAAAAAGATGCTATGCCAAATAAAGTGGTTTATTGAAGGATCCCTAAGGATATAGAAATAAGGGTATAAGCATATAGAAATAAGAGTATAAGGATATAGAAATAAGAAAACTTTATCAAGTCCAAGTTAAATCAGAGTTTCATACATTTCCTTCTCATAATGCATATTTCTCTTTTTCTCATTTTTCTTATGGTATTTATTCTTGCTTTATAATGTCTGAGGTGCTTTCATTATATTGCTTTTTTTAAGTCTTTTGGTAAACAAGCACCTGAGAGTACCTCATACTGCTTTTCTTTGTGTAATGGATGAGCTTAAATTAGCCTGGAGGTTATTGGATAATGGTGTTTGAAATACTCTGTAAAACTCATCAACTCACATAGGTCAACTCTGTCAGTAACTCTTAAAATGCTTATTTCTCATTCCCATTGGTTTTCTAGTTCAATTCTCCTCTAACATTTACATTATTTTTAATTTAATATCTCTATTCTATTGAGAATAACTTACATCCTTCCACCACATTACTTCAATTTTTTTTTTGAATGGGCTTCTTAAATCTAGTTATTTACTATTTATTTTCTTTCCCTAATGTTACAGTGTTTAATGTCAAAAACTATTATTCTTTTAAATTTATCACCATCCCAGAATAGTTTCATGTAGATTATATCTTTCTTTACTTAGCCTTTCCTTTGAACACATTCTTTTCAATTTTAATAACATGTTAATTATTAAAACGTGTTACACTTCTTTGGCTCCTACCATTCATTCCTTTTCTTGCTAACAATTAAAAGACACTATTGGGGCGCCTGGGTGGCGCAGTCGGTTAAGCGTCCGACTTCAGCCAGGTCACGATCTCACGGTCCGTGAGTTCGAGCCCCGCGTCGGGCTCTGGGCTGATGGCTCGGAGCCTGGAGCCTGTTTCCGATTCTGTGTCTCCCTCTCTCTCTGCCCCTCCCCCGTTCATGCTCTGTCTCTCTCTGTCCCCAAAAAAATAAATAAACGTTGAAAAAAAAAATTAAAAAAAAAATAAATAAATAAAAGACACTATTAATTTTTATATATTCAACAATGTCTTTTTTTAACATTTACAAAACACTGAAAACAAGTCATATAGTCAATGTAGACAATGTCAAATAACGTTTTATTTTCTTTTTTTATGCTAAATTTATACTTCTTTGTTTTTCAAGTGATTTAAAGATAGTTCCAATTGGGCCATAAATATTTGGAATATTTTATTTATGCACTACTTTTAAGTCCTTTTTTGGAGTGAATGTAGGTGTTTCATATTAGTGTGTGTGAAAGAGACAGAGAGAGAGACAGACAGAGAGGGAATCTCTGTATGTGCCTCAGCCTGTGCTAATAGTTTTTTCTTTAGTTGTTTTCTAGTTTTATCATGTTATAATCACAGAATAGTCACTGTAGTGTCTATAATTTATTAGAATTACAGAGGTTTTCTAACCTAAGGTAATTTTTTAAATGTCACTCCTACATGTGTTCCAAGAAAAAATAAAAACAAGTTGCAGATATTATTGAAATATATTGGAATACAACTGAGCACAGCAAAAGAAAATTCTTACTTTTAAGTATTTACATTTCTAAAAAGGAAAAATAGCATAAAGTAATTACTCAATCTGAATAATTATAAAAATTAAAAAAATGAACATAAGAGTATTTAATGAAAGGAATTAATGAAGAAAAATATAAAATTTCATAAATTGGAAGACACAAAAAATTATAAAAATAATCCATAAAACCAAGTGTTAGTTGTTTATAGCAAAAGCAGATCTCAGAACAGATAAACTACTATGTCACTTAATCAAGAGAAAAAGACAAAAAGCACAAATATGCAAAATAATAAGGAGCACACATTTTAATTTATATGAGGAAAAAAAGCAATCTTAAACTTCTCCATTCCTGAATTCAGAATGAAGATGAGATGGCAATCTACTGAAAAGAAACTTATTATATTCAGCAACTCCCAGAATTTCAAATAACCATAGTCTATCTTAAAAACTGAGCATGTCATATAACTCAAACATTTTCTGCATTGTTTATTTGTATTCAGGGTCCAAGGCAAATCATAAAATTGAGATCAGAGAGACAGCATTGGGAATTATAACAAAGTATGGATAACAGAATGCTAAACTAAAAAGCATTGATTTTCCAGAATGTTTCAGAGTCATGGGACTCAACCAAGCCATATCAAGGAAACAACGAAATGAATCATGGGCAGCATCAACCTTCTCACACTGATTTGCCTTTAATTAGAAAGGTTTTGTTCTGGAAGCTCTTTGGTGTCCTGAACTTGTCATTCCCAGAATACTTAGTTTCATGAATAAATAGAATACATCACTTTAAGACTGAGGACAGGGTTTAAACTGACCTTAACATGTTCTCCATCCACCTCCTAGTTCAGGAGTGAACAATCAGGGTTCTGTTGGTGCTTCTGTGAATAACATTACTGTAAATACTGTGACACAAGATCTCCAAAACCAATTGTTCAAGCCATCTTATAGTCCAAATCATCTAAACAAACCTAATTTATCACTAAGCTGCCCATTTCTCTTCACTGTCAGTGGAGAGATTCAGAATTCTGAGTCCCTCCCATGAGGCTAAAACTGTGTCTGCAAACACCTGCAACTAAAAATAATAAAAACAAAGGTAACAAGAAAACACTGAGAAATGATTGATAAAATTCTAAGGGAAGGTCTAGAGTAGTAGTACATGGAGAGCACTGTGGCAATGCAGCCGAAACCAGAACCTGACCTTCTGCCCTATTTCTCTCATTGTCGCCATGGAGTGTTATCATTAGATTTGGTAGGCAGAGGAAAGAGACATAGATTAGAGATTCATTTCAAATTCCACCCTCTAGTCCTCACAGAACTACACACATGCACACACAAACACAAACAAAATAAATGCATACATGTCACTCCTTGTTGAATTATCAGGTCTAAAAGATGGCAATCATGAAAAACAATTTATAAGGAAATATAAATCATGTATGTCACACATAAACAGACATATTTTAATTTTTTATATTATTTTTAAAATGCTTAGGGGTGCCTGGGTGGCGCAGTCGGTTAAGCGTCCGACTTCAGCCAGGTCACGATCTCGCCGTCCGGGAGTTCGAGCCCCGCATCAGGCTCTGGGCTGATGGCTCGGAGCCTGGAGCCTGTTTCCGGTTCTGTGTCTCCCTCTCTCTCTGCCCCTCCCCCGTTCATGCTCTGTCTCTCTCTGTCCCAAAAATAAATAAACGTTGAAAAAAAAATTAAAAAAAAAAATAATAAAATGCTTATTTATTTTTCAGAGGAGAGGAAGAGAGGGAGGGAGGAGCAGAGAGAGAAAGAGAGAATCTCAAGCAGGCTCCACATTGTCAGCAAAGACTAATGCGGGGCTCGAATTCAAGAACTGTGAGATCATGACCTCAGCTGAAATCCAGAGTTGGAGTCTTAACCAACTGAACCACCCAGGTGCCTCTTTTAATTTTATTTTTATTTTTATTTTTTATTTTATTGATGGCACAGAACTAGAAAATTAGATAGAGTAATTATTTGAAAAAAAAATTGTAAAGTTGGTCTATTTTAATAACACTCAAAGAAAATAATGTTATTTAGAGACTGTTTATTCTCAGAACTAAACATCTCATTACTGAGATATACATTGATTCTTTGAGGAAAAAATAGAAAAACTACAAATTATGTCTACTTAAGAGTCTATTTATAGAAGATCTTAAAACTGGGGTGAGTTACTGGTATAATTTATTTTCAAACTACTGATTCAACCACATTTAATTTGAGCTAAACTCTATATCAAAGTTGAGATAAGAATTTGTGTTGCAACTTCTAAGTATAATTATTTACTTTTAATTTTTAATCTACTATGTTTTTAGTTTTGTCTAAAAACAATTGGCCCTTAAAAATAGCCTCTAATATATTCAAGTCTGCAAATGTTAGTTGGAGGATATTATTAAGTCTCAGTTTTTGAATAATATATGGAACACTATGTTTTTACAGAATTAATAATAGAAAAATGAATTTTGGATAGCTTTCCTCTGTATCTCACTAATCATTGTAACAATTGCAGTTAATTGTTGCTGTCCATCTCTCATTTTCACTTCCCTTTATATGGTGATTATAGAAGTAGAGTCTGAGTTAATTCCCTCAACCTATAAATGAAACCTGTCACTCATGCTCACATTTTATTGGTCAAAGGAAATCATATGGTCACATCTAATATCAAGAGAGCAGGGTGATATAATTCTAACCCAAGTAGCAAAGTAGAGAAAAACCAGACATTGATAAACTGTGGTAATGTCCACTATTGTTCTCCCTTCTGGTGATCCAATATGACTTCACTTTCCTACCCTTACACATTATTCATTGTACACCTATGCAAAGAATATAATCCTAAAACTATTCCAATAATGCAATTATGTACAGTGTACAGAACCCCTTGGTGAAGGATGCTAGTCTCCACCTCAGCCAAATGTGTCAATTTTTGATTAATCGTCTTATGAACTATAAAGACAAGTTATCAGGGCGCCTGTGTAGCTCAATGGTTGAGCATCTGATTTCAGTGCAAGTCATGATCTTGCACTTCACGAGCTCAAGCCCCACCTTGGGCTCTGTGCTGACAGCTCAGAGCCTGGAGCCTGCTTCAGATTCTGTGTCTCCCTCTCTCTGCCCCTCCCCTGCTCTCTCTCTCTCTCTATCTCTCTCAAAAATGAATAAACATTTAAAAAAAATTTATAAAGACAAGTTATCTTATCCATGCACAGTCAATAATCAATTGTTCAATGCAGTCATATTAATCACAATAAACATTCCCACTCAGATAAGGAGAGATCGGTGACACATGTCAGGAAATGACTGTGTTGGATAATTTTTATGCGGCAACTTGACAGGACCATGGGGTACCCAGAAATTTGGTCAAACATCATCTTGGGGCACCTGGGTGGCTCAGTTGGTTAAGCATCTGACTTCAGCTCAGGTCATGATCTGCATGGGGCTCTGTGCTGAGAGCTCAGAGCCTGGAACCTGCCTCAGATTCTGTGTCTCCCTCTCTCTCTGCCCTTCCCCCACTTGCTCTCTCTCTCTCTCTCTCTCTCTTTCTCTCAAAAATAAACATGAAAATTTTTTTAAAAAAAAGAAAAAAACATCATCTTAAGTGTGCTGTATGGAAGTTTCTAGATGAGATTAACATTTGAATATGTGGACTAAGTAAAAGCCAATTGCCCTCCATAATGTGGGCAGGCCCCAATTAGTTGAAAGCCTGAAGAGATTAAAAGGCTGAACATCCAGCATGTGAGGAGAAATTTCTGCCAGCCTGTCTTGAGCTGGGACATAGATTTTATTCCTGACTTTGTAAAACATTGGCTTTTCCTGGGTATTGAGCCTGTAGGCCTTCAGAACAGAACTATACCACTGTCACTCCTGGGTTCCCAGCTTATTAACTTTAGATCATGAGACTTCTCAGCCTCCATAATCATGTTAGCACATTCCTATTTCTATTTAAAAATGAGTTTTCAGAGAAACCCAAAGACAATAGGGAAGACCAAAAAAAAAAAAAAAAAAAAGACACTGGAAAAATATGAAACCTCTGGCAACTACAGGTACAGTTACCTTTAAACACAGTACAATCCCCAGAAATATTAACATAAAATTTCATACTGAAGTCCTTTTATCTTAGTTCTAAGTATCAAATGTATCATATCTGGCTTTCAACAAAAAATTGTGAGGCATGAATAAAGCAAGAGAAATCACAATCTAAAGAGACAAAATAAGTATTAGAACCAAATTCAGATATGATACATGCTTTATAACTGTCAGACAAAATTTAAAATAACTATGATTAATATGTTATTGATGCTAACAGAAAAAAGTATAAATATAAAAGATCACATAAATTACCCAAAGTAGAGACAGATGAAAGTTCTAAGGATGTATAAAAATGGTAGAAATGTAAAATATTGTAACAGAATTAAATAATTCCTTTGATGAACTCAACAATAGACTGGACATGGCTAAGAAAAGAATCAATGGACTTGAAGATATGTCAATATAAACTTCCCAAATTAAAATGCAATAAGGAAAAAAAGAGTGAAGAAGAAGGCAATTACAAAAAAACGTAACACTATAGCAATACCAGAAGGAGAAGAAAAAGAAAATATTACAGAGAAATTTTTAAAGTAATAATAACCAAGAATTTTCCCAAACTAATGACAGACACCAAACCAAAGATTCTGGAAGCCCAGAGAACACCAAGTAGAATAAATTTGGGGAAAATATATACATACAGATAAGCCTATTATGTTCAAACTACAGAAAAGCAAACACAAGGAAAAAACTTTGAGAGAAGCCAGAGGAGAAAACACCTTACTTACAAAAGAACAAGAATAAAAACTAGATCATACTTGTCTTTGGAAACCATGCAAGAACAAAGAAAGTGAAGGGAAATACTTAGTGTTGAAAGAAAAAAAAAAAATCAACCTAGAATTCTGATCAAATTAAATTCTTTTTGAAAGTGAAGGAGAAATAGTTTTTCAAACAAACAAAAAACTAAAGGTATTTGTTACTAGTAGATCTTCATTGTAAAACACATTAAAGGAGGTTTTTCAGAGAGAAATAATATTGTGACAATACCAAATCCTGCAACTTGATCCTTAGATTCAATACATCTGCAATAAAAATTCAAACATATTACTTTGTGGAAATCAACAAAATGATTCTGAAGTTTATATAGAAAGGCAAAAGATCCACAATGTCCAACACAATGTTGAAGAAAAAGAATAGTCAGAAGACAGTCACTACACAACTTTAAGACTTAGTATACAGCTACAATAATCAAAGCACTACAGTAATGGTAAAAGAGTAAACAAATAGATCAATGGGATAGAGTAGATAACCCAGAAAGTTACCTACACAAAAATAGTCAACTGATCTTTGAAAAAGGAACAAAGGCAATAGCAATAGAAAAGGGATAGTTTTTTCAACAAATGGTGCTATAACTGGATATTCACGTGCAACAGATGAATCTAGACAATGACCTTACACCTTTCACAAAATTTGACTCAAAAGGGGTCACAGACCTCTGTGTAAAGCAAAAAACTATAAAAGATCCAGAAGGTAACATAGGAGAAAATCAATGTGACTGTGGGTTTGGCAAAAAGGTTTTATATACAACAGCAAAAGCATGATCCATGAAAGAAATTATATATTGGATTTCATTAAAATTTAAACATCTTTCTGGGTTACCTGGGTGGCTCTGTTGGTTAAGCATCCAACTTCGTCTCAGGTCATGATCTCACGGTTCGTGGGTTTGACTCCTGCGTTAGACTCTGTGCTGACAGCTCAGAGCCTGGAGCCTGCTTTGGATTCTGTCTCCCTTTCTCTCTGCCCCTCCCTCACTTGCACTCTGTCTCTCTCTCTCTCTCAAAATAAATAAACATTAAAAATTAAAAAGAATTAAACATCTGGGGCGCCTGGGTGGCGCAGTCGGTTAAGCGTCCGACTTCAGCCAGGTCACGATCTCGCGGTCCGTGAGTTCGAGCCCTGCGTCGGGCTCTGGGCTGATGGCTCAGAGCCTGGAGCCTGTTTCTGATTCTGTGTCTCCCTCTCTCTCTGCCCCTCCCCCGTTCATGCTCTGTCTCTCTCTGTCCCAAAAAAATAAACGTTAAAAAAAAAAAAAATAAAGAATTAAACATCTCTCTGCAAAGAGACACTTTTGAGAAAAGGGGAAAAAAAACCCTACAGATTGAGAGGAAATATTAACAAAACAAATATCTGGTAAAGGACATTTTTCAAGAATACAAAGACTACTCAAAATTCAACAATTAAAAATGTAATCCAATTAAAAAGTGGGAAAAATTTAGAACAGACACCTCACCTGAAGAGATACATATGGCAAATAAGCATATGAAAAGAAGCTCTACATCATATGTCATTAAGGAGTTCTGAATTCAAACAAAACTGAGATACCACTGCACATTTATTAGAATGGCTAAAGTCCAAAATGTTCACAACACCAAATGCTGCTGAGGTTGTAGAGCAAAAAGAACTCTCCTGCCTGGCTGGTGGAAATGAAAAATGGTATAGCCACCTTGAAAGACACTTTGGCAATTTCTTAAAGATACCAAATGTAATCTTGCCATGTGATCCTGTAAGCATGCTCCTTGCTATTTACCCAAAATGAGTTGAAAACATCTCCAGACAAAAACCTATATACAGTTATTTGTAGCAGGTTTATTCATAATTGCCAAAACATGGAAGCAACCAAAATGTTCTTCAATAGATGAAGAGATAAACAGACTGTTATAACCTATTCAATAGAATAATAAGAAATAAGTTATCAAGCCACAAGACATGGGGAGGCCTTAAATGTATATTGCTAAGTAAAAGAAGTCACTCTGAAGAGACTACATACTGTATATTCCAACTATGTGAGAATCTGGAAAAGACAAAATTATGGAGAAAGTAAATTGATCAGTAATTTACAGACACTGGGGTAGGTGGGAGAGAAAAAAAATGGAATTACATAAAATGCTTAATCAAAATCAGAAAAGGCAGAAAAAGAGGAAAAGGAATAAAAGAAACAAAGAAGAACTGTGATGAATAGAAAAGTTACAAATATTGTAGATATTAATACAACTCTATCCATAATCACCTTAAATGCTAATGGTCTAAATATGCCAGTAAAAAGACAGAAATTGTCAGGGTGACAATAGACCTAAAGACCCAGACAAAAAGACATAACTATGTGTTATCTGTAGAAACCTACTTTATTATCATGTTTATTTTTGGAGAAAGAGACAGAGAGTGTGTGTACATGGGGGGAGGAAATAGAGGGGCAGAGAGAGGGAAAGGTCAGAGAGAAAAGGGTAGGGGCAGGGGGGAAAAGAGGATCCAAGGTGGGCTTTGTGTGACAGCAGAGAGACCAGCATGGGGCGTGAACTCACAAACCATAAGATCATGATCTGAGCTGAAGTCGAACACTTAACCAACTGAGCCACCCAGGCACCCCTATAGAAATGTACTTTAAATATAAGGACTCTGATAAATTAAAAGTAAAGGGATAGGGAAAGAGATATCATGCTAATAATAATCAAAATAAAGCTGAAATAGCTCTTTTTATTTTAGGCAAAATAGACTTCAGAACAAGGAACAGTATCAGGAATAGAGGCATTTCATAATGATAAAGAGGTCAATTCTCCATAAAGACATAACAATCCTTAATGTGTGTGTATCTAACAACAGAGTGTCAAAGTACATGAAACAAAAACCAATAGAATTGCAAGGAGAAATAGACAATTCACCACTATATTTGGACCTCAACAACCCTCTTTCAATAATTGATAAATCAAGCAAGCAGAAAATCAGTAGGGATACAGATGACCTGAATATAACTATAAATCAACTTGATCTCATTCATATTTATAGAATACTCTATTAAACAATACACATCTTTCTCAAACTCACATGGAGCATTTACCAAAATATGTCATATTATAGGCAACAAAATACTCCTTTAGCAGTTTAAAAGATAACAATTGTGCAAAGTATATTCTCAGACCACAATGAAAATGAATTAGAAGTCAAGAACTATCAATAACAGAAAGAAATATGGAAAAGTCCCCAAATATTTGAACATTAAAGAACACATTTATAAACTACACGTTGATCAGTGAAGAAGTGTCATAAATTTAATTTTTTAGCTAAGTTTAAATGAAAATATAATTTATAAAAATTGGTGGAAAGCATTGTAAGCAGTGTTCAGAGGGAAATGTACAGAATTAAGTTCATTAGAAAAGAAGATCTAAAATCTGTAATCTTAAGTTTCTACTTAAAGACTTAAAGAAAAAAGAGCAATTTAAGCCTACAGCAAACAAATATAAGGAAATAATATGTTTAACCAGTAATCAATAAAATTAAAAACATAAGAACAATATACATAATAAAAAATACCAATGTTTGTTCTTTGATAATATGAATTAAATTGATAAACCTCTAGCCAGACTAGCCAAAAAAAAAAAAAAAAAAGAAGAAGAAAGGATACAATTACCAAGATCAAAATAAGTGAAAGAGGGGCTATCACTAATGATCTCCTGGACCTAAAAGGGTAAGACAGGGACATTATGGCTGATTCTAAGACTGGGAAAAAAATATGCAAGATGAACCTGGAACATCTTGTAGTGTTGGAAATAAAGAAATCTTAAAAAAAAATGATGGGGGGATATGTCACAGGGACACAGGAACAAATTTAAAACTCTTCCAATGGCCAAAATGAGAACAATTTGAGCAAGAAAATAAAGAATTATTGGTTTATAATTCCAAGTATATACTAAATATCCATGGTTCCATAATGATATGCATAAATACTAAATTAATAAACAAATGGGGGATAAGAGATAAATCTTCTCTGTAAAAGAATTTTAAATAATTTATGCAGGTACTCCCTCTTCAAGGAGGCTGAGCATAACTTCCCACTCAAAGCATGAGCTGTGAATAGTGACTTCTTTCCCATGACCACAGTATGAAAAGTGAGTGGAAAAATGAATAACTCAACACTAACTCAACCACGTAATGAAGATCGACATCAACAGTAATTATTCCTTTTGATAATATGTACTCTTTTTTTTTTTTAATTTTTTTTTTCAACATTTATTTATTTTTTGGGACAGAGAGAGACAGAGCATGAACAGGGGAGGGGCAGAGAGAGAGGGAGACACAGAATCAGAAACAGGCTCCAGGCTCTGAGCCATCAGCCCAGAGCCCGACGCGGGGCTCGAACTCACGGACCGCGAGATCGTGACCTGGCTGAAGTCGGACGCTTAACCGACTGCCCCAGGCGCCCCGATAATATGTACTCTTGATATCATATGATGAAAACAGTGTTTCACTTCTATGGTATTCTTCTCCAAAACCTAAAATCCTGATCTAATCTGAAAAACATCAGATAAATCCTAATAAAGGAAACCTATGGAAACTGCCAACACCATCAAAAACAAAGAATGTCTTGTCTCTCTGAAATTATTGTTGTACTATATGCTAACTAATTTGGATGTAAATTTAGAAAAATAAAAAATAAAACTAAAAAAAAAAGAATGTCTGAGAAAATGTCATAAAGAAGAGAATCCTAAGGAGACATGACAACTGAATGTAAGGTGAAATCCTTGATGGAATCCTGGAACAGATAAAGGACATTAGGTAAAAACTAAGGACATGTGAATTAAGTATGGACTTTAGTTAATACTAATGTATCAATATTGGTTCACTAACTATAACTAATGCACCATACTAATGTAAAGAATGTTAATAATCAGGAAACAGTATGAGTATACAGGGTTTCTGTACTGTTTTCAATTTTTCTTTAAATCTAAAACTGTTCCAAAACAAAATATCTATTTGAAATGAAAAACAAAACAAAAAATCAGTGTATAGGGGCACAGACTGGAATGCAAAGAAATACAAAAAATGAGAAATTTATCATAAAAATAACTCCAGATGTGACTATTTCCACATGTAGATCAATGTTTGCATATGACAAACGTTGTCTTTCCAACTCTTCAGGTCTTCATATTTTGCTTCTCCAGAAAGAAAAATATATATTCTTAAATCACAGTCAATTCCTGAGCTGACCTCCTGCTCATAATACTAGGGTAAAGACAACCAACAGTTATCAATCTGCCCTGTTAACTTCATCTTTTCTGATCTCTTCCCCTATAGCAGGTTTGGTTCTCAACCAAGGGCAATTTTTCTCTCTGGAGTGTATTTAACAATGCCTGGAGACATTTTGGCTTTCACATCTGGAAGAGTGCTACTAGCATCTAGTGGGTAGAGGCCAGGTTTTCTGCTAAACATCCTGTGATGCAAATGACAACCCCTGACAAAAGAGAATTATATATCCCCAAAATGTCAACAGTACTGAGATAGAGAAACCCTGCCCCTGATTTACAAGTCTGACTCCCAAGTTACTTCAGATCAAAGGTTTACCAAATATTTGCCATTATATATCATAGATCATCAATTTTCCAGCTTTCATTTCACTAAATAAACAAATGTCACATGTTAGGGTTTTGTTAGTGCAGCACTCTTACTTTGGGACCAAATTCAGCATCAGTCTGGATGTACTAGATTATGATGAAAGAGTAAAAACCCATAAAATTATTTTTCTAAAGTTTTATTTTTTATCATATCACACGTCCATTTGTATGAGTTAGAGACTCTTCACTACTAGGGCAAAGTTAATAAAGTTCTGTTGTGAAGGACTCCACTACTTACAGTAGCAGGAAGAACAAGGAAAGCAGAAAATCACCATCTATAAAATACTGCAGCTCAAATTCACCTTCCCTCACAGGTTTTTGGTAAGAACTAGCCCTGTGGTACCCACACAACTGTTAGAGAGGCCACTGTACTGTGTGTCTGGAAGTAGATAATAATCAAATAGGATTAAACATACACCATTTTACATGGTTTTTATCAGGATCAACTAAATATTCTGTTATGTTTTATGAATGTAATATGTTTATATGCTTTTAAATAATGCCATATACTTTTCAGATCATTACTTTTGTGCCATGATATTTGGTGAAATAGACCAGCACCACCTCAAGAGCTACTCCCCAGTTTGCAGTGTTTATAATGCTTCCACTTTTTGTTGGCTTACATGATGCTTGGCTCTGTCACATCAGCCAGGTTATCCTGCAGTGACAATATCCTAATGTCAGTAAGTAAGTGCAACAAAAGTGTATTTCTTCTCCTACTACATTATCAACATTTTTAGGCCGTGAGCTATGCTCTACATCTCTGTCCCTCCAGGACTCAGGCTGACTGAGTAAAATCCATCCAGAATATCTGAAATATTGCTGGTTGCCATTTAAATGAGAGAGAGAGACAGGGAGAGAAAGAAAGTGTGTGATAGAACTCTGGAGGACAAATAAAATCTCAAAACAAGAAATAATGCACATCATTTCTGTTCACAACTAATTGGCCAGATCTAATCATTTGATTCTATGCAAACAAAGGAGACTGAAAAACACAGTATTACCATGCCACCTAGAGAAGGAAAGCTATAAATATTTGGTGAACTGAAATCATAACTACCAAAATACTGAGACTTTGATGATCACCAACATTTTTTCTAGCATACTCTTCAATTCGACATGGAAATAAATATTTGAAATCACTGATAGAATTTAAGGTAAACAAGAGGAAAGTAGGGTATATTTGTTATCCATGGTTGCATAATAAATCAACCCAGAAGTTACCAGCTTAAAACAACAAAAATATAGTATCTCATTCTAAGCATCAAGAATATGGGCATGACTTAACTGTGTGTTTCTGAAGCAGAGTCTTCAATGAAGTTGTATTCAAGCTGTCTGATGAACATACAATTAGGGCTGGAAAATATAATTAGAGCTTGAGGATCTAATCCAAGCACACTCATGTAGCTGATGACAGGAGACTCATCTCTCCCATAGGCTTTGCATAAGGCTGCTCTCCCTAGGGCTGATCATGACTCAGCTTCTCCCAGAAATAGTGACACCAAAGAAAGAGAACAAAAGTGTACCAAAGATGGAATCTATACTACCTTGCATACATATATCTTAGAAATGACATATCATCACTTTTTTATAATTCTATTGATTACACAGACCAACCATTGTAAAGTGTGGGTGAGAGAGGAAGATTATAAAGGCGTGAATTCCAGAAGGGGGAAATCATGAGGGAGCCATCTCAAAGGCTTTCTTCTATGGTCTATCCTCTGGTTTTCAACAATTCACATTCCTTCCATATGCAAAATACATAAACACCTTCTCAAGACTCCTAAATATCTCAACCCAAGACCCATAAAAATCAGCTCATGGTCTAGAATCTCATCTTCCAAATCCTGTCTAAGTGTGAAGAGAAAGCTATCTGTTTCACACATTCAATGTACCATGTTGAGACAGGCAGAGAATAAATATTATGTACATTCCTTCTCAAAGAAGGAAAATAATTGGCACACAATGGTTATTAGCACAGACCGATACTGAAATTCATCCAAGCAAATACTGTAAGTTACTTGATTAAAACTCAGTCCTACTCCTGTCTGGAAATGAATTTTCACATCTCCTGGCTCTGCCCACAAGGTTCTTGCTTCCACATTCCAATCACCCTTTCCATTACATAAAAGATAGCATGTGTTTTCATCTGAGTTTTTATCAACCTGTTTCTTGTTTATAAAGGTTCAGGGGTCCAAAATTCTCTTTTCATTTTACATTTCCCTTTCAATCCAAGCTACCAGTGTTTCAATCCTTTCAAGCCAAGCTAGCAGTATTTCTGCTAATACAATTCATTAAAAATATCATTGATCTCCTGTGAATGTTACTGTAATTAACTCCACTAGACAAAAGCCAAGCACACAAATCTATTTTTGATAAGCCCCTCTCTTCTTTGGGCTTTTGTTGAGATGACTAAGGAACAACAACCTTGAGCTTAAGAAGCACCATTTTGTGATTGAGAGAATCCTAGGAATACCCTTAATCATTTATAGTGTCTTTTGTGTAAGCTAGATCTCAAAAAATGATTTTACAATCATACCTTAAACTTTGTCTTTAGACTATGCTTTCCTAAGAGTTCCCTGGATCTGCTCTTTACTTGGAAACCATTCCTTAATTTCAGCTTTCTTTGCCATCCAAAAAAGCTATAATCTTCAAAATCAGCAAGTCCCAGCTTTTTTAAATTTAATGGATCCTCCCATTAGCTTATCTTTCTCCTTTTGCATTTACTATAATCATCAAGAAAAAAAAGCAGGGGATACTTTCAACCTTGTAGTTATAAATTTCCTTAGCTATATTGCCCAGTTAATTTGGGCACAATTACTAATTTGCACATTACTACAGGCAACAAAGTTGATAAACTTTCTGCCACTACATAACAAGGATCCTCTTTCTCGCTATTTCCAGTCATATTTTTCTCACTTTAAGATCTCACCAGCAGGCTCCCCAGAATTCAAAGTTGTATAAACAACATATCCAAGGCAAAGTCCAAAATTCCATAAATAGTGTGTTCAAAACATTTAACATTTAATCATTTAACTTACAGTATTCTCAAAATCCGTATAGCTTTTCCCAATTCCACTCACTGCCTGATTCCAAATCACTCCCACATATTAGGTTTTTGTTAAATTAATACTCAAAATTACCTTCAGACTTAGTAGATTAAAATACCAAATACATATTGCCTTATATGGTGCCTGAGATGCAGAATTGAGAGCATGCTCCCTGGGTTACTCTGGCTCAGTGTCTCTTACAAGGTTGTAGTCAAGCTGTTAGCTATGGAATTGCTCTCTAAAAACATGACCAGTCTTAAAGGATCCATTCCAAGTTCACTCACGTTTTTGTTGGCAAGGAGCTGCAGTTCTTCACTGTATGGGTCATTCCATAAGGCTGTCCATGAACTGGCTTCCTCCTGAACAACTGTAAAAAGAGAGAGAAAGAATAAAGTAACAATATTTTTATAATCTAATCTTAAAGTGACATACCACTACCTTTTTGTATTCTGTTGGCCACACAACAGAACTCGGATACAATTAGGCAGGGACTACCACAAGTAAATGTAATGACACAAGTTGGAATCATTGGGGGCCATCTTTGGAGGCTACCTCAGCAAGATATGTGAGTTCCCATGAATACAGAATAGATTTTGTTGTAAGAAGAAATAGTTAACTTTTATTATTTTTTTCTTTCAATATAAAGCAGAGTCATTAGTTGAGAATGAATAAAGCAAGATAGTCACTAGGGTTATGGAAAGGCATGAATGCATGTGAGAGACTCTTGGAAAACGGGAACAAAATAAAGTAAGAATATCTACTAGGATGGCCTCTACCACTTATTTCTTAGCAATAAATTTAAAGTCCTACCAGTAAGCATAATGTGTTTTTCTATAATCATATTCTGTTGCATGTTGGTAGTCTCAGGGTAAATGAACTGTTGAGTTTAAACAAAATGGGATTTTGCAACAAAAGCGCAATGAACAAAAAGGAATTTTTTTTAACTTGCAGGAAGCCAAAAGTGTTTGACAGGACACTATTAAATACCATCAAAGGATATTTGTGATGTGTAAGTATTAGGGAGTAGCAAAAAGTGAGCTACTTGAAAGAAAAAATTTGTCGTCTTCAGAAATGTATTAAAACTTTTTCAAATAAAAAATTGCTGATATGTGAGTTATTAAGATGTATTTATTAATATGCTCTGAGGAATTGTTTTGAGAAATTGTTTTCTTAATTAAGAAAAAATAAATAAGTTTAAATAAAAATTTATTTTAAAAGATATGACAAAAAAGGGATGAGGTTCCAAAATGATTGTCACACAAAATTGGTTAATGTATGCTTTATGCTTTACACTAAGCACAACTGTCTTTATATTCTACTGTCATAGAACTGATGGATCAGAAACAATACAGACTTCATTATTTCCTTTTAATCTACTGTTTATAAATATACCACAAATTCAAAAGGTTTACCTTACTTAATTTCCCTTAAGTCTATTTTTGACATTGACAAATGCATGTGTATTGAGAATAAAATATTATTACTAAAGTTATCAATTTTTGTGTAATGAAATTATATCCCATCACTTAGTAAATTAAGTAGTCTAACCAAGCTTGAGAAGATCTCAGAGAAAAAAATAGCTTTTTATATTACCATATTTCATGTATGAATGAGGAAGAGACTATCACTTATCTTCATACTAAAGGAAATTATCTTTTCTTGATTGACTTCATGCAGGATAAATAATTTTAACAAATAACTTAAATTTTAAAAGTGATTTGGTAGAAAAAGAATCATATTTAATCATACATTTTTAGAGATGATTTTTTTTATAAGCAATTCAGGTCAGAATAGCATATTTTTAATCTCTCATTTGTTAAATATTTCAGCAGCAAAAGAAATATACTACTTGATAGCTATTTGGATGAAAAACTGAGTGCTAAATATTAGGTCATTCTCTTTTCTTCTAAAAAACCAACATTTTTTAAATTACAGAAACTTACAGTAATGAAGAAAGAAGTTATATTAGTAAAATTATCTATTTTTAATATTCTATTTTCTGCTTTATAAATCTTTTCTATTTCAAAAATAAGAGAAATATAATGATTCTTTTAGATTCTTCTATTTATGAAATAAATTGAATGTAGAGCATATTAGTTATATAACTGTTACAACTGGAGGGAGGATTCTAGTTAAGCCAGCTCTTTATTCAGATTTATTTTTGTGTGGATATTGGAGAACTTATGATCAACTGATCCATTTCCTGATTTTCTACTTCTTTAATGTCAGCTTTTAATATTATAAATTTTTCTTTAAATATCTCTCTTTCTGTTTATCACAAGAAGTATTTTTATTATCATTCAGTACTAAATATTTATAATTTTCATCATGATTAATTATTTGGCACATGTGTTATAAAGTGTGGATTTACCTTTCCAAACCTAAGGGGATTTTCTGTTCTATTTTTATTATTTAATTGTAGCTTAATTGCATTGTGGCCAGAAAATTGGCCTCAAATTTTTGATAATTTTTAGGTCATACATAGTCAATTTTTAAATGGTACATGTTTGTTTAGAAAGAATATGTACTCTCCAGTTCTAGGATAAGGTGAGAGGGATAGACAGATGCTATATATATAGATACACAGAGATACACATAGATCCATAGATGGTTGGTCGATGTAGATACGGATGCAGATACAATTATAGAGAAATAGAAATAAATATGTGCATAATATGCATACACTGGATAATTTCAAAGCATTCTTAATATTTTCTTATTGATTTTGAGACTGAATGTGTTAATATATCTCTTCTCAGAAGTCAATTTCTTCTTATATTATAAAGTACACACAATTTTATGATTTTTATGTATTCTTAGAAAGTTGGATCTTTCAAAAACATTGGATTTTTTAAAAAATTTGTAGCAGTATGTATTTTTTTCAAACAGTCTATAAGTGTACAAGCTTCATTTTGGTTAGTTTTTTCCTTGTATTTTTTTTCTCATGCCTCCATTTTCAACTTTCCTCTGTCCATATTACACTCCAGGCATGATTTTGTTAAATTGAGCAAAATCACATCTTTTTCCTCATCCAACTTGGCAATTTTTATCATCTATTTGGAGGGTTAGTCCATTTACATTAAGTGTCGATAGATGCATTTGAATTCATTTCTAACTATGTATTTTATGTTTTTTATTTAATCTTTGTACATTGTTTGTGGTTCTTTGTCCAGTCTACTTTGTACATATTTTTCTCCTCTCCTGACTTTTTTTGCATTACAGAATTCTTTTTTTTCTCTGAATCCATGTTCTCCTTCCTTGCTTTAGGTGAGATTCTCTTACATAAGCTCTTATTCTCATCCTTGCCCCTTAGAGAATGGCTCATTAAAATCAAGGCTTTGTTTCCTGGTTCCTGAGCAAGTGGCTCATTAAAACCAAGGGGCTATGACCATCAAAAATAAACACGAAGAGTATTGATACCAAGTCTAGAGAATTTTTTATTTAGGATCATCCGATTATCTTGTGTAGTTAATACCATTAAATTACCTGACTTGGGCAGCAAGAGGAAATACAACCCAGGCTCCACAAAATAAACATGTATCTCTGGAGAAAACATAATTCCTTATAATTCTACTCAAAGACCACATTTGTTTTTTGCAACTCATTCACCTAGATTATTTGCAGTGTGCATACAGTCTCCATAAGGGCTAGCTTATATTTTGTGCTTCTGCTCCTGAATTAATGCTTCCTTGTTGAATTGTTTATTATCCTACCAAGAAAAGAGAAACCTCTCTAGATATTTCAAGCAAGAGAGATATATTGCAGGGAATTGGATATGGGACTAGAGCAGAAAAAGGGAAAAGAAGAAAAATGCTTGAGGAAATGGAGAGCAAAAAGGAAAAAAAAAAAAAAAAAGAGATCTAGAAGCTGCTTCCTCCTTCAGGCTGGAAGTAATGAGCCTGACAGTGTCACTGAAATGCCAGAAGTGATGCCTCTGCTCCTGCTGCATTTAAAACTGGACTGCTGCCAATTCAGAAGCCCTCAGTCTCATTGATGCTATTGAATTACCCCTAATCCTGAGGGACGATGGATCTTATTTTCAGTCACCTGCTGCTGCTACTGCTGGCAATCACCGATAGAAGCAGAATATAAATAGCTCTGCCTTCTTTCTGTCTTTCAATCTTTTATCTGTACTTTCTCATTGGCAAAAATCAACTGGAAGTCAGGTAATAAGCAGCTCTGGAAAGTATAATTTTCAGGGTTCTCACTCCAATGAAGAAGAGAGTGTAGATGTGCCAATGTGGAAAGGTGAGTCAACACTAGATGTTACACTCTACCCCTTTCACAACTCAGCATCCACACATGTTTCTCTATTTTCTATAGACTGTGTTCCCACAAAACTCATACACTAAAACTTAATCTCAAATTTGTTAGTACTTGGAGGTGGGACCTTTGACAGGTGATTAGGTCATGAGGGTGGAACCCACATGAATGGAATGGTTTCTTATAAAATAAACCTCAGAGAGCTCCCTGGCCCTTTCTACCATGTGAAGACACAGCAGTAAGGGGGTCTCCACCAGACTCCAAAACTTCCTGTGCCTTGATTTTGGACTTCCCAGCCTCCAGACCTATAAGAAATAAATTTCTGTTGTTTATAGGCCACCTAATCTTGTGTATTCTATAATCACAGCTGAAATCAAATAAGACATCATTCATATTTAAGTTTCTATCTAACAACAGTAAGAATAGAATTATTTTTCTACCCAACAAGGTGCAACTATAGATCATACAAATGAAGATAAGTTCATCCTTTCCCCACAAAAAGGAAACAAATTCTCATTAGTTATTGTATTCAACTCTGGACGGTATTAATTCCTTTTTTGGCCCACTTGGATATTCTAGAATTTAAGATTGAATTTTAAATTTTTCTACCAACACTGCACTTTATATAAAATGTCAGCAAAATAGAAAAAGAATTAATATAGCCAAATATGCAAATAATAAGCAAATGCATAAATCCTTGTTTTATAATTTGTTGTGAGATCATACTTGATATTTATAATTTCCATGAGATGTTACAGGTTTGTTTGTTAACCTGAATAAGTATCTCATGTGATTAAGGATCTTTACTGATAGAGTGTCCCAATCCTCATTAAGTCAGTAATGGTCTTATCTTGTCTTATTCTTCTGTAACTTTTTAAAAAGTTACCTTAACTTTTTATTGAAGCAAAATATATACACATAAAAGTACTTATGTATGAAATGTTCAAGTCAAATTATTTTTCACAAGTTGAGCATACTTGTGTCATCAACACCTAGATAAAAATCAACATGAGCAGCGGTCTGAAAGTTCCACTCATGCTCCCTTCTATTCACTATCTCCCCACCATTTCTACACACATCTTCTTGAATTCAAACACCACAGACTACTTTCTCCTGCTTTAAAACTTTACATAAATGTAGCTGATTCAATATAGCTGTATTATTCAGGAGCCTCTAGAGAAACCAATAATAGATAGATAGCTGATAGATAGGTAGATAATAGATGAGATAGATCAATAGATAGCAAGAAAGAAAGAAATAATAGTGAATTGGCCCACATGATTATTGAGACTGAGAAATCCCACAATCTGCCATCTTCAAGCTGGAGACCCAGGAAAGCCAGTAGTGTAATTCAGTCTGAGAGCCATGGGAGCCAGTAACATAGCCAGTTTGGGTCTAAAAGCCTGACAGCCAGAAGCACTGAGAGCAAAAGATCAACATCCCACCTAAAGCAATCATGAAGGAAGGAGTCAATTCTTCCTTCCTCCACTTTTTGTTCTATTCCGGTTTTCAGTGGATTGGATGACACCCGCTCACATAGACACAGACGCACCTAGAAATAATGTTTAATCTGGGCATCCCCTGGCCAGACAAATTAACAAAAACTTAATCCTCACAGCATTCTTTTGTGCCTGCCATCTTTTTTTCAACATTAGATTTCTAAGATTTATTGATATGATTCATGCAGTTCTCGATTATTTATTTTTTCCATTCTATTGTAATGCACATTTGGGTGGTTTCTAACTTTTAGCTATTAAAATAATGCTTATGTATACATTCTAGTATACTGCTTTTGATAAACATATGTATGCTTTTCAGTTGAGTATGTATGAGGGGAATCGCTGGATCCTAGTAAATGTATTTAAGTTTTAGTGGATATTGACAAACCATTTAATTTTCCACAAACTTTTACTAGTGAGCATGCAGTCACTAAGTGACACACGAGAGAAGCCTTCCCTGCTTGCCTTATGTAGCAGAAACCTAACTCTTCCTTCAGTACTTTTAGGAATCACTCCAGCTTATTCAATCACTCCCTGAGTGACTCCGAGATATACAATAGTTAAATATTTTAATGCCTCCTAGGTTTTTTACTTGTTTTGTCCTTGCCCATTTTATATGTCTTTAAATATCACATATCTGTTAACTCTTAGTTATTGGAAAATAACTAAGGATGTTAGTGGAGAAAAGTGCTCCAAAAGTGGCAAAAACTGCTGCTTCAGACCCCTAGAAATCTGATTCCTAGGAGAGAAGGGATCTTCCTACGACCCTATGAAAACAACTATATAAGAAATTAAGAGGAAATTTTACTTCTGGAATGGCAATGTGAAAGTCTCAATGGACACATTACCTTGCAAAATAAGCATAACTGATGGAAAATATTTTTTTAAGATGAAGTTTCTGGAAATTATCTTAAGGGCATACAACAAATAACAAATATTTATTTAAGAATATTTATTAGAATTCAGGGGCACTTGGGTGCACTTGAGTGGCTCAGTCAGTTAAGCGTCAGACTTCGGCTCAACTCATGATCTCACGGCTTGTGAGTTTGAGCACCACGTCGGGCTCTGTGCTGACACCTCAGAGCCTGGAGCTGTCAGATTGTGTGTCTCCCTCTGTCTTCCCCTTCCCTGCTCATGCTCTGTCTCTCTCTGTCTCTCAAAAATAAATAAACATTAAAAATTTTTTAAAAAATAATTCAGGGGCACTTGGTTGGCTCAGTCAGTTAAGCAACCAACCGACTCCTGATTTCATCTCAGGTCATGATCTCACGGTTGGTGAGTTTGAGCCCCACATCAGGCTCCATGCTAACAGTGCAGAGCCTGCTTGGGATTCCCTCTCTCTCTCTGTTTCCCTCTCTCTCTCTCCCTCTCTCTCTCTGCCTCTCTCATTCTCTCTCTCTATCTCAGAAATAAATAAATAAAACTTTACAAAAAAGGAAAAGGATTTTTTTTTTAGAATTAAGTAAGAATAATGAAGTCTATGATATCTGAACCATGACCCACTTCCTCCATTCCCTCCCAGTTTGGCATGATGGAAGCTCCATTTATGATGACTACAGGCAAGAATACAGGATACTTATCCCTCCAGTTCCCAGTTATGGACTACAGTATCTTTCTTAGAGGATCAAGCTGCCAGGATTTCTCCACTCTGTCACCTATTAGTTGCAGAAACTAAATCCCAGGTGAGCGTGGCCAAGATGTCAAAGGCTCTCTTCTTCTACCCAGTCCCCACTCATAGGATGGAGGATTAACCGTAGGTGTGACATGGTAGGAAAACTGGACCCCAATCTACCTTCACCCTCCTCACTCATAAGGTGGAGTTTCCATGCCGGGAGACACAAGCTGAAAAGAACAGAGGCTAACTCTTTGCCCAGCATTCTCCTCTAAAAACAGGGGCATAACCCAGAGAAAAGTAGGCCACTGTCCCACCCCCACACCCAGAGCCGTGGCTCAGAGATCTGGCCACAGGATAGGCGGATATTAAGAAGAGGATGCTGTGAAGTTCTCCCCAAAGGAATTGACTTCATCTGAAACTGTGATGAATCTCAAAGGTAATGGTGCTATTTAAAAAATTAAAGTTTCTGGGGCACCTGGGTGGCTCAGTCAGCTAAGCGTCTGATTTCAGCTCAGGTCATGATCTGGCAGTCTGTGAGTTCAAACCCTGCATCAGGCTCTGTGCTGACAGCTCAGAGCCTGGAGCCTGCTTCAGATTCTGTGTCTCCCTCTTTCTCTGCTCCTCCCCTGCTCATTCTCTGTCTCAAAAATAAATAAAAACATTTTTAAAAAATTAAAAAATAAATAAATTAAATTAAATTAAAAATTAAAGTTTTGGTAGTAAATTACTAAGAGGAGGCTAGTGACTTCACAAGAGTAACAAGTTAAACCCTAGTTTATCAGAGAAAACCAAGTATACAGACAAGAAGAGCTTTCCTGGGATCACAGCAAACCTCAAACACTGGCCTCCGAAACAACCTCTTGTAGAGTGGACTGAATTTAATAATATCAGATTATGGAACAACTTACACTCCAGGGCATTATCAAAATCAACAGAGTAATTGGTGGATCCAACAGTAGGGGGAAATTAGGAAGGAAGAGAGTCAATGAAAGCCCCACCAAAAGCAACCATCTCAGAGTAAATGTATGTATGCCCACAACTGTACCTCTGAGGAATAACATCATGGGCTCCACACTACAGCAGAAATAAATGTCACTAAAATCTTCTAGCCAATCACTAAAGAAATAAACAAGCAAACAACAAGCCGCAAAAAAAGAGGGGAGGGGAATCGATATCCAGAGCTGCTCCAATATGTTATCTAAGATGTCCAGTTTTCGACAAAACAAATTACAAAACATGCAAATAAAAATGTAATGTGTGACTCAGAAAAGCACCAAAACAATCTTGAAAAACAAAGAATAAAGTTGACAATTCATACTTTCCATTTTCAAAACTTACTATAAAGTTACAATGAGCAATAGTGTGTGATACTGCATTAGAATAGACATACAGGTTGATGGAACTGAAATGAGAGACTAGGTATAAAAACTCTCATATTTATAGTCAACTGATTTCAAGAAAGATGCCAAGACCATTCAGTGGGTAAAGAACATGCTTTTCAACAAATGGATCCGTGACAATTGCCCATCCACTTGCAAAAGAATGAAGATGTTCCCCTATCTCACTCCATATACAAAAGTTAAAATGGATCAGAGACCTAAATGTAAGTGCTAAAAATACAAAACTCATAGAAGAAAACGTAACAGTAAATTTCATGACTTTGAATCCAGTAATGATATGACAATCTTAGATGTGACCCAAAAAAAGAAGTTACCACAATATATGCAAATAGGGTTTTATTAAAATTTTAAAGTTTTGCACTTTAAAGCATACTGTCAAGAAAGTATGTAGATAGCCCACTGGATGGGAGAAAATATTTGTTCTACTGAAACTAAAAATAAAATAAAATAAAAAGTTACTTTATAAATGAAAAGAAAATTAAGAAAGTAAAAAGTATAAAAAGCCTCTGAGAGGTAATATTTTTTTCACAGAAGTACAACAAAGGTTAATTTGAAATCTGTACATATAAATGACAAGGTTTCTATTATGCTTCAGTAGAGAGAAACAGAAAATGTAAAAAAAAAAAAAATGCAGAAGGTTTTGATGAAAATGAGTTTCCTTAAAATAAAGCCTTGTAATTTTAACTAATCTTATTGTGACATTTTCATTTCATGGGAAATTTTTTGGAGCCACAGGAACCCAAGATACATATCAAAGTGATAAAAAGCTTGGCTTTAGTGTTCTCAGCATGCCAAGAAAATTGGAAGCATGTCAAAGTTAAGGACACTGGAGGATGTCCAATGAGGGAAATAAAGCAAAATGTTCTCCATTGTTTAAAACAAGTAAAAGGGACATCATATCCTTGCAGTTAGAAATGCTCTGTTTTTTAAAAAGCGGTATTAGTGCACAATATCTTGAAACAGTCAAAACTACAAATTCTATCCTGTGAAAATACTGCTTAAAATGGCAATTTGGATATATAATGGGGTATTAATATGCTCTGCGTAGGAATATTGCTAAACTGCAGATTTTATGTTATATATAGACACCTTTATGACTGTCGTATCAAGGAAAAAATTCTGAAAAAATAACATGCTTAAATTCCCTGCTTGTAACTCCTCCATTGAAACCTAGGGTTGATTTGGTAATAAATCATAGGTTCTCATATGTAACCTTTGTTTTATTAATCCTCACAGTTTATAGAAAGTGGTCACAGAATCAGTTCACTTTTCTACCTGCAATGTATCCGCTTTGTGGAATTTCCAGTGATCGTTATCTTTTTATTCTGGTCTCTTGATTCATAAATTAATTATTCATAAATTAATTAATAAATAAAGCCATTTACTAAAGGAATATCATTGCAAATCTAAAGGAGAGTAGATTAAGTACTGAAAAGGAAATAAAAAGGGTAAGAAACTAAAGTATTGTTTGAATATGAAAAACTAAGATTTCACATCTACAAATTTAATAATGCCACATCGCAACTCTGTAATACATTCCAGAAATTATAGAGCTACTTGGAATATCATATGGCCCCCTATAAACTCTAGTTCCAGAAGCTGGACCAAGGTGGCCAACTCACACACAGTGGAATAGGCATAAGACTCACTTGGCCCTTTTTCTCTGTATTAAATGGTACATTTTTACATGTGATAAAGTTTTCTGTTTCATTACAGTTTCGTGATACCAAGAATGACAATTGAATTCAGCAAAATTTATCATATGCTCATGCCTTTTCCCATATGTAGTTCTGTGGTTTATTTCCAATGTCACCTCACTAGAGAAGTTATTCCATCATATACTTGGATAAATCATTTCATTTTATTCAGTGTTTTGGGATGGTATTTATTGACTTACTCTAACCAAAATAAAGTGTTTCTTGGATACCGAGAAGGATAAAAATGTCTATACAAAGGGGATTTTCTGTAGTTATAGTCCCAATGCTTTATTTTAAACTTAAATCTCAAAAACACCATGTAGTCATAAAGATTTATTTCAGTTTATGATAGTTTTTTAAAATAAAAACTATAGGGGCGCCTTGGTGACTCAATCAGTTAAGCTTCTGACTTGACTTGGCTCATGCATGATCTCACAGTTCATGTGTTCGAGCCCCTTGTCAGGCTGTGCGCTGACAATACGGAACCTTCTTGGAACTCTACCCCTCCCCCGTTCACAATCTCTCTCTCTCTCTGTCTCTCTCTCTCTCTCTCTCTCCCTCTCTCTTTCTCTCTTTCTCAATAATCAACATTTTTAAAAAATAAAATAAAATAGAGGATATACATCATTAATTTTTATAGTATTCATAAAAAGTACGTTTTCATGTATTTTATTTCTGTTGTCTGTGATCTTATTTAGTTGATAATGCATTCATGAATTCGCTAAATATCATGAGCCTGTGTAAGTTCATATTCTGATGCCTCTAATGCAGCTGCTATTGCTTTGAATATGAAAGGAACAAGGTGAGTGGATTGCTTGAACCATTTACTATGATAGAACTCTAGATAGTCCTACCAAATAAATAGTAGAAAATAAAATATAATCATAAGTCAAACCTATTTTTACAGGAATTACCATATCGTACCATATTAAACTACATTAATTTAATGGTGTGAATAACCCAACTACAGGGAAAGGTGCTCATTTCCACATGTATTAGATGGAACCTTTCATAGAAAGGCCCTTGCAGGCATGTACACACACACACACACACACACACACACACACACAACACCACCATCCTTATCTGCTCTAACAGTAAAATAAAATAGGATAAGATTACTGTATTCCTACAAAGAGAAACCAGCCTTTCAAAACCCAGAATCGTCCGTTCTCAACATTTGGTTTCACTACTTCTTCAGTCAATCTATAATTGAACATGATTTTCTGAACAGCATCAAGAATTGAACAGAATATTTTAAGCATCTTGTCAACCAGGGACCATATCTATCCTGTTTAATTTTGTATACCCAGCCCAGTGGGACACCTGTTATGAGCTTGTAAATGTTTGTCTTTTAAACAAATTATCCAGTGATCCTGAACCCTAGCCACACCTTTACAGTGGACCTTGTAGATTTGTCTGCCCAGCTCCCTCACCTCATCTTGATGGGAGCAGTAACAACTGTACAATCTGGCCCCAGGTTAAGATTGGGAACCTGACTCACTCACCAAATGAACCCTTCCTTTGAGGAACTTATTTTTGGTACTAGGAGATTCAAGAATAAATCTACATTCTTGAAAGGAGAAAAAGTAAACTGAGAAGCTACAAAACAGCGGATGTATGCCGTGAGAATAGAAATGAATGAAGCCGATGTGCAGAGACAAAAAGGTATCAGAAAGCAGACTGTAAGAGAAGCCCCCTGTGGGGCACCCTTTCATACTCCCAGGCCCTGGCTCTGGCCCATTCCAGGGTCCTAGCCAAATTCTTGCTTGGTTCTGTGAGAGATGTCTGTATCCTTAAGTTTTCCTTTTACGAGATAACTCAAAAGGAGTGTTTTTTAAAATATATATATAACCTAAAGAATCTTAATTAATTCAGTCCCACTATCATCTGTGAAAAGTTTTCAAAATAAAAATAACAGGACCCTCCCCAGGAGATTCAGAATCAGCTTGAGACTCAGTGGGAATGGGTGGGAATGCTGGCCTCATTCACTTTATTTTTAAAAGCTTCACATATCATTTTGATGCTCACCCAGGATTGAAAACAACTGAACTATACTATGCATTGTAGGAAAATATAAATAGAAAGAGGAAAGTACTATTGGGATTTTGGATTTCACTAATTATATTGGACATATATAGCTAAATAATACTTAAGCATGTTTTCAAAAAATGTATCAAATGTCTGAAGTGTGGGTAAAAGTAATGAATGAATAGGGAGAGAAATAGGACACTGGAATTAGAGCCAACTCTTTCTTTTGTGCGTTTATCTCAATGTCAAAGGCACCTGTCAGCACTATACATTAGAAAACTTTAACCCCTTGATAATACAAAAGTGATGATCATTTATGTTAAAATGACATAATTTGATTTTAAATGAAAGGTTCAAAATGTTCAAATATGCAAATAAATTGTAAATTAGGAGTAGCTTCTTGAAACATTAAGACCATAAAACTGAAGTTTTTATTTGATTTATTGCCAGATAAACCCATCCTATGTAAATTCTGTATATCTGCTCCAAGCCATCTTCTCTGAATTACATGCTATTCATCATCCTGACATTACTAAAATAGCATAAACTTCTATTAATAAAGATAATGCATTTTAAGTGTCATTGCTGATAATTCACTTTATATTTCCATGTACATTGGAAGAGGGTCTGAAAAAATAGTAAATAATGTAAATAACATATTGACCAACATACAGTTTGATCCCAGAGAAAAAATGTAAACGTACAAAAATTTTCTCCATTAACATGACTTATTTATTTTTAATAACAACTCTCTTGTTATGAAGTGTACACAGAGATGTTATTCATAAGCCAAGAACCAAAGAGTGCTCTTAACTCCTAGGCCACCCTTTCCACTTTATGCCTCTATTTAAGCATTAATTTCTATTTTGTAGAGTAAAAACCTGCATATTTATTCTGGTTGGTAAGAAAAAAGAGACATTCTTGCTTTCCCTTAATTGCACCTTTTAACATTGAATATCAATAGCATCTGTCATGAGTCAAAAAATTTTCCCTTTCAAGCAGATGTTATCACTGTTTGTAAATTTCAATCAATCTATAAAACCCATATGTACAATTAATTAACTCGTATTAGTTTTGGTGCCAGAAGGTACCTTTTCTAAATGAAGAGTTACTATCTTCCAGGGTCTATTTCTCAACCTTACAGGCACAGAAATGTGATGTTCATCTGCTGAGTATTTTTTTTTACAAGTTTATCAATCATATGCATCATAATTTTTCTGAACTGCTTACTCAATTTTGCCCTATTTTTGTTGCAGTAGTCAGCATTTTGTTACTGATTTATAATAATTTTGTATTATAAATACTTATCATATGCATTGACAATTTTTTCCCAGTTTTTCATTTTTCCTTGATTTGGTATTTGCGTTTTGGTTGTTTGAAGTTTTAAATATTTTTGTGATCCAAACTATTAGGTTTTTTTGTTATTGATTTATGTAGCCTCATAACTAATCAGAATATTTATCATAGATAACAAAGAAATAAATATTTATCCAAAAAATAAAAAGCAGGACTAAAGTTAGCTATGTTGGTGCATGTTTGCTCGGTCATCTTTCCGGCTTCTTGGCAGCACATATGTGGTTAAGCATTCCTTTCTTGAAAACTTTTCTTTGTTTTCCATGATAATAGAGTCTACTGGTTTTCCTCTTTCCCCTCTTGCCCCTACTTTTCTATCTTCTTTACAAGCCCATCCTACTTTATCTGAACAACAAATAGTGTTATTCCTTAAGATTTGGTATCTGACATCCTTCTATACTCCCAACATTGGATGCCTTAACCATATTAATGAGCTTAATTGCTGTCTATGGCCCATTGATTTACTCACATCTTTATATCTCCAACATGAATCACTCATCTGAGTCCCCTATCTATTCAACTGTCTACTTGACACATCTAACTCAAAGGTGCCTGAAATTCAGCATGTACAAAACAGAGTTCCTTCTTCTCTTCCCTCTCTCCAACGTTGATCCTCTCAGTATTAACTAACTCAGTGAATGCTATCAAAATACACATGAAATTCAGAACTTTAGAAGCCATCTTTGACATCCCACTGCATTATGCATCCGAATGCATTATGAAATGGAGGTATACTTATACATTCTGGATTCACCTATTTCTCTTTGTTTTGTAAGGTATCATCAGCAATTACCCAGATCATGGCAATAACTGAAATCAGGAGTCAGTAAGTTTTTCTGTAAAAGGCCATATAATAAATATTTCAGTCTTTTTGAGCTTTGTATCTTCTGTTGCAACTACTAACTCTGAGATTATAGTGATAATAGCAGCCATAGACAGTACAACAGTACACAAATGAATGAGCACAAATGCGTTCCAATGAAACTTTATTTATGGACACTAGAATTTGAACTTCATATAATTTTCATCTGACATAAAATTTTATTCTTCTTTTGATGTTTTAAAACATTTAAGAAGGCAAAAATAATGTTTAACTCATGGGTTGTAAAAAATTATATATACTATATATATATATATATATATATATATATATATATATATAGTGTTATTCCTTAAGATTTGGTATCAGGATGCTTTCTGACATCATTCTATACTCTCACCCTTGGATATATATACATATATATATATATATATATATATATATATATATATATACACACACACACACACACACACACACATATATGTATATACACATACATACATACATATATATATATAATACATACATATATATATATATATATATATATATATATATAGTAAGTTGGATTTGATCCACAGATCCTTCATTTGCTAATTCCTTTCTATATGGTCCTCCCTCTTCTACTTGCATATCTTTTAAATTTATTTGTAACACTGCAGACAGAAGAGTCTTGTCTGAATTCAAATCTGATTATGTCAACTTCTGCTCAGTGAATTTCCTCTGCTCTTAAGGAAAATATGAAACTTTCTGACATTGTTTCAAGGCTCTATAGGGTCATAGTCCCACCTTTCTCTGTTCTCATCTTACAGAATCTTGATGAACACTTCATCTCATACTCAATACATTTCTCTCACTAATAATTCTTGACCAGTACTTTTTATCAATATAGGATAAAGACTGATTCTTAATTTTTCTATCATGCATCACATACAAGACATGATTACCGAGTATACGTAAGAAAAAGCTCTCTTACAAACTGTTTATGGAAAATGAATTTCACATCTTTACCTTCTTGAGACAGTTTACAAACAAAATGTATATTTTCTGGTTGTCAGATACTATGTGATAATTGTGTAGTGTCAAATAATTATAATCTTTAAGACAGCTTCTGACTCTATTTCATGTATTTCAGAAGATCATGCTAAATACCTAACAATCATAACAGTACTTTTTTGAGAGAGAGAGAGACAGAGAGAGAAAGAGGGAGAGAGAAAAAGAATGCACATATGCAAATGCACGTGAGCACATGTGAGCAGGGGAGGGGCAGGTGGGGATAGAGTGAGAATCCTAAACAGGCTTCACATGCAGTGCAGAGTCCAATGCAGGACTCAATCCCACAACTCTGGGATCATGACCTGAGCCAAAATCAAGAGTTTGCCACTCAAGTGACTAAGCCACTCCATCATCCCATAACTGAGTTTGGCCTTGTAGTGAAATTTACACAGATGCACTCGTGATATGCAACAAAACAAAAGGGCTTATTACTCCAATTAAATGTTGCTTTCTACATGAATAATCTGTACTGAATGCCTTTTTCAAATCCATTTATTTAAATGAGTTTTGACAAGCTATTAAATAATATCTGTAAGCCAGTAAGCCAGAAATATTAGATTGATATTACATCTGACACTTGACTCTGGTGCACCCTGTACAATTTAATCAAAAGAAACTCACCTTGCTTCTATACCTATGCTGACATTCAGTAGTGCCAATTAAATGAGTTACCTATGCTAAAACTTATTAATATAATCAACACATTCAATGGTAAAGATATCAGCAGTTTTATAAAAATGAGTCGCTACAGAGTAATAATAATAATAATAATAATGATATCTGGACTTCTCATATTGAGTCACAATTCATTGTTCAAATTACAAAAAATTGAACCAACTGTGGAAGTTATAAATTGTAGTTTGTTGCAATGGCCATCCAGTAGGCTAAAAAAACATGAGAGTTGGACAACTTACGAGTGAGTTACCATTACCTAACATGATTTAAAGAAATATTTTAGAGCTAAAGGAACTCATTTTTTGACTTCAGAAAAGTCACTTAACCTCCTTAGTCTAAGATATGTCGCATGTAATGAGCTAATAGTAGCAACCTCATCATATATATTAAATAATGGTGTGTGTAAACATTATTACACACATGTAAGGTATTACAAAGTTCACTTTCCCATGGTGCATTTGCCTAGAAGATCAGTCAACCATTTATTGTTGAATTGTTCTAAAACATAATGAAGTATCTGATACAAGCTGAACAATAAATACCACTTTCAAAGTAGGGATGTTCTGACTATCCTATTTTCAACTTCCAAAGAATATACCTAGTACCCACACTTACAATCTACTCTGCTCTTGTTATTCCATAGCATTTATCACAGTCTAGCATACAAAAAAATTTCTATATATATTTCCTTTCCTTTTTCCTCAACTATACTCTAATTACAATGAGTGATAAATGTCAAAACATTTTCCTATACTGTTCACGGTGAAGAACAATGTTTGTCATACAGTATGCACTTTGAAACAATTTGTTGAATAAATGAATTAGTGAATTCTATACACTTTGACTCTCTGATGCCTTCATTATGCTACATAGTCCTAAAGATTTACTTTAAAGCCCCCAAAACAAACCTCTCACTCCAGTTGCATACGGTTCCACTGATCCAAAAGACATTCCTCTAAGGCCAGTTTATTTCTCTGTATTTGCCCATCTATTTTATATTTAATTTTAGCAATGTTAGTGATTCAGTTATTATAAATCATTTCAATCGACTTTCCAAGAAAGCAAATAGGTGTTTCATCTAATCCTCTGGGAACGTTTTTGTGAATCAGTGATTGATTTTTTTTCTCTTAGTACTCTGTTCTGTCAGGGAAACAGGTTGGCATAGTGACTGCTGAATTTAAAAGCACAGATCATCCAGTAAAAATCACTTATCCTAAATTATACGATAAAAGACATGCTGGATTAATTATGACCACTTTTATTCTAAAGCATATAATGACTTTACCATTCATTTTTCTTCTCTCATTCTTGGAAACATATGTATTTTGATTACTTTGAAATGACCATTTAAGAGATGGCTATTTTAGAAGATTTAAGAATACAAATTGGCATAGAAGTGTCCCTAGAACAAAAGCTTTAGGCTATAATTCACTTTTGTGGGAGGTATTTAGCACTAATTACAACATTAAAGAAACACTCATTCAGGGAATGTCTAAGTCTCTAGGTATATGACAGATTGACCACAGGATATGATAGTTCAGGAGTGTAAATAAATGCAAAAGGTTCACTAGGTTCAGAATATACACTAAACCACAAGTCAGTGCCAAGGCTAAAAAATAACTCAGATTATAGCAAAATTCTCAAACTTCCAAAGGTCTTCGTTATTCCTGAAAGTAGGCCCAAATATCTTTAAAAAAGACATATGTGCCCTCTGAATTACTGTTCAGCTAGGAAAAAATATTTAAGTGAAATGATTGATACTTTTTTAACTTTAAAAGACAAGTAATAAGAAAAAGAACAAAGAAAACCAACAATTGAGGCATTTAATCCATTCTTGCACTAGAAATTCATTCAGGTGCTAAAATAAGAAAACTTTAAATAAATATCTCAGAATTTGACCTAGTATTTATTTTTAAATTATTGGATCAATAAGTAGGCCTGAGTATTAATAGAACAAAAAACCAAAATAAGATATTCTGCCTTACCCCACCACTTGCCTGTGTCTTGAGCACTCCCTATAATAAAGCTAAAAACCATATTCACACTATATATATATATATATATATATATATATATATATATATACACACACACATATATATACACATATATATATGAGCACTCCCTATAATAAAGCTAAAAACCATATTCACACCATATATATATATATATATATATACACATATATATATATACACATATCACATATATATATATCTATCTCACCATATATAAATATATGGTTGCTTATATACCATATACATTTATTAATGTGAATGTATCTATTGCGATGGTTTGGACAGCAAGTAGACAGAATTCTAATGGGGCTGGCTAAAAATGAGGAAGATATAATACTCTGCATAACAAAATATAACAAGATTGCAAAACAAAATATACCAACTCAAGTTTTGTTATTTCAATATTTCAAGTGCCAATGTTCTTTCTATGGTTTCCTTCAGCCATGCCTTCAGTGTTTTCTCTGCTAGTTTCCCTAATGGCCACAGAACAACTTCCATGGGCCCAAGTGTCCCATGCAAATAGGACAATATGTAGAGAATAAGACATATCTATTCTTATGTTTCTTACTAAGAGTAAGGAAATAATTCTTAGAAGCCAATCTGCACATGCCACCTCACATCTTACTATCCAGAAAAGTGTCATATGTCTGTTCAAAAGAGCATTTTTAGCAAAGGGAATGGGGGTAGGCTAATTGGTTACATGAAGTGCAGGGCCTTCAAAAGGCATGGATTAGCTGAACAAAATGAGGGTTTGTGTGAAAAGAACAGGGGATGAAGAAAGTCCACCAAATATTATGTGAGCATTCAGCAATGTCTATAACATTGATCATATATTTTGATTTATAAGTAAATATTTACTGAAAGCCCACCATATTTCAGGCACTGTGTATTAGGCATCGGAAATAAAACCAAGAACAGGAAAAGTGAGATCTCTGCCCTCACGGCATCTGCTTGTTAATGAAAAAGAAAATGTCAGTATGATGACTTAATAAAATAGAATATAGTGAACATTAGTAGATAAAAGTAGGTTAATAAGATATATTTTAAAGAGATGACTGTATTTTCTGATGAACAGAATGTGGATGGTGAGAACAAGGTAGAAATCTGGGTGGATGATTGCATTTACTGAGATAGCAAAACATGTGAGGAACAGTTACGTAGTGGAAGCATGAGGGTTTCAAGAGTTCTGTTTTGGCCATGTTGTTCTAGGTAGACACAACACATCCAAGTGAAAATATTGGACGAAAGAACTTGGTGCTCCCAGAGAATCTTTAGTATAATATCACATATCCCATTAAATTATCTCCTGGGGGGCTCAGTCAGTTAAGCATCGGATTCTTGATTTTGGCTTAGGTTATCATCTCATGGTTTCTGAGATCAAGCCCTGTGTGTGGCTCTGCACTGTCGGCGCTGAGCTGGCCTGGGATTCTCTCTCTCTTTCTCTCTCTCTCTGCCCCTCCCCCCACTCATGCACTCACTCTCTCTCTCTCTCTCAAAATAAATAAACATTTAAAAAAATGATCTCTTATTCTCTGGATATTTACTGTTACTTTTTTAAAAATAGAGTTTATAGTAGGAATGAAAACTGATGCAACCACTTTGAAAGACATTCTGGCAGTTTCTTACAAAGCTAAACATACTCTTAACCATACAATTCAGTAATTATGCTCCTTAGTATTTACTAAAAGGAGTTGAAAACACATCCACACAAACGCCTGCACGTGGACATTTATAGAAGATTTATTTATAACCACATGAAGTCAGAGGCAACCAAGATGTCTTTCTATAGGTGAATGGATAAACTGTGGTACATTCAGACAATGGAATACCATTTAACACTAAAAAGAAATGAGCTACTTAGCTGTGAAAAGCCATAGAGGAAATCTAAATACAAGTAAAAGAGGCCAATATGAAAAGCCTACATACCGTATGATTTCAACTATATGTCATTCTGGAAAAGGCAAAACTATGGAGAAAGTAAAAATATCACTGATTTCCATGACTATGGGAGCAGAGTGGGGAGAATGAATAGGTGCTACACAGAAGATTTGGGGGCAATGACACTATTTTGTATAATACAATAATAGTGGATGCATATCATCATACGTTTGCCAAAACCCATAGAATATGCAACAGCAAGAGTAAACCCTAATGTAAACTATGGACTATGGGTGATAATGAAGTGTCAATGTAGATTCATTGGTTGTAACAAGTATACCACTCGAGCATGGCAGGTTGGTGGGGGGAGGTTGTACATGTGTGGAGCCAGGAGGTATATGGAAACTGTGTAAATTATATTCAGTATGTGAACCTAAACTTGTTCTGAAAGAAAAATATACTTAAAAAAAAAAGCAAATTGCAGAAAGATGTTTTTAAAATAGACTTTACAGGCAGAGACGTAGTAATTTGAAATTGTGAAGATGAAATTCTATCATCTAATACATCATTGAAGTAAGCCAAAACCATCCCTTAAAATTGATTATAGGAAGTAAAAATATGAAATACTGGTTAAAAATGTTATTTTCCGGGGCGCCTGGGTGGCGCAGTCGGTTAAGCGTCCGACTTCAGCCAGGTCACGATCTCACAGTCCGTGAGTTCGAGCCCCGCGTCAGGCTCTGGGCTGATGGCTCAGAGCCTGGAGCCTGTTTCCGATTCTGTGTCTCTCTCTCTCCCTGCCCCTCCCCCGTTCATGCTCTGTCTCTCTCTGTCCCAAAAATAAATAAACGTTGAAAATAAATAAAAAAATAAATAAAAATGTTATTTTCCAAATTGAGTTATCAATAGATGTGCTCTCCTATTTAAAAATTGCAGACATCATAAGTTTATCAACCCTGCTTCCAATAGATTTGCTCTTTCTTTTTCTGTTTCCTAAGAGCCCTGGGGTCTTTACATAAATTGCTTTTGCAAAATTTGCAAAGCTAATTCCTTTTTTATTGACAGTCTATGAACCTGTTATTGAAACCTGCACAGTTTCTGAAGAGGTTATGCTCTTTTCCTTGCAACAATGCATAACACTTAATTATTTTACCATATAAGATTTCTCTTACAAAGAGATAATTTAATGAACAATAATATATCAATGTACCAAATAACTCAGGATTTAAAAATTAAATAAGAAAAGTAAGTAAGAACTTAATTCCAAGAAGTTGAATACAAGTGATATATTCAGTTAGTGAGGCATTTATCTGACACCTTGGTGGACAGGGCACTGTCCTACATGTCTTTTGATGATATATAATGATAAAAAGGCATAAGCAGTATAAAGACCATATGTATAAAAAAGAAGCAACATTTAGGAAATTTATACATAATACAATACTCTTACAATGCTCATAATACAATGCTCATCTGGATAATACAATGCTTATATGGATTACTGTGATATATAAAGCCAATTCTAATTCTTAGTCAACTTAACCTTAATGACTGTCATCAATGCCAATTATTCAGGCAACTAGGTCAAATGACTTTTTTTTTTTTTTGAGAGAGAGAGAGAGAGAGAGAGGGCACAGTGAGTGACAGGCACAGAGAGAGAGAGAGAGGCAGGGCTTACCCCCAAGTGGAGGTCGTGGTTTTTTTTCTACCTGAGGCAGGGCTTGTTTTCACCTGAAGCAAGGCTTGTGCTCACCCAAAGTGGGTCTTGAGCTCACTCAAAGCAAGGCATGAGCTCACCTGATGCAGGGCTTGATCTCATCCTATGTGGGACTCAAACTCACAAACCATAAGATCATGACCTGAGCCAAAATCAGATGCTTAACGACTGAGCCACCCACGTGCCCCTAGGTCAAATGACTTCTTAAGGTCCTTCCATGTCTATGGAATCTATTATTTAATACTTTATTTGGATTTACCATTATAGCTTCTTCATTCTTAGGAGATTAAAATAAATATATTTCACACAGATGTAAACATGGTCTCCTTTTTCAGTAATAAGAGCTTAGTTCAATAAACATTTCCTTAAAAAAAATCTGCTAACTGCTGCTTCAAGTTATAGAGGAGTAATAACCAAGACAAAACCTCCTCTGTAAAAACCTGGAAATTTGGAAAATTATTTAAAAACTATTTTCAAAGACTGCAAAAGAGGCATTTCAGAACTATGATTTCTGGGGAGTACCTGACTGGCTCAGTTAGGCGTCTGACTTCAGCTCAGGTCATGATCTCACAGCTGCTGAGTTCAAGGCCCACGTTGGGCTCTGTGCTGACAGCTCAGAGCCTGGAGCTTGCTGCAGATTCTGTGTCTTCCTATCTCTCTGTTCCTCCCCCACTCGTGCTCTGTCTCTTTCTCTCTTTCTTTCTCTCTCTCTCTCTCTCTCTCAAAAATAAATAAACATTAGAGTTGTGATTTCTGAGACAAGGGAAGTAAATGAGATGAACCACAAAATTATCATGGCTTTCTACCCAGAGGCAATTTCCAAACCACAAAAACATGGAGGGGAAACCCAAACAAGTCCTGGTGGCCTGGTTGAGTTAATGAAATAGAGACTGCAGTTTGACATACTTATGAAGGTCTAACAGGATCAAGGTCTCATAGTAAGTTTCAACTATTCTTAGAGTGAGCGTACTCCATACTTACACTAGCCTATCTAAAGAAGTGGCTTTGAAGAGATTAGAATAATCTACAATAATTTAAATGCCTGGCCAAGCAAAGAAAAATACTTTTTAAAAAAGACAACAAAATCCTTGCATTGAACAAGGTAACTCACAAAGTTCAACATACAGTATAAAATTTCTCTCCATGTCCAAATGCACAACTGTGTAACTTCTTACCTGAAAAAAATTCAGCCAATAGAAACAGACTGGGAATTACAGAGATGATTACCCTAGCAGACAAGGGCATTCAAAACAGCTATTTTAAATACATTACATTTGCTGAAAAAGGCAGAAAAATAAATATGATAAGGAAAAAAACAGGAACAAACAAAAAAATGGAAATTCTAAAGATGAAAAATATATTATCTGAAATGAAATTGCCTCTGCATGAGATTAACAGCAATTTAAACACTGCAAAGGAAAAGATCATTGACCTTGAGGATATAACAATGAAGAATAGAGGGAAAAAGCATCTGATATTTTTATGCTTTTCATTTCTTGTATTTCTTGTATAAAGGACATACTATACAGAGAGGAATGAAAGTAAGAATTAACACAGACTTCTAATTAGAAACCATGCAAGTCAGAAAATCATGAAATTATATCATTATATGCAGAAATTTAAAAAAAATCTGTCAACATAGAATTTTATATCCAGGTAAAAAATTACCTTCAAAAAAAAATAAAGAGTAAAATAAAAACTTGCAGAAAAACAAAAGCTGAGAGAATTCCTTGCCAGGAGAGTAACACTGCAAGAAATGTTAATAAAAATTCTTTGGAAGAAAGAAAATGATTGCATATAGAAACCAGAATTTTATGCAAAGAAATGAAATACATGGTAAATACAAAAGATTGTCTTTTTCATTTTTTTTTAAAAATTTTAACATCTATTCATTTTTTGATAGAGAGAGACAGAGAGAGGGAGACACAGAACCCTAAGCAGGCTCCAGGTTCTGAACTGACAGCACAGAGCCTGACGTGGGGCTCGAACTCACGGACCGTGAGATCATGACCTGAGCCGAAGTCGGATACCCAACCGACTGAGCCACCCAGGTGCCCCTGTCTTTTTCATTTTTAATTTCTTCAAAGGAAAATTGTGTCTACATCAAATATTTTTTAATGCATTGGAGTTTAGAATACATGAGTAGAATGTGTTACAAAAACAGCACCAATTATAATGAAGAATAAAATGGAGAAATACGGTCTAAGAATCTTACATTCATGAAGTAGTAGAAGCTTTTTGAAGATATGTCAAAGTTGTATGTAATAAACCTTACAGCAACCACTAAGGACATAAAACAAGGAGATATATAGTCACAAAGCCAAAAATGAAGATGGCATGGTAGGCACAAAATTGCTCCATTAATCCAAAAGAAATCATAAAAACAGAAATACAGAATATATAATACAAATAGGAAGCAACATAACAGTAAATATAAATATTTACTCAAAATATAGATAATATGTTATGCAGAAATGCTCTAAATACTCAAGCGACATGAATTTGTTGGGTTGATTTTAAAAAGCAAGATCCAACCATATTATGTCTATAACAAATTTACTCTAAGTATTAAAACACAAATATATTAAAAGTATAAGGATGGAAAAAGACATATCATGCCAAAACTCATCCAAAAAAGTGTACATAGTAATACAAGACAAATTAAGTTTTAGAACAGGGAATATTACCAGGGATAAAAATGGGCTTTTCATAATGATGAAAGGGTCATTTCAACAGGAAGACAAAACAATCCATGCATGAATGCAATAAAAGAACTTCAAAATATATAAAGCAAAAACCAAATAGAGCTGAAAAGAGAAACAGCCAAATCTGTAATTACTGTAATCTGAATGGAGGAAAGTAAAACTTAACTTTATGTATGTTTGAATTTTTATTAAAACAATTGACATAGGTGCTACCAACATGTTACCAGTCATTCATTTACTCATAATATTATATTCCAGAGAATTTTATAGGTAATAGACATAAAAACAAGTGAAATATAATCTTTGTTTTCAGGGAATTTACCATGTAATGAAGCAGCTTATAGCACAGTAAAACCTCGGACTGCAAGTAACTTATTCTGTGAGGAGCAAATATTTCTAATAAATTTTAGAAGATGAGCAAATATTTCTAATAAATTTTAACTTGACAAATGAACGATGTCTTTTAATACAAGTAGTACATAACGCCAAATATCACGTGATAACAGCTGAGCCAATGTCTCTCTCTCTCTGTCTCTCTCTCTCTCTCTCTCTCTCTGTCCCTCTCTCTCTCATTGCAGGATTGTGGGAGATCGTCTCCCAAGCTTGGATCCCCAGTCTCAGGCCGAGGTGTTTGGCAGAAATCAGTGATTTTTCATAACATTGGAAGGTACCCACAACTGGCACTAATGTATTTTTTTTGTCACTTCAAATCACCTGTGAATAGTCCTTTACTTTTCCATATAAGAGTAAGCTTAAGAATGCTTTGCTTCATCCTAGGGCAGCCTGCCTGCAGATATAAATCCTTTCCTCTGCTGCCTTATTGCCAGTTACATTAAATACAATATATGACAAGAGTTTATTAATACTGTACTGTAGTCAACATCCATGCAAGTGTATACAATGGCCCTAATGCAGAAAAAGGTTGAAAAGAAAGGCAGCAACAAGGAGATAATTGCTGCAGAAGTTAAGAAGGAAATCATCAAGTATGAACGAGATATGCGAGTGGCCGAAATTGCAATATTTTATAAGAAGTCCACATCTAGGGGCGCCTGGGTGGCGCAGTCGGTTAAGCGTCCGACTTCAGCCAGGTCACAATCTCACGGTCCGTGGGTTCGAGCCCCGCGTCAGGCTCTGGGCTGATGGCTCAGAGCCTGGAGCCTGTTTCCGATTCTGTGTCTCCCTCTCTCTCTGCCCCTCCCCCGTTCATGCTCTGTCTCTCTCTGTCCCAAAAATAAATAAAAGTTGAAAAAAAAAAAAAAGAAGTCCACATCTACATTTTGTCTGCAGAGGAAGAAGTGAAAAACACAAAGGAATCCCTCACTTAATTAGAGATATGTGTAAAATGTGGGAAACAATGCAAAATTTTGTAGAAAAGCACCACCCCAATAAGGCTGTTGCAGTGCAAGTGATGAATCTGCTTAATGACAATGCAATGTCACATTTCCATGAAATCCTCAAAAGGAGACAAAAGCAAGTGTCATTGGATAGGTTACTGGTTAAACTTGCACAAAAAGAAAAAGATTCCATTGAGCCAATAGATAGCAGTGATTTTGTTATTTTTAGTGAAAGTCGTACTACATAATAACCCTCCTCTCTCTTGTCTCCCTCAGCACCAGCCACGAAGGTTTTCAGAAGGGTAGGTTAATTTGTTTATTTTTCTTAATATTTAGTATTTTATTATTTTACATTTATCACAGTATTGCAATCATTTTTGTGGGTTTTGGAATGAATCATCTGAGTTTGCATTATTTCTTATGGAGAAATTCACTTTTATACACAAGTGCTTTGATTACAAGCCTGTTTCCAGAACGAATTTTGCTCTCAAACCAAGGTTTAACTGTATTTAGGTAGATCCAAGACAAAACCAAATGGTAAGTTTATTGAAGTTACCTTTTCTCCTTTGTTTCATTACAAAAATTTCAAATACAGAAAAGCAAAAAAAAAAAAAACCTAAATATCTACAAAATGAAATTTAAAATATCATATTCCAATATTTCTTAAATTTTCTAGCTATTCTTTTCATGCATTTGAAAGTAAATTCCAGATACCAAAATATCTCTAAATAATTTAACATGTATCTCCTATAACTAAGGATGTCATATTAAAACACTCTATCAAAAAAATACTTATTTAACCCCCAACATCTGCTAAATTCAGTCCATTCTCTAATTCTCCAATTTTCCCCCAAGTTTCTTTATGCTTATATTCATAAAACAGGATCAAATCAACTTTCAAGAATTGTATTTGTCATTATACCTTGGTCTTTTTTTTTTTTTTAATTTGATAAAGTCCCTGTACTGCACACAGACATAGATATATATACCCTTTTTCAGAAGGTTATCTTTTTTAAAAATGTGTCAAATGAAAAACAATTTAGTAACAAGTTAGATTCCTTTATTCAAGGGGAAACAATCGATGGATTTGGAGGAGTGCAGTGCCTTACAAACAATGGAGGAAACTTCCTGAGAGATACTGGGCAAAAGAAAGCTTTATAGGGCTTAGAAGCAGCAATACCCACACAGGACATAATTGGCTGGGAAGTCGGGGATTTCTTTGTAAGGCTAGCAGGCCCTACTTTCTAGGGTAAGGTAAACTAGCTAAAGCTGAGTTGGAGGATTGTCATTGGTGTATGTTCAGTTTTTTAACAGTGAGGTGTTTCTCTTAAGGGCAAACTGACAGGTTTCAAACTGTGACAGCTGGGCCACTGGGGTGAACTCCATTTTGTGGGTCTCAATATCTGAATTACCTTTATTAAGTGTAAATCATAATTTTTCTGTTTGCTAAGACTGTTGATTGCTGTATTCTATTTTTTATATTCTATGAAGTTTTTGTATAAAATCTTGCTTTTGCTTTGATTCAGGACCAATTTTTTTTGTATGACTATTATATTGGTGATGCAACATACTTCATATTGAGAGAATCTGGAGGCACAGTGTCAATCACAAGATGCTATCAATGACACAAGATTTGATTACTTGGTTAAGGTGGTGACCATAAAATTTCTCCACTATGCAAATACATCCTGAAGTTACTTTTCAATCCCCTATTTTTTTAGTTTTCCCTATGACTTACATTGCCCCTCCTAAAATACTCAGTGAGTGACTCAATGATCTCTTTTTTCTTTTCTACAATATGTAACCTTATTCTTAGGAAGGGTTCTCTTATCACTCATAAAATATTTGTGATGGACTTGTTCAATTATGTCTTATCTTTAAAGGTAAATGGGGAGAGGGAGCCAAGATGATGGAACAGCATGGAAGTTTTTCTTGTGTCTAGCATCCATGAAATACAGCCACATCACCACTAAATCATCCTGCACACCTAGAAAACTGATTGGAGGATTAACACAACAATCTGCACAACCTGAACCACAGAATTCAGCAGGTACACAGTGCGGAGAGATGAACTTGGGGAGAGAGAAGCCACAGAGGGCAGGGAGGTGCTTTCGCATGCAGAGAGAGGACAGCGATGGTGGGGAGAATATGGGAAAAGCACCCCTCTCCAAAAGCAGGTGGAGAGAAAGTGGAAAATTGGAAACAGTCACAGGGACTAAACTAAAAAGAGAGAAAGGAGAAAGGAGAGGGTTTAAATTCCATTAAGACTGTAAACAGGGGGAACACAGAGTCTGCAACTCCCCAGCTGGGTACCTGGCAGTGTTCTGGTGGCAAGGGCAAATCCCCAGGAGCAGAGTGGGGTCTGGGAGGTTCTTGGGCCACACGGGGAAAAGCAGTTCCACTGCTAGAAGGACATTTGCTAGAGGCTATGAGGCAACCTGGGCCCAGCAGACTCCAGAGAATGGCCACATTCACTGGTGCTAGAACAAGGTCGTTAAGGGTGAAGCCTGGTGCCAGATGTGTGTTGTGATTTTCCATAATCCCTGAAAAGTTACTGCTACACTATCTTATGAACTTTTTCTGGTGCAGGCTGGCACCTGGCTGCAGTCTCTGGGCATCTGCAGCAGCACAGTCCCTTAAACTTTCCTGGGTGCTGCTGGCATTTGGCCATTGCTTGATGAGACCCTCCACAGAGGGCAGAATGGGTCAAAGCTGCAGTCCCTCAGAAGTAAGGGGCCGGGGAAAACACCCACATCTGAGACAAAACGTGGGAGATAGGTACTACCTGGGGCTCTGTCAAGGACAGTGTAAAAGCAGGGAATGGACAAAAGCTAAAGACAAGGATGGGTGGGCGATTGCTGATCGGGGAAAACAGTTCCGATACTACAGACTGGGTAGCTAGGGGACCCATTTTCACTGCTTCCGTGCATGCCTATACCCACCTACAAGCGCCACAACAATCCACCCCAGTATGCTAGCAGCGCCATCTAGTGGAGAACGGAGCCATTACACTAAGCCCCACCCAACTGGGCCAACCTCACTCTTCAACAGAAGTCTCATCAACTGCTTAGTTTATAGACTATAAAGCACCTCATAGTCTGACTTCTAGGGGAAAACAAAGTAATTTCAGTCATATTTCAGTATATTTAGTAGGTCCATCTATTCATTTTTCTTTGTTTCTTTTTTCTTTTTTTCTCTTTTTCATTTCCTTTCTTTTTCTTGAATACAGAAAGAAAAAAATTGTTTAATTTTCAATTTTTATTAAAAATATTTTTCTTTAAATTTTTCACTATATTTTTTACTTTTGTGAAAAATTTTCCAAATTCTATTTTATTTCCATCATTTTATTTTAGTCTACTTCAGTGTATTCATTTTTTCAAATTTTCAAATGATTTCCTTTTTTTCTTTTTTCTCTTTTTTGTTTCTTTTCTTTTTCTTGAATACAGAAAGAGAAAAAATTCATTTTTATATTTAATGTTATTAAAATATTTTTATTTAACTTTTTTCTACTATATATTTTACTTTTTGAAAATTTTCTCAAATTCTAGTTTACATCCATTATTTCATTTTAGCCTACTTCAATGTATTAACTTTTTCAAATTTTCAAATGATTTCCTTTTTTTTTCTTCTTTCCCCTTTTTTCTCTAATCTATAAAGCCACTTTCAACACCCAGACCAAAACACACCTAGGATCTAGCATCAATTATTCAATTTTGTGTGTGTGTCTATTTTGAATTTGTTAATTTTTAACTTTTTTTATTTTAATTTTTTTTTATTTTAAATTTTCTACCTCATTAATTCCTTTTCTCCCTTCAAAATGATGAAACAAAAGAATTCACCCCAAAAGAAAGATCAGGAAGAAACGACACCGGGGACTTAACCAACACAAATACAAGCAAAAAGTCTGAACTAGAATTTAAGATAATAAGAATACTAGCAGGAGTCGAAAATAGGTTAGAATCCCTTTCTGAGGAGATAAAAGAGTAAAAACTAGTCAGGATGAAATAAAAAATGCTATAACTGAGCTGCAATAATGAATGGATGCCATGGCAGCAAGGATAGATGAGGCAGAACAGAGAATCAGCAATATAGAGGACAAACTTATGGAGAATACAAAGCACACAAAAAAAGAGGGAGATTAAGGCAAAAGAGCATGGTTTAAGATTTGGAGAAATCAGTGACTCATTAAAAAGGAACAACATCAGAACAATAGGGGTCCCAGAAGAGGAAGAGAAAGAGATACGGGTAGAAGGGTTATGTGAGCAAATCATAGTGGAAAACTTTCCTAACCTGGGGAAAGACACAGACACCAAAATCCAGGAAGTACAGAGAACTCCCAAGAGACTTAACAAAAAACAACCATCAACAGGGCATAGCATAGTGAAATTCACAAAATACTCAGGCAAGGAGAGAATCATGAAAGCAAAAAGGGAAAAAAAGTCCCTAATCTACAAGGGAAGACAGATCAGGTTTGCAGCAGACCTATCCACAGAAACTTGGCAGGCCAGAAAGGAGTGGCAGCATATATTCAATGTGCTGAATCAGAAAAATATGCAGCCAAGAATTCTTTATCCAGCAAGGCTGTCATTCAAAATAGAAGGAGAGATAAAAAGCTTCCCAGGCAAACAAAAATTAAAGGAGTTTGTGACCACTAAATCAACCTTGCAATAAATTTTAAGGGGGACTCTCTCAGGGGAGAAAAAATGAAAATATAAATAAATGAATAAAGGCCAAAAGTAACAAAGATTAGAAAGGACCAGAGAACATCACCAGAAACTCCAACTCTACAAGCAACATATTGGTAATAAATTCATATATTTCAGTACATACTCTAAACATCAATGGACTCGATGCTCCAATTAAAAGACGTAGGGTAACAGAATGGATTAGAAAACAAGATCCATCTATATGCTATTTACAAGAGACCCACTTTAGACCTAAAGACACCTTCAGATTGAAAGTAAGGGGATGGAGAACTATCTATCATGCTACTGGGCAACAAAAGAAAGCCAGAGTAGCCATACTTATATCAGACAATCTAGACCTTAAAATAAGGACTGTATCAACGGATGAAGAATGGAATTACATCATAATTAAGGTGTCTATCCACCGAGAAGACCTAACAATTGTAAACATTTATGCTCCAAATGTGGTGCACCCAAATATGTAAATCAATTAATCACAAACGTAAAGAAACTCATTGATGATACCAATATAGTAGGGAATTTAAACACCTCACTTACAACAATGGACAGATCATCTAAACAGAAAATCTACAAGTAAACATTGGCTTTGAATGACACACTGGATCAGATGGACTTAACAGATATATTCAGAACATTTCTTCCTAAAGCAGTGGAATATACACTCTTCTCCAGTACACATGGAATGTTCTCCAGAATATATTACATACTGGGACACAAATCAGCCCTCAACAAGTACAAAAAGATGGAGATCATACCGTGCATATTTTCAGACCACAATGCTATGAAACTCAAAATCAACCACAAGAAATAATTTGGAAAGATAACAAATACTTGGAGACTGAAGAACATCCCACTAAAGAATGAATGGGATAACCAAGAAGTTAAAGAGGAAATTAAAAAGCATATGGAAGCCAATGAAAATGATAACACCACAACCCAAAACCCCTGGGACGCAGCAAAGGCTGTCATAAGAGGAAAGTATATAGCAATCCAGGCCTTCCTAAAGAAGGAACAAATGTCTCAGATACACAACCTAACCTTATACCTTAAAGAGCTGGAAAAAGAACAGCAAATAAAACCCAAAAACAGCAGAAGACAGGAAATAATAAAGATTAGAGCAGAAATTAATGCTATCGAAACCAAAAAAATAGTAGAACAGATCAATGAAACCAAAAGCTGGTTATTTGAAAGAATTTTTAAAAATTGATAAACCACTAGGCAGTTTGATCAAAAAGAAAAAGGACCCAAATAAGTAAAATCAAGAATGAAAGAGGAGAGATCACAACTAACACAGCAGAAATAAAAACAATAATAAGAGAATATTATGAGCAATTATATACCAATAAAATGGGTAATCTGGAAGAAATGGACAAATTCCTAAAAAACATATACACTACCAAAACTGAAACAGGAAGAAATAGAAAATTTGAACAGACCTATAACCAGTATGAAATCAAATTAGTAATCAAAAATCTCCCAAAAAACAAGAGTCCAGGGCCAGATGGCTTTCCAGGGAAATTCTACCAAACATTTAAGGAAGAGTTAACATCTATTCTCTTGAAGCTGTTCCAAAAAATAGAAATGGAAGGAAAACTTCCAAACTCATTCTATGAAGCTAGCATTACCTTGATCCCAAAACCAGACAGAGACCCCACTAAAAAGAAGAACTATAGACCAATTTCCCTGATGAACATGGATGCAAAATCCTCAACAAGATATTAGCCAACCGGCTCCAAAAATATATTTAAAAAATTATTCACCACGACCATGTGGGATTTATACCTGGGATGCGGGGCTGGTTCAATATCTGCAAAACAATTAACGTGATTCATCACATCAATAAAAGAAACGACAAGAACCATATGATCCTCTCAATAGATGCAGAGAAAGTATTTGACAAAATACAGCATCCTTTCTTGATAAAAAAAAACCCTCAAGAAAGTAGGGATAGAAGGATTATACCTCAAGATCATAAAAGCCATATATGAGTGACCCAACTCTAATATCATGTTCAAAGGAGAAAAACTGAGAGCTTTCCCCCTGAGGTCAGGAACAAGGCAAGGATGTCCACTTTCACCACTGTTATTCAACATAGTATTAGAAGTCTTAGCCTCAGCAATCAGACAACACAAATAAATAAAAGGCATCCAAATTGTCCAGGAGGAGGTCAAACTTTCACTCTTCGCAGATGACATGATACTCTATGTCAAAAACCCAAAAGATTCCACCAAAAAACTGCTAGAATTGATTCATGAATTCAGCAAAGTTGCAGGATATAAAATCAATGCACAGAAATCAGTTGCATTCCTATACACCAACAATGAAGCAACAGAAAGCGAAATCAAGGAATGAATTCATTTACAATTGCACCAAAAACCATAAAATACCTAGGAATAAGTCTAACCAAAGAGGTGGAAAATCTATACACTGAAAACTATAGAAAGCTTATGAAAGAAATTGAAGAAGACACAAAAAAATGGAAAAAGATTCCATGCTCCTGGATAGGAAGAACAAATATTGTTAAAATGTCGATACTACCCAAAGAAATCTACATTTTCAATGCAATCCTATCAAAATAACATCAGCATTCTTCACATAGCTAGAACAAATAATCCTAAAATTTGTATGGAACCAGAAAAGACCCCGAATAGCCAAAGCCATCTTGAAAAAGAAAACCAAAGCAGGAGGCATCAGAATCCCAGACTTCAAGCTATACTACAAAGCTGTAATCATCAAGACAGTATGGTACTGGCACAAGAACAGACACTCAGATCAATGGAACAGAATAGAGAACCCAGAAATGGACCCACAAACTTATGGCCAACTAATCTTTGACAAAGCAGGAAAGCATATCCAATGGAATAAAAACAGTCTCTGCAAGCAGTGCTGGGAAAACTGGACAGAGACATGCAGAAGAGTGAACCTGGATCACTTTCTTACACCATACACAAAAATAAACTCAAAATGTATGAAAGACCTAAAGGTAAGACAGGAAGCCATCAAAATCCTAGAGGAGAAACCAGGCAAAAACCTCTTTGATCTTGGCCGCAGCAATTTTTTACTCAACACGTCTCCAGAGGCAAGGGAAACAAAAGCAAAAATGAATTACTGGGACCTCATCAAAATAAAAAGCTTCTCCACAGCAAAGGAGACAATCAACAAAATTAAAAGGCAACTGACAGAATGGGAGAAGATATCTGTAAACAACATATCAGATAAAGGGCTAGTATCCAAAATCTATAAAGTACTTACCAAACTCAACGCCCAAAAACAAATAATCCAGTAAAGAAATGGGAAAAAGACATGAATAGACATTTCTCCAAAGAAGACATCCAGATGGCCAACTGACACATGAAAAAAAATGCTCAACATCACTCATCATGAGGGAAATAGAAATCAAAAACACAATGAGATATGTCCTCACACCAGTCAGAATGGCTAACATTAACAACTCAGGCATGTTGGCAAGGATGCGGAGAAAGAGGATCTCCTTTGCATTATTGGCGGGAATGTAAGCTGGTGCAGCCACTCTGGAAAACAGTATGGAAGTTCCTCAAAAAACTAAAAATCGAACTACCCTATGACCCAGCAATTGCACTAGATATTTATCCAAGGGATACAGGTGTGCTGTTTTGAAGGGACACATGCACCCCATGTTTATAGCAGCACTATCAACAATAGCCAAAGTATGGAAAGAGCCCAAATGTCCATCGATGGATGAATGGATAAAGAAGATGTGGTATACACAATGGAGTATTACTAGACAATCAAAAAGAATCTTGCCATTTGCAACTACGTGGATGGAACTAGAGGGTATTATGCTAAGTGAAATTAGTCAGAGAAAGACAAATATCAGATGACTTCACTCATATGAGGACTTTAAGAGACAAAACAGATGAACATAAGGGAAGGGAAACAAAAATAATATAAAAACAGGGAGGGGGACAAAACAGAAGAGACTCTAAAATATGGAGAACAAATAGAGGGTTACTGGGGAGGGGGGGGTGTGGGAGGGAGGATGGGCTAAATGGATAAGGGGCATTAAGGAATCTACTCCTGAAATCATTGTTGCACTATATGCTAACTAATTTGGACATAGATTTAAAAAAAAAAAAAAACAACAGTTAAAAGTAGAACTACCCTATTATCCAGCAATTTCCCTGGTAGGTATTTACCCAAAGGATACAAAAATACTGATTCAAAGGGGCACATGAACCCTGATGTTTATAGCAGCATTATCAACAAGAGCCAATTTATGGAAAGAGCCCAAATGTCTACTGACTTATAAAGAAGTGATATATATCTCCACAATTGAAAATTAGCATAAAAACCAAATTAAATCTTGCTGTTTGCAATGACATGGATTGAGGTTAGCTAATGCTAAGCAGAGTAAGTCAGTCAGAGAAAGACAAATGATTTTCATGATTTCACGCATGTGTGGAATTTAAGAAACAAAGCAGATGAACATGGGAATGCGGAAAGAGAAGGGCAAATCATAAAACAGACTCTTACCTATAGAGAAGAAACTGAAGTTTGCATGAAGGAAGGTGGGTGGGGGGATTGGTTAAATAGGTGATGGGGATTAAGGAGTGCACTTGCGGTAATGAGCACTAGGCAATATATAGAATTGTCAAACTCTATATTGTACACCTGAAATTAATATTACATTGTATGTTAACTATACTGGAATTAAAATTTAAATAAATAAATAAATAAATAAATAAATAAATAAATAAATAAATAAAGGTAAATGGAAACCAGAGCCTCTTACCAAAGCCAATTTAAGATCATCAAGCTAACGGGAGAGCTGAGAAGACAGCTTTGTAAGTTCCCTCGTGTATAAACCACAGTTTTCCCAATTAAACATTAACTTGATGCTGCTTTTGGTAATTGTTGCCACTTTTGTGGAAATAAGTAAATGCTCAATCTGTGATTATTTAAGGATTTTTATGTTTATGTTGTATAAGTAATCATATATAACTAAATTCCCCAGGTATCATTTACTAAGACCACAAAACTATGTTCATGCCTATAGTGAAAGAGTTTGATTGCTTTTTAATCACTATTTTCTGAAACAGAAACCATCTGCCCCCACAGAGGATTCTTGACTTCCCCAAAACTGTCTCACATGTGCTTAGGGATAATGCTGCACTTTTCAGTTTCTCACATCCCAGGTACTGCGTAATGTCTGTTACTGAAAGTCACTGGAAGGAAGCACTCTGCTATAATAACGACTCCTACCCTCTGTGAAGGGATAAACTGCCTGCCTGCCACGGGTACTCAAAGCCCTAACACTCTCAGGTCCCCATAGGGTACCGGTGCTCTCTGCACAACAAACCATGCTGTGATGCCCGAACAAACAAGGAAAATGCTCCACTCCCAAACTCTGTGTGGCCTGGTATCTGAAGTCACACTGTTCATACTTCAAAGTATATTCAAGCTTCTATCTAATTTTATCCTCCCCGTTATTAGACCAACTTCCTGAAACTAAGCAGAAAAATAAATTCTACTGTTCTGTGTTTCAGTTCTCTCCTATCCCTCTAGGTAGGTGCCCATCCATCCAATGTTTTCGATTTAAGATGATCAAAACTGCTCCTGTGAACAGAGTAGGATGTTCCCAATCTCATGATCACTTTCAGTTCATCATGCTGTTTGGAGTTAGCTTGATCTGGATTTAAATACAAGTTACACCACTCATTTACTATGACCTTGGATAAGTGCTTTAACTTTTTTTAGTTTTAATTCCTTAACTCAAGAAAAATGGAAATATCATTACATGTCACATAGGTGAGGCTTTTTCTGTGAAGCTTAATTAAAATAATGCACATAAATCACTTAGCCTATAGGCACATGAAATGCAGCACTAAATATTACTAATTATTTATTCTGACGCTGAAATCACTCCCACCCATAAAATTTCCTCCAGTTATTGGGTGACCCATCCAAAACAATTTCATATGTCTTCAGGTACAATTATATGTTTTTATTTTTGTTTTTCACATTCTAGATACCACATAATATCTAATTCTAAGCAAATTAGGCTTCAGCTAGAACTGAGGAGAGAGTTCAATTTCTTACAAGCCAATCACTCAGCGATATGTTATTTCCAGCACCATTTAGGAAGAAAGACCTATGCAATTGAGCATAATATTATAGATATACTTTTGTGGCTTCCAGCAAGTCTCAAAGTTGTCAATCATGGTCTGGTACATCAGCAAGGCGGCCCTCCAGAGACATTACACAAGGCAAATCTTTTAATATTTTATCAGTTGCTGTTGATAGGAGGCACTTCAGCTTAGTGAGTCTTTTTATTACTTCCTTTCATTTATTCTGGAGAAGCTTTTATCTCTGTTTATTGATTGCTATCTTTAAAGTTTTTATTTAACACCGGTAAGCAGAGATATGATTAATAAATTTGATTAAATTTTTCAGTAGAAAATTACTTGAAACGTGCTTTCACAAGTCTAATTGATCTTCTCATAGATATTTTTATATGTACTTGTATCTATTCTTTTGTCATGCTAGGTCTCTGAAGACTGATACTCAGGTAAGGAAAAAAAGTAGAATTGTAACTAAAGGGAAGTGCCACAAAACTCTTGGAAGATTCGTTTTAGGTTGTTTTCAGCAGAGCAATACACAAGGGGCCACATGCCAAGGATCAATCATAACCCTCAAGAAGGAAAAAAATAACAACTACAAATATATACACAGAATATTTATTCTCAAAACTGACTGAAATGCGCTTGTGCCTCTTCCTCCTAGTATGGCACCCCAAATAACATCCAACTGTCACAAGAGAAATTTGCTAAGCAGGCGGAAAACATTATTCAAAAGCCTATTTTAGCTTACTCACAGTCAGAAACTTGCTGATCTCAATCCTTCCCATTTTAGCAGCTGCAAAAGCAACAAAGTGAGAAACAGCAGAGCTAACAAAAGTTCATTAGACTCAATGTACACCCTCATGAAACTCATTATGGAGATGTCATTGCTGAGGATATCTTGGCATGTTTCAAAAGACTGCTGGGTTAGCAGGCTTTACCACAGTGCTCTCTGGAGCCCCATTAATCTTACGCTACCAGTGGTGTTTCTTAGACTAGGTGGCACGGAGCTGAAGGATCTGCTTTTTTACTGTTATTATTGTTTGCTTAAGTAAGAATAACCAGGCAATTTTGCCAAGTATATGAAATTGGGAAACTCTGGGTGGCTCTTGATCACAAGATGATTGTTCACAGAACCTAAGAGAGGGGAAAAGAAAATGAGGTAAAGGTCAACTCTGCTTTAAGCCTTTGGGAAGAAGAAACCTTCCTAAGTTGACTTTTCCACCTCTGTTCTCAAGATGAGGGTAGTAATATCTAAAAGGTCAGGGTGCTGGTATGACCCTAGAGGAAAAGAGTCCAAGGAAATAATTTGATTTGCTTCCAGAATCCACTGAACCCAATGAGACAAAAAGAGACGTCAAGCTGATGAGTTTTCTAATCCAGCTAACTAGAGTAAAATAATGCATTTATCTAGGAATATTTTTTGTACCTCTACCCCTTGGAAACTTTTTGAATCAGAAGCTGTCAAGTAGAGCCAGGGATTAGGGTTGCCCTAAATCTCACTCATATCAGGAGGTATTAGCATACAGGAAATGGTGGTGTGTGAATGGCAATGTAGATAGAGATTATCTTAGTGTAAAACACTAGTTCTCAACCTATCAACCCTGGCTGCAAATTAGAAGCAGCTGGAAATGTTTTTAAGAACCATGATACCCAGCCCACACTCCAGGCCAATTAAATCAGAATCTCTCAAAGGTGGACTTAAACATTAGCTTTTTTTTTTTTTTTTTTTTTTTTTTTTTTTTTTTTTTTAAATTTTTTTTTCAACGTTTATTTATTTTTGAGACAGAGAGAGACAGAGCATGAATGGGGGAGGGGCAGAGAGAGAGGGAGACACAGAATCGGAAACAGGCTCCAGGCTCTGAGCCATCAGCCCAGAGCCCGACGCGGGGCTCGAACTCACGGACCACGAGATCGTGACCTGGCTGAAGTCGGACGCTTAACCGACTGCGCCACCCAGGCGCCCCAAACATTAGCTTTTTTAAAGATTCCCCCAATTAGATAAAATGAGCAATCAAGGTTGAGAACAATTGCTCAAATATATAACTGTCCCTTCAGGCAATATTAACCTATTTTTAGTCCTTGAATCAGTTTATAAATTCATGCACTTAAATAGACATAAATTCCTTAGTGTTGTCAACTATTTATCACTGTATGGTTAAAAATAATTTGCACAGGGGAACCTGGGTGGCTCAGTTGGTTGAGCATCTGACTTCATCTCAGGTCATGATCTCGCAGTTCATGAGTTCAAGCCCCATATCGGGCTTACTGCTGTCAGCTGTCAGTGCAGAGCCTGCTTTGGATCCTCTCCCCCACTCTCTTTGTCCCTCTTTCACTTGTTCTCTCCCCCCAAAAATAAATAACTAGAAAAATAATAATGATAACTTGCACACATTTGTATGTGTTATACATACACATGCACATACTCATATGGCCCATTTACCCTTAGTCCACTGGGAAATTTGAGTAGGCTTAGATTTGTTAAACTTTCAAAATAAAAATAAACTAAATCTCTTGCATTTATATTTTTTTAAAGTTACCTCCATCTCTTTTAAGCAAGTGATTAAATCTTTCAGGATTGCCTTCACCACCAATCCCCTCCCCCATGGTAATACCTAGGGATCTATGCAAGGAGATGTTTATAGTTCCTCTTGGCTATTGATAAAGGACCTCACATCTGGAATTCTCCACCAGCAGTTTCAGAAATCTCTAAGGGTGTTTGTTAGGTAGTTTTAGTCCTGGCTGTCTGACCTTAGTGCCTTTTATACTGTAAATGGTTTTATCTGATTTTAGTGGGTACTTGTGACCATTGCTGAAGTCTACAACCTAGACCATAAAGTTCAGACCCTACATCCATATCACATATTCCCCATCTTATGACTCCTGACTTCTTCCCTCATTCCGTGTTTTTCTCAACTCTTAAATCTTCCCATAGCTCAGGAAATCTCAGCTGCATTCTATAAGTCCTTTTTGTAAGACTCCAAACCACTTTCTGAGACCTCTTAGACTTTCTGAGAAGCCACTTAGAAATGGTCATTAAGTGCCTTGCTAAGCTCATAAATTCACTAAGAGACTCAAGAGTTTTCTCAGAAATTGGTAAGTTTATTTCATCAGCAATATTTCCATGAGATCCAAGTGAGAAAGAGTCAGGTAAATGAAGATTTGAAGAAAGTGCATTCTAGAGAGCAAATCCAAATGCCTGAGTTGGGAAAAAGTTGGCCTGTTATAGGACAAGAATGATAGGAAAGATCCTAGTAAATCAGAAGGGAAAAGTGGTAGAAGATGGCAGGACAGAAATAAGCTAGAGCCAGACCATGGAGGGAGCACGGTAGACAAAGCAAGAAGTTTGCATTTCACTGTAAATACAAGAGAAAACCAAGAGGATTTTGTTGAGAGATGACATGCCCTGATGTAATTTTTTAAAATATAATTCTACTTCTTGGGGCGACTGGGTGGCTCAGTCGGTTAAGCGTCCGACTTCAGCTCAGGTCACGATCTCGCGGTCCGTGAGTTCGAGCCCCGTGTCGGGCTCTGGGCTGATGGCTCCGAGCCTGGAGCCTGCTTCGGATTCTATGTCTCCCTCTGTCTCTGCCCCTCCCCCATTCATGCTCTGTCTCTCTCTGTCTCAAAAATAAATAAACGTTTAAAAAAAATTTTAAATAAAATATAATTCTACTTCTTTTAGAAGAATATAGATTATGGAAGATTTGATTATAGGTTATAGAAGCAAGAATAGAAGTAGAAAAATATGCCACCATAATTGTCTGTGTGAAATAGGAGTATGGCTTGGACTAAGGTGGCAACAATTCAGATTAATGGAAATCAACAAATAAAGGAAACATTTTGAAGAAAAGTTGGATTTGCTAATATATGCATTTGTACGGATAAGGAAAAGATATCCTATATTCTGGCTTGCACAACAGTAGTGGTGTTATTTATTGAGGAAGAAGAATGGGAAAAGAAGAATCAAAAGTTCTCATTTATACATTTTATATTTGAATGCATGAGATCCAAGTGTAGATGTCAAATAAGTAGTTATGTGTATCAGCTTTGAACTCAGAAGAAATTGATTTGAGAGTTGCTGACCTGGAGAAGATCCTTAACACCATGAGACTGATTGTCATCATGTAGGCAACAAGGAATAAGCAAGCTCTAAGGAACTTGAACATTTAGAGAGCAGGCTAGAAAAGAAATGTGAATAAAACAAAGATAGAGGAAATCCAGGGAGGTGTGTATAGTCCATCTGAGGAAAATAGAAAGTAGGCTGTCACAAGGGTGAGGGGAAGCCACTAGGGTGCACGGTAGAATTCGAGAGAGCAAGTTGTGTGAGAATGTCTCTGTGCAGAAATGGAGGTGGCCCCACCTTGGCTTCTGGTGCATGAGCAGTCAATGGAGCATCCTTGCAGAGGGGTGATTTGAAACCACATATTTGTGCCTGAGCAGGATAAGGCAGGCATCCCTGCAGGGGTGGAGGCAGTGTTGGCTACAAGAGATTGGTTCCATATAGAAGGATTGACCAAATAAGTACAGATATTAAAGCTAGTGGGAGTCAGGTTTCTCACTCTCAGAGAAAGGCATATAGAAAGAAAGAAAAGGAAGAAAAGGATGAATCCTGAGTGTTGCAATAGAATTGAAGGTATTGATGTTAATTCATGTATTTTAATATATATACAGAGCAAGAGAGATGAAGACAAAGAAATAAAGATACAAATGTGTGTGTACTAATAAATATAGAATTGAGTAGATATAAATGTATGTATGCACACATACACATATACATATACATATTCCTTAGCTCTGTCTACTGAGCACTCCTGGGAACAGTGGCCTCCAGCAGAAATAAGTGAACTGTATTAATAAGTGCTGCCAGATCTTGGTTTCTAAACATCATTCTTCACTAAAAGAAATTGAAGATCTTTTAAGAAATAGCTGACTGGGTTAGGGAAAGAAGAAAACGGGCCTGGAAAATCTTATTGTGCAAGAAAGAAATAAAGTACATAAAATGATTCAGACATGTCAAAAGGATACAGAAGCCAGATTGAAGGGTCTCTCTTTGCTAAATGTGGGACAATTTGGATATCAAAGTAAGTAAATTTACTAAACAAATGGATGAATCAAAAATATAGAAAAAAAATATATATAGTAAAAAATGAAATGTTTACACAGTCTCAAGCATGTCTCCACAAAATTCTTATTCATCACAAAACTAAAATAAAAAAATTTACAGTGGAGTGGTCTGGTAGACATGACTTAAATACATAATCAAAATTAGCATTATGAATAATAAGACAAAATCATGTACCCCGTTAGGCTCATTTCTGTGATATTCCTTCTCAATGTACCTAACTGAAGCTCATCAATAAGAAACATCAGACAAACCCAAATTCAGGGATAGTCTACAAAATAACAGACTATCTTCGGGGCGCCTGGGTGGCGCAGTCGGTTAAGCGTCTGACTTCAGCCAGGTCATGATCTCGCGGTCAGTGAGTTCGAGCCCCGCATCAGGCTCTGGGCTGATGGCTCAGAGCCTGGAGCCTGTTTCCGATTCTGTGTCTCCCTCTCTCTCTGCTCCTCCCCCGTTCATGCTCTGTCTCTCTCTGTCCCAAAAATAAATAAACGTTGAAAAAAAAAATTAAAAAAAAAATAAATAACAGACTATCTTCAACTGTCAAAGTTGTGAAAGTCAAGGAAACTGACATGGCCAGAACTTTCTAGGCTATTGATCCAGTATGAGATAATAAATTTTATATACTCTATAAAATGGTGTGGACCAGAAAATGATTCCTACAGTCAAAGCATATAAGCAACTTTAGTATTTTAACATAATGCCCATCTTTTCATGTTTGTAAATTAGAACATCTAGTTCATAATCAAGGTTTTTTTAATTAACAAGTCACATGACCACAACATAGCAATTATCAAAGCTAAATTGAAGAAACAATTTTTAGAAACACAGGAAATGTTTATTTTTCTTCTTTTATTATATACTATGAAGGTAGACTATTTTAACTATTTTTACTACTACTAATAACAATTCAGATATTGTTTTCACATAGCCTAAAGTAACCTAAACTTAAAAAACAATAAAATATTTAATTTCATTAATATCTAAACCACAGGTATATAATTATCTTTGAATCTGTGACCACAGCTTATTTAATTTTTGAAGGAATATTTCCATCAAAATTGATTTTTTTACTCAGTTACAATTAGCAGCTTGAACTTCCCTCAACTGAAAAATAAGACAGTAGCTGCTAATGACATCAGTGCCTTGAATTTGTTCCTTGGCAGTCATTTGAATTATTTCCATATAGTTCAGGAACTAATGTTTCACCAAAAACAAAAAAAACAAAAAAAACAAATGGGATTTTTAGCCTTTGTCAGGTCTGTTATATTGTCCTTATATTACATGATTAAAAAGTAAGAATGGTTTTCAAAATGACAAATGATATCAGGGCATGACCAATTATTTGTCATCACACAAGATAAGCTGTGAGTATTCAATGTCTTCACTTGGGCTCTACTGGACCATATATAACCTCTTTGGGTTGTCTTATAGAGCACCTAAAAGCATTTCAGCCGTCTGGTTCAGGCAACCTATATGTCAAGCAGAAAAAATAAAACCACCGTTCTCAGGTTTGTGTTTCCCTGGAGGAAGAAAACAGTTTGATGCAATTTGTCAAAAGCCAGAGTGGTACTTTAATGGACAATTTACTTTAAATGGCTGTAGTTATTGCAGAACAAAGGCCCATAGCTCGAGATAAAAAATCCTTTCCAATTGGTTTTACTCAGATAGATTTAATTCCCTAAGATTAACTAAGGATATCTAACCTTTCATACTCCTCATCTATCTAAAAGCAATAAAAGTAATAGTAAAAACTTCTGAGTTTCTGGGGTTTCTTCATCTTTAATATGTGAAATGCAATCAATTCCCTAACTCTTGCATTCCATTCAGACATTTGAGATAAGAAGTGAATCAACAAAAATGATAACAACAATAACAACAACAATGAAAAACAAACTTCCAAAACTTGAAAGAGTTTATACTTCTTGGGGAGAAGTTTTTTAAAATTTTATTAATAAATTTATATAAGAGTATATATATATATAAGGTGTATATATATATATACACATTATATATATAATTACCAAATGTAATTATAATCCATTATAATGTAATTGCCAATAAAAAAACAAATTGAAAATTTTGACATATAAAATTTAAGAATATTTCTATTTTATCTTATGAGCAAATTTGTAAACTACTATAATGTGTTTCATCATGGTCATGACAGGGAATTTAATAAATATTGACTCAAATATGTATTTTGCTTCTTTATATTTTCCTGTCACTCTCTATGCCACATTAAGATTTGCAATATTTGAGATTTTACTGAAACAGTACCATTATGATTCTGATTATGTTTATCTCCTGCTCCACACTCCTTGGTTCAAAGATTAATCCCAAGCGGCAGAGGGCAAGAAGCTCTGAATGTGGCGAAGTGTGTTTGCCTGAAGCTGACCAGAGTCACATACCCTGTTTCCGCAGTGTGAACTGATGTTGGAAAAGTGGCCAGCTGCCCCACAGAGAGTGAGAACAAGAAATGGTTCAACACAAGGGTCTGACAGAACAATCTGAAGTTTCTATCTTTCTATGCATGTCTGTCCATGCATAATTAACCTTTCCTGAAAGCTCTCACAAGAAGAAAACTCCAGCAGACACAAATGAGCACTAGTGTGCTCAACCCCAGTCCCCATTAATTCGCTGTTGCCTGTAAGGACCTACTGAGAACGTGAGATTAAGTAGATTTAATAGGCTAATGTTATAGTTCACATCAATACAGTATATGTTATTTTCAAGTAAAATGAATGTACACTTTAATGCCTACATATAAAATGATAACTGGGGTGCCTGGGTGTCTCAGTCAGTTAAGTGTCTGACTTCGGATCAGGTCATGATCTCACAGTTTGTGGGTTCAAGCACTGCATCAGGCTCTATGCTGACAGCTAAGAGCCTGGAGCCTGCTTCGGATTTTGTGTCTCCCTCTCTCTCTGCCCCTCCCCTGCTCATGCTCTCTCTTTCAAAAATAAACATTAAAAACTTTTAATTAATTAATTAATTAATTAAAATAAAATGATAATCAGGGGCACCTGGGTGGCTAAGTCAGTTAAGCATCTGACTCTTGATTTTGGCTCAGGTCATGATCTCACAGTTTGTGGGTTCCAGCCCCGCGTCAGGCTCTGTACTGACAGCTTGGAGCCTGGAGCCTGCTTCCGATTCTGTGTCTCCCTCTCTCTCTACCCCTCCCCTGCTTGTGCTCTATCTCTGTCTCAAAAATAAATAAACATCAAAAAAAATTTAAGTAGAAAGTATATAATAGACTTCAATAATCACATATTGCTTCCCTCATTTTCTGTAAAACCAAATGTGAAAACTTTTGTACTAGAATCCTTGTTAAGTTATAATTATTGATAAGTGTTATTTCAATGTATTTACTTTTTCCTGACATTATTCTTCAGATATAAAGGAATAATGAATTTTTAACAAAGGCCCTCTTTTATGTTCTAAGTCAGTTTCACATGACTCACATGACTTCACATGATTCTATGGGTATGAAGTGAAAAACATCAGATTGATCCTGGCCTCTGATTCCATGATTCCACTCACCCTCTGAAGGTAAGACATTGTGATTCTCGTGCTCTGTGGTTGTTACTTAATGCGTGAACATGTTTATATATCTGACTCCGCATCACAGTCTTTATAAAAACTGAAGATATACTAGGACGCCTTGGTGGCTCAGTCAGTAAGTGTACAACTCTTGATTTCGGCTCAGGTCATGATCTTATAGCTCATGAATTTGAGCCCTGCGTCAGGGCCCTGCTTGTACATGCATGTGCGCTCTCTCTCTCTCTCTCTCTCTCTCTCAAAATAAATAAATAAAACCTAAAAAAAAACCTGAAGATGTATTTAGAAGAGAGGCCTCACTTCATTTTGGTGGGGTCCCACAGCGAGGACCATATGAAACCAGAAGTGAAGACATTGAGTTTCTATAAAAAGATGATGATGTCGAAGTAAAATGTCCCACGTGTTGAAATGCTGTCTTCACCTGACCCTAAAAGGATCATAAATGACCACAATGGTGACTTTAAATGTAACATCACTCAGTCAGTGCACCGAACTTAATCCTATGAGAAATGTACAGGTTGAACAGTAGAGCCAGCAGGGTAAAAAGTGTTCACCTGTATTCTTTCATATCACATCATTACAAAATGCCTAACAATGTCTGGGTCAACTCATGCAGACATCTTCTACTGCAGCTCTTTCTACCTCTTTTTTTCCCAGTGTTATTGAGGTATGATTGACAAATAAAAATTGTATATATTTAAAGAGTACAACGTGATGGTTTGATACAGGTTTACATTGTAAGATGATTATGACAACCCAGTTATTTCATACATCCATCACTTTACATAGTTACTTTTTGTTTTTTTGGTGTGGTGAGAACACTTAAGATCTACTCTTTTAGCAAATTTCCAGAATACAATACAGTATTATACCTTCTCAAAACTCTACTAAGGGCAGTGTCTTGGCCCTAAAGAAATTTAGTGACCTAGCCCTCATTTGACTTTGTTTTCAGTTACTCCTTTCAAATGCAGCTTCTAGACTCAAGATCAAAATAAATTTACAAGGTCGTAAATTTACTTATGTTCTATCTAATTACCAGAGTGATACAATATGCTTTTCAAACAGCAATTTTGACCATGCCCATTAGACCCACTACACATACATACATTTCTGGAGGAGGAAATTAAACTAAGTCTATGAGTGTGGAGGATTAATTCATTTGGCAAAACTATTTTACAACACAGCTATTATGCAGATGCTTTCAATTTGTGACCTCCTATTGTTTATTCAGCCACGGACTTCTCTTATGGTATATAGTCACCAACACTTAGCAAATTAGCATTCATTGCTAAGTTCCAGGCACTATGCTGTTCTGGGAACACGGCAATGAGTAAAAGAAGACATCGTGAAGCTTACAATATATTGAAGGAAATACAAGATTAAAAAGACCGTAATACCCAAAACAAATGGTTTTGAGACTATACATTCAGAGTGCTCTGAAAAGATATGTAGGAAAGAGCAGGAAGATGTATTATGTAGCATCTATGTCCTATCACCTTGCTACTCTAAGTACACACACACACACACACACACACACACACACACACACACACACACCATGGACCAATAGTTTTGGCATCACCAGTAAACTTTTAGGAATTCAGAATCCCAGTCCCTACCCCAGACCTTCTGACCCAGAAACTGGACTTTGCAATATCTCCAAGGGATTCATATGCACATTAAAAGGGTTTGAGAAACACTGGTCTAAAAGCAACTGAAATCCACAAGAAAAAAAAAAAACAGTATGTAAAAGGAATCAAATGTATTAAATTCAAAATAGCATTTGGCAATTCCTGGATTATCATTTCTAAATAAGAAAACCTTAGGGGAGCCCGGGAGGCTCAGTCAGTTAACCATCCGACTCTTGGTTTCAGTTCAGGTCATAATCTCACAGGTCATGGGTCTGAACACCACACAGGGCTCAGCACGGGGCCTGCTTGGGAATTCTCTCTCCTCTCTCTCCCTCTCCCCCACTCATACCAGGAACTTTCCACATAGTCATATCCCTATAATCTCATTTAACCTTCAGTTCAGATGAGGAAAGTAATGTTCCTCAATAGGTAGTAAATTCAATAGGTAATACTTGGTTTCAAAACCAGGTCTGCCGAACTTCCTAATTTAGACTGACAATATTCTTTCCAACATTCCTAATTTTCATACAGCATGAGAAATAAGTCTATTCTGGTATACAAGTTTATTATTTCTGCCTATTTTATTTATATACAGGTTAAAATGTTACTTAATAGAAAGTAATTTTTAGAAAAATCTCAACACTCAGATTCACCAAACTCATATTTCAGAAAGTATTTAATATTAACTTATTTATGTAGTTAACTTTATGTTCTATATCTCACAATGATTAAATTTTTAAATATTTATTATTTCAGATATTCTGAGCTTAGAATAGTGCATTTTATTTTCAATTGCGTATCAGATAATTGATTAGGTATCTCAAAGCTAAAAATAGAAAAAAAAATCAGAAAATTATCCTGCTAATTCAGCTGCATTTTGTCATTCTTTAGATGGTGTTTATCCCCAAATATAAAGGCATATTAAAATCACATGTAACGCAATCTAGGATGGGACACAATCTAGGATGTAACGCAATCTAGGATGGGACACAAGCATTCATTCCTTTTAACTGGTATATTTTTTGAAATCACTTTAATTTATGACCACCTGAACAACAACGCATTTTCCAAATAGGATGTCTCTAAATCATTTTCATTGACATTGATTAAATCAAGAACAGCAGCCACAAAACCTCTGCAAATTATCTGAAACCCTGTTTTAGTCCTGCTTTCCAGCCAAATAAATGACAAAGTGAGATTCCTAGTCAAGAGCACTACAATATTGTAAGAAACGAAATTGCTGTTAAAACTGAAGCTAAAAGGCCTTTAAACAGAAAAATTGGGGTCAGGCCCTTTAGCATGTACCAGATATATCCAGAATCAATTTAATATGTTCTGTGGTCTGAGTGTAAAAAACAATTGATATCTGATCAATGATCGTGTTGAGTGCACCAGGGTTTTCGGGCATTCACAACAGCAAATCGATATATAATAAAGTTTTCGACTTACCGGGCATAATAAATGGCAACAAACATAATGAAAACCATATGGTAGTAGTTAAAGAATTTGAGCAGAACATGAAATTCATAATAAAGGAATCAAATGGTACATTTAATGTCAGTGCTAACTCTATTTCTCTGCCGATAATGGCTATAAATTTGTGTGGCACGGTTGAGTGACTCATTTAATTCTATCAAATGATTTTCTGTGTAGTAACAGGGCATTTTTCTTTACAGCTTAATTTTTTGGAATTGTCATATTATCTGTGATGCGCAGGACATGTCAGAACTTACAAGATTAAAAACCATCATTAACAGTGGCACCACATCTAGGTCATAGGTATCCTTCACATATATGAGCAACTCGGACTTGGAAAGAGTATATCCGAGCTTTGTGAAGTAACTTGCATGCCTATTTGAAATTTGAAATACATTGTGTTACACCAGATGCTACCATGTTTTTAAGCATGAAATTTATTTTACAGATCTTTATGTCATAAAAGTAATATATAGAGAAAATTGGGGAGAAAAAAATAATACCTAAGGAGAAAAGGGAACCATTCTTAAAATGTTCAACCAGCACTGTTACAGTATTTCTCCCCTTTTCAATACATTAAGTATCTTTTTTCTAAAGCAATATCTTCGCTTGGAGGAAAATAGTCAAATGTACAGTAAAGCTTTAAGTAAATAAATATAACCACTTTTCCATTTCTTTTTTTTCCATTTCCTCTCAGATTTCTTCTTAAAAAATAACAATTTATAAGTTTCCTCATAAACCTTTTTTTCCCACCAGCTCAAGATTTGTGTTAGTTATAATTTATCGTTGTCATCATGGCCACATTTATAACATTAAGTAATTTATTTAGACCTGCTTCACCAGCTTTAAGCTAGATACATTGGAGGATCTAGAAAACTTGAGTACCTACTTTTTTTTACTTCATCCTTCAGTTTTCTGTCAGTTTTAATATTAATTTTGGTTCTGTAACTGTAACATTTCTATAGTTGTGTCTATAGGAAAGCTCCACAATTTTAAAGCTGATAAAATAGCCATTATAATACTCTGCTAATTATGTACTATAGAAGCAAACATTGTGACTGGGAAATTCAGTTGTGTTTCACTTACCCCTAAGCTCTTCCTACTCAAAGGCAAGTGCTTCAGGCATCAAGGTCCAGTGAATTCACTTTGAATCACTGTTGACTCTATTTCTTTCATATTGTACTTAGCTATTCTTCATTGTTGTATCTATGTTCTGCTCTTTTTGACTGTGAACAGAATTATAGATCCAAATTCAGTTTCCCTGAAACATTGCATTTTCCAGTCCAGTGCTGTTGATACATAATCTGAAGTCATTCTCAGATTCATTTATTTGGTTGTGTTTTTTTTTCTGCATAAGCTTAAATCACTTTAGATCTAGAGTTCTGAAATCTCATGAGATATATGAAGTCTTTTATAATATGAAGTCTTTTATATGAAGTCTTTTATAATCATGTTTCGACAGACAATAGATCTTCCAACACTAAGTATTTGAGTATTTGTTCATTTCCTTTTCTGAATTACCTTGTGTTCATTTTTAAACTCCAAAATGTTTATTTAAAATAAAGTCTTCATTATATATGTCTGTCTTCTCGGGAATGTGACCATAGCACCCTGCATGGACTTTTATTACTGAATTTATTTTATTTTTTGCAAAATTATCTATTAGGTCTCCCCACTTGACTATGAACTCTGTTGAAAAAGGAATGGATGCCTTATTCATTTTTGTATTCTCAAATAACCTGAAGTAGAATAGGTAATCAATAATCATTTGTTGAACTAAACTGAAGTTAACATATGTTATAAAAGTTAAAGTTTGAAAGAGAATAAATTGAACTATCACTTAAAGATGATGCCTACTATTTACATTAAGGGACATATTTTTCCTTAGGTAGCACAATAGATATTCTTTTAACTGATCTCTACAAACTCCTTAAATTCCCAAGTGGCAACTGGTCATAGTGACACCCCGCACTCTTCCGGCTGGCACAGCTATTCTCTGGGGCTCCAAGGTACGTTTAGTGCCTTCAGTTGAAAATGCTTTCATAAAGTTGCTGGTATAGGTATGGTTGGTTCTATAAGATTTCAATGTATTGCCTGTAGGATATAGGCACAATTTTAGAGATCGTGATGAGATCTATTCTCTTAACTGGTCATTATTTAGTTTGATTAAGGCCATTCACTGAGAGGTCTTTGTGATTAACTCGGGTTTTGCTGAATAAATGGATGGTACAAGTTGAAACTTTCTCTATTCTACCATTTGGCAGTGTCAAAGAATGAGTAGGGAAAAGCAGAAATGAATCTTTGCATACCATACATCCAGAAAGAGAAAGGAGACTACTGTAGGGTTTTCACTTATATTTTGGAAGTATCTTTCAAGTAGTTTGTGGAATGATAACTGTCAGAAAATAAATCATGAAGCTGGGAGACAGAGGGCTATGTTTAAAAGCCCATCAAAAGATGGTGATAACAATGGGTATAAAGTTTAAGTTAAATATAAGTGAATCAACTCTAGAGATCTGCTGCACAACATTATATGTATGTTATATGTCAACAATAATATATTATATATTTCAATATTTGCTAAGAGGGTAGATCTCACGTTAAGTATTCTTTACCGTAATAAAATAAAATTTTAAAAGGTGCAGGTATGGAGGTGGGGATGGCATGTTAAAGGTTACAGAAAGAGAAGCATCTGTGATATCTACTGGATTTCTACCAATCTACTTTTAATCATTTTACCTCTGGGCAAGGTATCTGATAGTAGAGCTGTTCACAGAATAAGAGAAGTAGTTTAGGGATAAGTACATGTTCATATAACTCTATCACATGATATCTTAAAACTAGAATTAAGAGAGATAAGAAGTATTAAAAATCTTTCTGTCTTTGGGAAATCTGTGACATGGGCATTATATTCTTAACATGTTTTCCAGAAACAAACAAAAAAAATCATTTTGAGAAGCCAAGGAAACCGATTCTCTCCATTTAATTTTGACCCAGAGGAAGAAATGCTTAATTAAGAAGATAGATGGGAAGTTGCATTCAGAAAATGTGATCAAATGATCTGAAAGCATTCATAATCACCACAGTTAAAAGCAACAACCTGATCAAAACAAAGACAAAAACATCAAAACAAAAACAGAGCACATTCTTTGGAAAGTATAGAGCTACTTCTTTCCCTATCATCCCCAAGCTAATTCCTATTCATGATTTTGATCCCTAAACCCTAAGACTGTTTTGTGCCCACTCCAAATGCATCCAATATACTTTACACCTACCATCATTACACTATTTATCAGCTCAATGTTTTCTATCTCCTCCAGAGATCCTGTAAGCATCTTATTCACAATTATGCAATCAGCAACCCCTCCAGTCACCTAGTAGGCATTCAATACATATTTGTTGATTTAATCAACAAAGGTAGGAATGATTTCATGGCCTTTGTTTCTGAAAAGGACGGTTACTAATAATAGATTAGATGTTTTTAAAAAACAAAATTCCACCACTAAAATATTGAGTGATTCTGATAAGTCTATCTGATTGGCAGATTAATAAAGAATAAAGATTAATAGGGGTGCCTGGGTCTCTCAGTCAGTTAAGTGTCCAACTTTGGCTCAGGTCATGATGTCACAGTTTGTGAGCTCAAGCCCCACATTGGGCTCTGTGCTGACAACTCAGAGCCTTGAGCCTGTTTCAGAATCTGTGTCTCCTTCTTTCTCTGTTCCTCCCCTATTCACCTTCTGTCTCTGTCTGTCTCTCAAAAAATAAAAATTAAAAAAAATATATATATATATAAAGATTAATAAAGAAAAAGGAGAAAATATACACAACCAAGAATTATTAGAGGTTATTGGCAAGGAATGACTAACACAGTGCAAGAAAATCTAAAATCCATAAAGAATTTAAATTTGCCAAGATTGCTAAGAACAATAAAAAGTCTCTTTTGTCAGGTGCAATAGAAAAAAAAATAGAAAGGCATTGTGGTAGGTTCTGTGGAGATATCCACATAAACAGTGCAATCTCTAATCTCAAGATTGTAATCTATTGGGAAGAATGTTCCCTTTAGGGGAAGAATATACGATATAAAAAATTATATCTGTGAAATCATTCTATGGACAATCTATTCCACAGAAATACAAAGAAGAGAAGTATTATTTGCAGCTGAAAGAGCTGAGAAAAGTTCTAAGAGGTGAGCTAAGTGATGGGGGAATGAGTGATTTAACAAATAAATACTTAAACAAAAAGAGACAATCTGCCTTCCATCAAAGCATTGGAAAAGAAGGAAAACACATTTCAATCTATTTTTCTCATGTATACTTTTCTTAATTTGGGCAAAAAGGGAAAACAAAGAGGAGATTGAACACAAATGAACTAAGGATAAAAATCTTTTCCCTTTAAAGCTTCAACGTTAAAACCCTGCTCCATAAAATGCTTCCCCACAGGGAATATTTTCATATAGGTCCAGTTTAAAGGTGAAAAATTTAACAGCTTGAAATTAATAAAAGCATCCTCAACTCTAAACTATTAGATGAAGGAGACAAACTAAGAATACATGATGAAGTAAATGACCTAGCCTCAGTAGGACTAGCAGGGCTTACTGTAGCACTCTCTGCCTCTGAGATTTGGGGCATTTTTTGCCCTTGGATACATGGACACACTTTTACTCCAAAGATGAGAACCTTTGACTCTCTGTCAGGTTTGCCAGGGCTTTTATTTTCCCTCAACTTCAAACGAGAAGTTTATTCTTAGCAATGAATGCCTCTATTTTCACTCTTTCAAGAGCCAATGCAAGGTCAAGATGCAAGTCAATGGTGTAATATAATTCCACCTTGCTTTGTATAGAAAGTATAAAATATTTTTAAAATAGTATTCATATTTTTTAGAATATATGATATCTATGTTCAATTCCAGAAGGGAGAAAAACACCCAAAACATAGTGCTGCTCCTATATTTTTAGACATTCCCATCATTAAAATAATGATGAAATTTTAAAAATGCACATGCTTTACCTAAAATTAAATTTCTTCCATAAACCAAAATGCGCCAATTAAATGGTTTTTCTCTTACCTTTTGCAAAATCAAGAGGTTAACACAGGGAAATGAAAGTGAAGATTTCAATTATCAGGTACAATTTATATTAAAAAACAGAATAATAAATGTATTTTTAAATGATTTTAAGAATTATTATAATACATAATACTAAAAGGATATTAATGAGATCATGTGGCCATTTCCTTAATTTTATTATAGTTTAATTGCAAAGAGCACTATGGCAATATGAATAAAACATGCTAACAACAAAAAACAAAAAACAGAAGGAAATGTCCCTTTCTTTATCCAGGCCTCTGCACCTGGAGTCTTCTGTCACTGGAATGTTTTTTCTTTTTTCATCTTCCTTCTTCTGACCACTGCAGGACAGCTTCTTCTCATCTTTTCTCTTTAATGTTAATTCCTTTTTTTTTTTAAGTTTATTTATTTATTATTTGAGAGAGCAAGAGAGTGTGCATGCATGCATGCACAAGTGGGGTAGGGACAGAGAGAGAGGGAGAGATTCCAAGCAGGCTCCATGCTGTCAGCTGGCAGCCTAATGCGGGGCATGACCTGAGCCAAAAATCAGGAGTTGGACAACAAACTGATGGAGCCACTCTGGTGCCTCTAATGTTAAATTCTAAAGAATCTTCCTGATTACCCTATATCCCATCCTCTATTATTTCCTACCGTAAGACTTTTTAGCAAATAACACAAATTAAAATTATTTTGCTTTTTGAGGGGGGGAGAGAGAGGGAGAGAGAGAGAGAGAGAGAGAGAGAGAGAGAGAAAGGGAGAAAGGGAGAAAGGAAGAGAGAAAGGAAGGAAAGGCATCCAAATCAGAGAAGTAAAACTGACTCTGTCAATGATCTGATGTTATACATAGAAAATACTAAGGACTGCAAACAAACAAACAAAACCCAAAAACAACAATCTGCCAGAATAAATGAATTCAGTAACCTGCAAAGTACAAAATCAATATCCAAAAATCAGTTTTATTTCTGTATTTCTGTACACTAATAACAAACTATCAGAAAGAAAAATCAGAAAGCAATCCCATTGATAATAATAACAAAAACAATTAAACACATAGGAAAAAATTTAACCAAGGAGGTAAAAGATCTGCCCACTGAAAACAATAAGACATTGATGAAAGAAATTGAAGAAGACATAAATAAATGGAAAGATAGTTTGTGCTCATGAATTGAAAGAATTAATATTTTTAAATGTCCATACTACTCAAATTGATAAATGGATTAACACAATCTCTATCAGAATTTCATTGGCATGCATATGATGGTGGTAAATCTGTTACCAAATTGGTGATTTTAGGGAGTTTGCAATCTTAAAGTGTTCCCCATGTTTGCAGGCACATGATAAGAATAGCAATGTTCAAATACAATATCCAAAATTTACCCTAGTGATATTCTATGTTCATAATACTACTGTATATTTATGCCAACTAAAAAAAAGAAATATAGTAAAGTAAATCACATCATACAAAACAATTACGTTAACACTCAAAAAAGTAAGTCTACAAATTAAGCTGAAATGAGTCATAGGTAATAAAGTAGAAGTCATGGACATAAATCTACAAGAGAGCTAAGCAGTACAACAGCAATGGTCTTTTTCTTCTGACTTAAAAAAATTCAAGCCCTGTGTCATTACCAGCAATAATCCCCGAGTAGCAGCTGGCACCTGGACACCGTGACAGTACACAGCAGTGTCTGAGAGGAAAGGCCATAATGTCAAATGATCTGGATATGAAAACTGAATCTTCCACCAATTGCAGATCCAAACTCTCCGTGCCTCAATTTCCTTGTCTGCTAAAATGGGGATTGTCATAATAGCTCCTTTATTTCCTTATGAAGATTCAATGAATTAATTTCAATTCAATTCAATTCAATGTACAGTGTGAAAAAGCAATATCGTGCATATAGTTTACCCTCCAAAGAGTAGACAATATTTTTATCAGAAAAGATTAAAAACACAGGCAGGCAGGAGGTATGCGGAAGGGGTAGTAACAACCATTTTATCATGGAAACAGAAAAGAGCTCCAACACAAAGACTCAATTAAATTCACTCTTCATTGAACTGCTGGCATGTATAGAAAAATGTGGAAGAGAAAATGTATAAAATATGACATTCCTCAGGGAATACAAAGATAAAGCATTTACATAACCACCCAGCATACATGGAATAATTGTAAGAGATGTATAAACAAGAGTTGATGCAGTAACTTGATTACTCTCATTAGTAAACCTTTGTAAGGAAAGACACATTTAAGGTAGAATTTGAAGGATAAATAGGATGTTCACAAGTAGATGAGAGGGAGGGAAGTCTGGGAAATACAATGACAGGGACACAAATCTGTAGGGAAGACATGTATTTTATGTCAATAGTAAATAATTCAGACTAGTGGTGTCATATGAAATATGGTAATATTAGAAATGGCAAATGAGCTCCCCAAATAATATAAGGAGATTCAATGAGTTTGTCAATAATTCTATAACTATATAAAATAGTAAGTAAACAAGGAACCCATTTTTAAATAGTAGCATATTTGCTCATAATCAAGTAAAAATACTTACTATCCAACACTCTTTGTTTTTTTCTGATTTGTGGAAAAAAATAATAATCATTATTATAATAAAATTACAAAATTAATAGATAGTTCTCTAAGTAGAATCCATTATGTTTATATGTATTTATATTTAGCAAAGCAGCAAAATTAAAGGACAAAAATAAGTTGTAGGACTCAAGATGTAATAATACAAGGATAACATCTTCTTAGACTCATTGGTTTCTGTCATTTACTGACAAAGCGAAAGAAAGTAAAGAAACAAAAGGTAAATATTAGGTGTAATGAATGAAAATAAATAGGACAATTGTTCATTTTTTAAAGAACTTCCCCCTTTCCTTTATAAATGCATGCTGGAGATAAAACAGAAAGCTGCTATTTCTGGCAATAGGGTGTAACTGTTAAGACAAATCTACATATCTTTAGGTTTCCCTTGCATAGCAGTTATTGTTAATTTTCTTGTTAATTCTCTGACTTTGAAGGTTTCATCATTTCAAGTAAGAAAAAAACTTACAAGACCGTAAGCAAAGAGGATATGAAAAAGAGTGTAAGAGAAGATGTACAAATTTCTTTCCTCCTTAAAGAAAGCCTTCATCCTCTCTCTTGGTGTCTACTTAGGTTTAAGAGACACCACAAGAAGATAATTATTGAGTTTTATGAGAATTCCTGTTTTCCATGTGTTTGCTATAACATCTTCATTTTGCACATGTCTAAAATGCCACACTTTGTATTATGTACTTCTACTAAAAGTGATAAAAAGGAAATGGTAGTCTTTATTTAGATCTACACTTCAGATCTCCAAGTGTTCCTGGTAAACCCAGACCCTCTGTACTGGCCCTGCCTGACACCCTCCTCACCAAGACTTATGGCAGTCCCCTGAATCACCCAGCAGGGATACCACCTAACTCTCTCTTTAAAATAAGTAGGAGTCCCACAGAGCCCTATCTATAAGGGAAGACCTACTCCTCCAGAGTTGCCTACTCTAATGTCACCCTTCCGTTGTCTGTGGCTTCACTCCAACAGGATCACCATTCCTCCACATCAAAACACTTTGAGCCTCACCTCTGACAACTGCCCGAAAAATCAGTTCCAAGACAAAAGATACAATTGGAATTGGCCTTCCCTTAGATGATCAGCAAGGCTAATCCTGATCTTTTTTTTACTTTAGATACTACCAGAAGTACAAATCTCTCCTACCTAACTATGTGTACATCGGGCTTTGTTTGACACAACTGATTATGTCTTTCTTGAAACATCTTTTCTTTTGTTTTTGCAGACATCACCCTCTCCAGACCCTCTTACCTCACTAATTACCCTTATTCTTGGTAGCTAGCTTCTCCTTGTTTCCATATCTTTAGACTTGGAATGGCTCAGCCCTTAGTTCTTGACATTCTCCTTTACTCTCTCTAGGCACTCACTAAGTAATCTCACTTAGTTTCACAATTTTATGGACCATATCATCTATCTACTGATGAATATCAAAGTTACATGTACTGAACTTTTAGTGTAAGACACATGTAGCTAACTCTCTAGACAGCATCACCACTTGGATACCCAAGAGTAGAACCAGGCTTAAGACACACACACACACACACACACACACACACACACACACACAGGTCCTGCATCTATCTCAGTAAAAGACACCACCATTCTTTCAGTTGTCTAAGGCAATAAGCAACGTAATTTTCTATTTCTTTCCCACTCTCACACCTCATATCTTATTCATGATCAGATCAGGTCAGCTCAATCCAACCAAAGCTCACCACATCAACAACTACAACCCTAATTCAAGCCATCAACATCTCTTGCAAGAACCACTGAACCAGTGTCCAAATAGTCCTATCTAGTTTTGCTCTCCCTTCAACCCTTTCTGTCTGTCCCTGTTGATCCTTACAATCACATATCTATTGTTTGTTGCTCCCTTCACTCAGGTTTGAAAAGTGAACAAACTTTTTTTTTTTTTATTTTTTTTAACGTTTATTTATTTTTGAGACAGAGAGAGACACAGCATGAACGGGGAGGGACAGAGAGAGAAGGAGACACAGAATCTGAAACAGGCTCCAGGCTCTGAGCAGTCAGCACAGAGCCCGACGCAGGGCTCGAACTCACAGACCACGAGATCATGACCTAAGCCGAAGTCGGACGCTTAACCGATGGAGCCACCCAGGCGCCCCTGAACAAACTTTTTAAAAATTTTGTGGAGAGTGCATAGTATCAGGAAGGAAACAAATCTTGCTTAATTTCACTACCTGATAGCTACCGTTCCTTTCCCTTCCTTCACTAAAAAAAAAAAAAAAAAATGTGTCAAATGAAAATTAACTATCTAGATAATGGTTTATTTCTCAAGTATCATCATTGCCCTCTTAGTTATGAAATATAATGCCCCTTTCTCAGTTTTCATTCTCCTTGTTCTCCCTATACTACTATTTTAAATGTGTTTCTTTTTCAATTTTATTCTCTTTTTCTTTCTCTTCTCTCCCATATCAAGAATCATCATGAAGGCTCTCAATCTACTTCACTGATTATTTTTGTTTATGTTTATTTACTTTTTAGAGAGAGAGACAGAAAGAGAGGGACAGAGTACGAGTGGGTGAGGGGGAGAGAGAGAGTGAGACATAGACCCGAAAGTTGGCTCCAGGCTCTGAGCTGTCAGCACAGAGCCTGACATGGGGCTTGAACTTGGAAACTGCGAGATCATGACCCGAGCTGAAGTTGGAGACTTAACCAACTGAGCTCCCCAGGTGCCCTTGATCATTTCTTTCTTCACTGAATCTTTTTTTTTCTCAAAAAAAAAAAAAAAAAAAGAAAAAGGTATTAAAAATCTACTCTACTTCCTTATCACATTAGACTTAATTCAAACCTATGAAATCAACTGTCCCCATTTTTTACGTGATTAGGCCTGGAATTTGGGGATTATCTCAGGTTTAGGAATATGCACCTCTTCCCAATTTTCCATCTATCAATCTATTCGCATCATTTTTATGTAGCCATATTTTTTTCAAATATATGTTAACCAAAAAGTATGTAAATCATTTTCCACAGCCAGACACCTATTCTAATCCTTCTACTTCTGCTTTCTATCTCTGAACTGTTGCTGTTAACTCAGGCTCCAGTTGTCTTTAATGATTACCTTTCTCTAATGTCCCATATCCAATCAGTGACTTTTCCATTTCAATGCCTCTTACAGCTTCCCATTTCTCTCCATTGATGCTCAGGCCCTTATCGCTTCTCACCTGGATTACTTCACTAGAATTATAATTGGTCTCTAGGTTTCAGACCCTTCTCCTCACTCTCCATCTTGCTTCCTATTGATAGATTAATCTTCCTAAAAGACCTACACATTTTCCATCATGTCATTTCGCTGTTCAAAAATCTTCAGTGAGTGAGAACACAGAAAAATGAAAATAGATCACTTGCTTCGGAGAAGGATTCAGGAACAAGTTATTTTTTTCTTTTCTTTTTAAATTCTACATTATTTTTATATTGTTGCTTTGTATGGTTAGCATAATAAAGTTAATTACCTAGAATGTAAAATTCAAGTGACCTCTAAAATATGTTTCCAACATCCTTTTTGCACTTATTAAACTGGTCCATAAAATAAAACTTCTGCTGTCTCTATACTCCCTCCATTTTCAAACTATGAAAGTTACAGCTTTGAATTATTTTAAAATTAAATTCCACTACTGTATAAGTTTCTTTATTATATTAGCTGGAAATAATTCCCTTTTATACAAAACAAACCTAATTTCTTATAAGATCCAATCATTTAACTCTCAGAATGTAAGCTTCTTATTGGTATTTATGTTCTCATTTTTATTTTTCTTTTCTCCTCATATTGAAAGTAAAACATACCCTTAAGAACAAGAACTGTTCCTTTCCTTTGAAATGGAGGCCATAGTAACTTGAAAACACACAGTAACTTGAAAATATTTAATAAATATTTATTATTTCATTAAGTAAATGACCAAATGTTTCAAAGGCAACAAGTATTTTCTCATGGAGTTACTTTGCTTTTCTTTTAAAGTTAAAACCAGAAGCACAGAAGTGTTGCCTTTGGAAACTCTTCCCAAAAATCCAGCATTATACCAACTGTTGGATCTACTATGAAGAGATTGAGTATAAATGTGACATATCCACTACGGTGACTTATTTATTCAGTATAAATGAGATGCTTTTCTCTCATCCAACTAAATTTTTTTTTTAATTTTTTTCAACGTTTTTTATTTATTTTTGGGACAGAGAGAGACAGAGCATGAACGGGGGAGGGGCAGAGAGAGAGGGAGACACAGAATCGGAAACAGGCTCCAGGCTCTGAGCCATCAGCCCAGAGCCCGACGCGGGGCTCGAACTCACGGACCGGGAGATCGTGACCTGGCTGAAGTCGGACGCTTAACCGACTGCGCCACCCAGGCGCCCCTCATCCAACTAAATTTGAAGGTGCCACTCAACACAAACCTCTCCAGATTTACCTGAGGATGCAAGGAATTGCAGCAACCCTGTGTCCCTTTGTTTGGCTTTGTCTTCTTGTGCATCACTCAGATACCAACACTCACTTGAATTGCTATCATTCTGGAGTGTGGATGGGAGATATTCACTGGAGCCATCATTAATGCTTTTTTAATGAAATATTAAATTGCTGTGGCACTGAATGTATGGAGTGTGACAGCTTAACAGTAGCCTAAGGGGGGGAAAACTTGTAAACACATAAATAATTAGGACATCATTTCTCTTTTCCCTTCTTTTCCAATGAAACAACTAAGCTGGATCAAAGAAAGCAAATGAATATATCTAGTTCCTTGGACAGATTAACTGATATTTTTACTACACATTTAATCCATGTTTCACTGCAGTAAGCAATTCAGGCGAAGATCTGATTACTCTATTTATCATTTGATACTCTTAACAAAAGCTGAAAATTACACTCATTCTAAATCTTATGCTAGCTGGCAGTAAACATAGCTCAGAGCTGGCCAAGGGCTGCTTATAAGACGCCGGTAAATTATCAGAGAGTGCAGGATAACTCTTCTGGCCTCTGCTTTCCACCCCCATTGATGGCAAAGAAGAAAGGTGGCGGTTCAACCACCATCTCAGACACCAGTTGCTGCTTCCATTAGTTTTCACCTGAGAAAAATCATAACTGGAACAATTACTTACTGAATAGACTTCCTATGTTCAAGGCACATACTAAAGCTGGGGAAGTAGAGGCTTCAGCCCGGGGGTCACCTAGCCATAATAACTACAGCAACCACTGAATTCTTTAAAAAAAGAGTTGGATCCAATTATGTAAGAAAGTATTTTCTTTATGGTTTTTAACTTGAACACAATGAATAACGAATTTATAAAATACAGAAAATTTCTATTTAATTCTCTCTGTTCATGCTGACCTTGCAGCAGATTACAAAATCCTAAGGGAAAGGTTCTTTTCAACTCTATTTCCTACCACTGCAGCTCTTAAGTACATAAAAGAAACTCAATACATTTTTAAATGCTACCATTACATTTTGATTCCAAATAAAATGTTACTGCCAGTCACAGACACTTGTGGTGTTATTTGTTGGGTGAACAAATGACATCTATATCTCAGAGCAGTCATATTACTTCTCTATATTGTCAATCTCCATTTGTTACCTTCATCCAAATATATCTATAACCACGATTATTTCTTTCCACACTGCATAAAAGAGATGTCTGGGTCGTGGCATCAATTGACACTAGAGAGTTTGGGGATGATGCTGGCTGGTTTTGTTTCTGTTTCCTAGTGCTCTTATTTGCTTCAATTGAAACTCTCCCTCAAGATGTCCTTCAAAAGTGCCATCTTCCACTCCCTCACGGTTTTTACTATTGACATCTGTCTATATTAACAGATGGTGCTTTAAACTGATTTTATTCAATGACTGGAACACATATTCTTCTGGGACCTGGACTCTGATCTTAATAAGGTAGGGCTTTTTTTAAACACTGAAGAAATGGCCCTACAGTGATAGGCTTAAGTCCTATTATCCTCTGAGAAGACTGATATGTTACCAGTGCTTTGACAAACTTCAATTAGATTTACAAATGGATCCATGATTGTGACTGTTGATTTTTATGTTTGTTTAATTTCCTATTTGTTTCAAAAAAATACATTCTATGAAACTGAAGTAAAGATAGTAACAAAAACGTACATCCATTTCCCATTGCATTGCTGAATGTGGGCCTCTAATTTATTACTGATCTTCTTACTATCCAATGCAAAAAAGGAAATGAGATTTGTAGGGTTTATAAGAAAAAGAATATCTTTTCTTAGGAGAAGCAAGATATCCTGTACAGAATATTTCTCCCATGGTTTCTTATAAATGGATCCTTATATGAGGCAACACACAATGGTTGAACCCTACAAATACAAATTATGTACCCATACACTTCCCAGAGTTCATGCAGTCTCAAAGTAAATTTTAGTTACCTTATTTGTATTCACATGTTTGGCTTTGTATTCTCTCCTCCATCAATTCTGGTCCTGTTTGGCAAGGTGCTGTCAGTTCTCAGTTTCAGTCCAAATTAGGACAAGGTCTATTACTGTTATTTCATGGCCACGTTACCAGCACCAAATCACTAACTGGCACACAGTCAGCTCATTAAAATTTGTTGAATAAGCAAATGAAATCTGTAACTTGGAACAATCATAAATAACTTCTTTATATAGTAATCTCCATTTGTTACCTTTATCCAAATATATCTAAATCCCAGGATTATTTCTTCCAGAAGTCTTTGATTCTTTCCAATTTTCACATAACAAGAAATAGTAATATCTTCCAGATTTCTATTATAAAAATGAAATTATTTTGGGGTTCCTGTATGGCTCAGTTGGTTAAGTATCTGACTTTTGATTTTGGCTCAGATCATGTTCTCACAGTTCATGAGTTTGAGCCCCACATTTCTATGCTGACAGCAAGGAGCCGCTTGAGATTCTCTTTCTCCCTTTCTCTCTGCCCCTCCCCTGCTTGCACTCTCTTTAGCTCTCTCTCTCAAAAATGAATAAATAAACTTTTTTTAATGAAATTATTTTTAGCATTTTATCTTATTTTTCAACATGCTGCCAAATACAGACTCTTGTATTGTTAGACTTTAGGCCTCAGGGTTCCAGGAACAACAACGAAAATGCATAGGTGAATAAGTCAAAGAAATGCAAATCTGTATAATCTGAAAAGATAATATGTAACATCTATGCTATGTTCATAACAACTTATTACAAAACACATTAAAATAACTTTAAATCAATAACTATAATGCAAACTCTAGACAAGTAGATGAAACTTATTAACAATTTTAATCCTGCTGAGTATATCAGTAAGAATTCAGCAATCCAAATGTTGCTCTCTATTTATGTATCTTCTGAAATTTAGAGATTAAAATTTTTCAGATGCTAAAATTACCTTCATTTTTAATCCTGAATCTAATCAATTAGAAGTTGCAATGACCTAATTTGCTCTTTTATCACAAAAGCTATAAGATTCCACTCGGCTCAGTCAGAGTTTTCCCACCCAAACTGTAGAGGAAAAATAACTTTAAATTTCATGTGCAAAGACAGAATTGGGGCTGTCATTTATACTCCATATTCATCCACAATGTTCTTTCACCCTTTTAACAACCCGATTTCAAACTATAATCACTTTAGATCTATACTGCAGCAAAAATCTTCCATCTAAATTTTACCCTTACTTATCCTTCTCTCTCTCCTACTTCAATTGATTAAGCTCAGATCAATCCCAGCTGAGGAATATCAATTATTAAGAGCTGGTGGGTTGGGAATTTACCGGAGTGACTCTCACTGGACACAGTATTACTCTTACAGTGACCCCATCCAAACATTCTTTAGTGTTCCTGTCTCAAAAAATTCATTTCTGATGAAGGCTAAAGAGAAATAATTCTCATATTCCAGGTCTAGACTTCCTATCTGGATAGCTTTATTGAACTTATTTAATTTGTTCAAAAAAAAAAAAAAAAAAAGAACCCTGGTTGCCAGCTGGCAGCCATAAATTTCAAATAACAGTTCAGAGAGCTACAATTTAATCTATTTTGTGATTCATCATTCAACTGTCCTTACTCATCATATTGCGTTTTATAAAATTCTGTGTATGCTTCCTAGACATGTATTAGAGCGATTATAAATGAATTAAACATTATTAATCCAAGACTGTAACTGGCCACTATCTGATGCTGCTTAGTGACTTAATTATGTTACACAGACTAAATTGTCTCAAATGAACCTTCACAAAGGTCCTTAATAAAATAAAACAGTGATTTTATTTTGTGTTATCTACCTTCGGCCAGAAGGTTCTCTAGGGGCTTCTGCAGTTTTCTTTTCTTTCCTATTAGCTAGAAAGCACAATCTAGTAAGCCTGTGAACCTTGCAGGAGCTTACACTGAAAATATTTCTCACTCTTTGACAAGCACTACGGTAAGATTTGGGGGCTGCTGTGTAAGCAGCAAGATTTAGTGGTTTTCTCTTAAGGGAGCTGGTTACTAAAGTGACTTAGAATGCCTTAGGAAAGAAAGAGAGGAAGAACTTTCACACTGATAGTATGTGGAGGGGATAACTTTGTATAAAATTTTGAGCAGAGCAGATATTTGAAATAGAGAGGAAATTTCCAAAGCAGAATTTAAAATGTCAGCAGATTCATACAGGAACTGCCTCAGACAGCAGGCTGTAAAAGACATTAAATTTTAAAATAAGGGGTTACATTGTTCCTTCAGTTTGCTTTGTGCAATACCAGAAGTTCACGAGTCAGGGTAGGCAATTCGTCTATTATTTTTAAGACGGAGCATATTAGCCGTGACTTCACTCAGAAGGAGGCCCCTCACCCATGAGAGGTGCAGTGAGAGGTTGAATGTGCACGAAGTATTTCTCGTTCCCACAGCAGTTTTGACAGGCGGGTCAAATACGTGAGAAAGGATAATGGCATAATAAAGTTACTACACTTCTGAGCAGGATGTGCAATGTAGCAGTCAAAGAGTGGGTCTTTGTGGGAAAGTAGCAGACAAAAGTGGTACTCTATAGGAAAGAACAGCCTGGGACAGTGGAAGCTTTCTAGACTAGTTGTTGCTATTCTTAGTCTTCTCTCAGTATGAAATCCATGCTCAGCAGAGCCAGGCTATTGTATAGAATTATTTCTTTCTCCTTCCCCTGCACATTCCCAAAAGGAAAACACCCACATGCACACCCACAATACAGAATGCTTGTATTTAGAAACTCGTCCGTTTCCAACACTCCTCACTTACAGGGCACCACATCACATTGGGATTTTCCAGATGTTTTATAGTCCTTTTGTTTCTGAGCACCATCCCCTTGTGTGGAGCACAATGATGCCTGCTGCAAAAACTATAAATAAGAATAAGAATTCCATTTATTGTCATTGAAATTTTCTGTCCCTGCAATGCATACCTTTCCTTCTAGCAAGTAGCTATCTATCAAGAACAGATATCTAAGTTCTATCCTGAGCTTTACACATTTTAATTGGTCAACACTGACAAACACAAAGAGCATATTAAATCTAAAAGCATTTAAAAATTAGCTAAATACATAGCTTTGGTGAAAGCACCACATTTTGTATGTTTTACTTAGAGAAAGGGAAAAAAAAACATAAATATGGTTTATTCCACACAGGTGAAGTAGGTAGACAGGAATGAGGAAATAAGAGCTTCTTTCCAGCCAACCAAGAAAAGCATTCAGTTCACAAAATTTTAAACCGTATTAGTGCTCAGAGATAATTGCTATTAACTGGAACTCATAACTAGGTCCTTGGGGGAAATATAAGAAAGAAAACTAAAGTTAAGACAGTATAAGGAAAAGTGAGTTTTCAAAAAATATATTGTCAGAAAGCAACAAGAAGTACTTTTGTTTCCAAATTTGAACTTTCCAGGGACGCCTGGGTGGCTCAGTCAATAAGCATCCAACTTTGACTCAGGTCATGATCTCACAGTTGGTGGGTTCAAGCCCCGCGTTGGGCTCTGTGCTGTCAGCTCAGAGCCTGGAGCCTGCTTCAGATTCTACGTCTCCCTCTCTCTGTGCCTCTCCTCCACTCATGCTCTGTCTCTCTCTGTCTTTCAAAAATAAATAAACATTAAAATAAATAAATAAATAAATAAATAAATAAATAAACAAATAAATAAATGTGAACTCTCCAGGAATTGTCCCCGATGCAGACATTTTGAGCACCCCAATGTAAGATACAATGGGCCTTGAAAAACTCTCACCACCTCAAAAACTAGAACCAACAATCAATTTGCAATAATCTGAAGGGAATTTACAAGATATGATAAATTATCCTAGGGATCAATCATTCTATTTGCCAAAAACTGAGCAAAGTTGCTGGGCAGAATCAATGTTAGAAGTATATTTTCTTGTGTACCCCCGATATTTCCCAAGCAGAGAAATGCAAAATCTGTAAATAAAATTGGTCATCTCTTGTATTTCTTTCAAGCAACTTGAGAATTGGTCACCCACTTCTTCTATAATTACTTTTGTCTTCTGTGACATCTACTATATCCATTTTGAGGTAGATTCTCCCAGAAAAGCAGTAGGAAAGTATACAGAGGAGGGGATGAATGTAGTACAGACCATCCTGTGAAAGTGCAGATAACAAATATAAAACTTTTCAACGGAATGACACAGGAATGGGAGCTAGAAAGCTCAGTGCCATCAGTGCGTTTTAGAGATTAGAGTTTTTCGTGTAACTTTCCTCACGTAAGTGTCATCAAACCAGTCAAAAGAAACAGATTTGATAGCACATGAATCTAATATAACTGTAACAGATGAACATGTTCTTAGGTTGGACTAACAACAATGCACATTAACATGTGTTCCTGATATTTTTCTACCAACGAAGTGGACTTAATTCTTCCCAAGTGAACTGAAAACAAGATTAAGTATTCTGACTTTTGGCATACTTTTGGTCTACAGAGCTCTTTCTTCCTTTACAATAAAATAACAGAAAATAACAATATCATAAAAATAATAATAAAACTCAACCGATTAAACACTGAAAGATAAGGTGAATTTTAGTTCTTTCAAAATTATGTTTGTGATCATCAACATTTGTGGGTTTGTGATGAAAAAATAAAGCAAGTTGTCAGGCTTTGTGTGGGAAATTCCTCACTTAGAATATCATTGATTGTTCTTCCATTGGAAAAAATAAAGCATTACAAACAAGTAGATGTTAGAAAGTGAGCATGCTTAGACCTAAAATGTTTCGTGAAGGAAAGATATCTTTTTTTAATTTTTTTTATTTTTTTATTATTTTTTTAATATATGAAATTTATTGTCAGGTTGGTTTCCATACAACACCCAGTGCTCATCCCAAAAGATGCCCTCTTCAATGCCCATCACCCACCCTCCCCTCCCTCCCACCCCCCATCAACCCTCAGTTTGTTCTCAGTTTTTAAGAGTCTCTTATGCTTTGGCTCTCTCCCACTCTAACCTCTTTTTTTTTCCTTCCCCTCCTCCATGGGTTTCTGTTAAGTTTCTCAGGATCCACATAAGAGAAAACATATGGTATCTGTCTTTCTCTCTATGGCTTATTTCACTTAGCATCACACTCTTCAATTCCATCCACGTTGCTACAAAGGGCCATATTTCATTCGGAAAGATATCTTTGTATATGTCGACATCAACCAGGCAGGAGATTCTGGTTTATTAAATCTCTCTTCCTAAAGAAGACTTTTTTAAAACTTAAGACAATTGTGAGTACTATCCCACCACTCTAATAGAATCATAAGAAAAAAAAATAGTAAACCAAAGAAAGTTAGACTCTCTTCCTCTACTACCCATACCCTGGCACTCCCCAACACACACACACACACACACACACACACACACACACACACACACACACTCCTTTTTACTTTTTATTAAATAACTGTACCCCCATAGACATTTATTTTTCTTTTTAAGTTTTTAAATATTTAATCTCACTGATTCATAAAGATAAATGGGGAGAATTTTAAAAAGCCGACTGAAATTAGCCCAGACACCACGTTCCCGTTGTAAGTCGTGTGTGTTACAAATAAATTCTTTAGTCTATTCTTTGAATTTTTAACTTGTTAGACTATTTGACAACATAATTATATTTTCACATATTCAAATCTGATGATCTTTCCCGTCAAGATTTTACCTTTATTGTTAAGCTTAAATTATTCTTGCTCAATCAATGACAATTATTAGACAATGTGGATAAATTAAAAAAAAGTACTAGAAACCCTTGGAAAATGTTATATATCCAATGTATTTTACTGATAATTGCTAAATGCAGAGAAAATCCAGCATTTTATCTGTCTTTTCTATAACCCTCTCTCTCAAAGTAGCCAAATTGTTGCTATGGGAAATTTTTTTTCATGAAAGGTTTATGGAATTAGAATAATATCTTTTTTGCTACCCTTAATTGAGTAATGGATCAAGGCAATGATGATCAATAGGTGGTAACAACAAGAAGAAAATATATTTTGAACTCCCACTAGAAACACACCATGCTACCTATGAAGTAGTATTGATCAAAAAAACCAAGAACCTGAATCTGATCCAGCTTCTATCTTCAACTAAGAATTTATAGTAAATAACAGGTAAGAGAATATGTTAAATGAAAACTATACAAGAAAAAAATGACCCAATTTCCTCAACAATGAAAGTATAAGAAAAATAAGAGATATAGTAAAGGAGATCAATGAGGTATATTAACCAAGTACTTTAAATGGATTTTATTTATCCCGGATTTAAACAAATCCACTATTAAAAGTATTAGATAGCTGAGTAAATATGAACACTGGATATTTAATGACATTGATAATTACATGAGGTTCATTACACTAAATTCCTTCTACATTTATGTTTGAAAATTTTCACAATAAAATAAAGAAAAACAAGCTAGCTCCTGTGCTAGAGAAACTGTTAGAAACAGAAAGATGCACTTTTAAGTGAAAGCATTTTGATTTGTTTACTAAAGCTAGTAAAGTACAAACCAAAAAACAGAAAACTGTATCAGCACCAAATTACTGATATGCATTTTCTTACCTCCCACTAACAAGACTCTTCACCAATAATATAACTGCTTCCAAGAGCATTCTTGGGCAGAGAACACACAGTTCAAAGGTCTTGAGGCAGGAATAAGGCTTTCTCATTAGAGAATAGCAAGAAGACTGGTATGTCCAGAGGAGATTGTACAAGAAGGAAAGTGATAGGAAATGAGGTCTGAGAGGGGGCACAGACTAGAACTTGAAGGTTTCCTTGGACATGAACAGAGTTTTTATCTCTAAGTATAATGGAAAACCATAGGAGGGTTCTGAGCATGTAAGTGACATGATTTTATTTAAGAGTGCATGGGCTATTACATGGAATACTGATCAGAAGGGAGCAAAAAGAGTGGATGAGGAGAAAAAAAGTGTCAAGTTTTCTTCATTAATCCAGGCTAGAACTAATGATGACTTGATTTAGTGGTAGTTACAGATGTAGGTAGTAAAGTTTGGATGCAGGCTATATTTTGAGGAAAGTACCACCCAAGATGATAAATTGATCTGGAATGTGAGAGTAAGAGAAGAGTCAAGAATGCATTTAAAGTTTTTATCCTGAACAAATGAATGAAAGGTAATGCCATTTAATGAGTTTTTGGAGTCAGTGAGGAGATTATGTGTACAAGAAGATCCAATATCTCTTAGAAAACTAACAGAAAAAACAATCAAGCAGATGGATACACAAGTCTGGACCTTTAGTGAGAAAGCCTGGAATAGAGATAGAGAATTGAAAATCATGGAAGGTATTATATTACATTTAAGAGTTTGAAAACTTGATGAGTTGTGGAAGACAGGAAGAATTTTAAGCAGGGAGGAGATATGCTAACAATTCTAATTAAGGCAATCATGTCTCCTAGACCCTTGGTTTCTGGGGTGTGGGATATAAGGATCCAAAGCATCCATATCCTCCTGATATAATTAGTTAATACAAATAGGTTTTTGAAATAATAAATTAAAAAGACTTAGAGTAATACATTATGTTTATTAATAAGAAGGATCAATATTATCAAGATGATAGTTTCCCAGAAATTACTTGTAAACTGAATGCAACTCTCATAAAAATTCCAACAGTAATATTCATACAAATCAACAATGTTTACATAAAAGTCATACACAAGAGTAAAAGACCCATACAGTTCTAAATGATATGTAGGGGGCACTCACTCCACCAGATATCAAGAATTGCTATAAGGGTGCCTGGGTGGCTTAGTCCATTGAGTGTCCAACTGTTGATTTTGGCTCAGGTCATGATCTCATAGTTTGTGGGGCAAGCCCCGCATCAGGCTCTGCACTGACAATGAAGGGCCTACTTGGAATTCACTCACCCTCCCCTCTTTCTCTGCCCCTCCCCCACTTGCGCACAAGTGGCTCTCTTTAAATAAATCTTTAAAAAGAGAATTGCTATAAAATTATGCCAATCAAAAGAGTAGATATTGGTGCAAAGAGGGATAAATATATCTAGAAGCATAACAGAGAGTTTAGATATGAGGCATGTCAGACCAATAAATAAAATATAGGCTATTTGATAAATTTTTCCAAACAAGTGGCTAGGTCTATTAGCTAATAATTGCATGGTAGGCATTACATAATAGGCAGTGTTATAGATATTTCACATCTATTATTTTATTTAATCTCTTCAATGATTTATGAGGTAAACACTATCATTAATTAATTATTATCCATTAATTATTATCCATTTCATTGATAATGAAACAATGGCACAGAAAGGTTACATAACTTGGACAAATCACACTGCTAATAAGTGACAGAGTTAATATATGATATGGTAAAAAATAACGTTAAATCCCTACCTCACACAAAAAGAAAATTAAATTTATTCGGATTAAAGATCCAAAAATGAAGAACATTACCACATATTTTAGAAAGAAATTGATTATAAAGGAAAAGAAGGATATATTGATGACATTTAATATAAAAGTTTCTATATAACAAAACCAATATAAATGCACCGAAAATACCATTAACAAGGTAAAAAGGCAACCAAACAGGGAAAAGATATTTATAATCAAGGCTGATCCTCAGCCAGTATGCACTGGGAAAGTCAGAGCTGTGTCTAAAGTAACTCAGCACGAATTATGACTAATAGCACCTCCTCTGAGGTCCCTTAAGACTGTTTATCCTGGCCTTCTATGCTCCTTTTGGAGCTCCCAGACTTCTGCAAATCTAGAAGAGAGCCTTATGTTACTCTTATCAAACCGGTATTTATTATTTTGATTATCACCTTTGCTTTTAACTCATGAAACCAATAAAGGGAGGGAAAATTATAAAGAACTATAGCTCTGATATGACTTCAAAAATAAAAAAATATACTGGTAGGAAGTCAATGTCAAATCATTAACATAGTGGGTACATGGTTGTTTACTATGTTCGTTTTTATACATTTAAAATATTTTAATTAAAAATAAAGATTTGACAATAATGAGAATTACACATTATATATCAAAAATAGTAAATGTTTCTATTTTTTGAAACTAGAGAGTTTTTATGATAAAAACCCTCAACAAAGTAGGGATAGAGGGAACATGCCTCAATATAACAATGGCCATATATGAAAAACACAGAGCGAACATCATACTCAATATGGAAAAACTGACCGTTTTCCACCTAAGGTCAGGAACGAGGCAAGGATGTCCACACTCATCACCTTTATTCACCTTTAGTCCTAGCCACAGCAATCAGACAACAAAAAGAAATAAAAGGCATCCAAATTAGTAAGGAAGAAGTAAAACTTTCGCTATTTGCAGATGACATGATACTATATACAAAAAACCTGAAAGATTCCACCAAAAAAACCACTAGAGCTGACAAATGAATTCAGTAAAGTCATAGGATACAAAAATCAATGTGCAGAAATCTGTTGCAGTTCTATTATACACTAATAATGATGCAGAAAGAAAAATTAAGAAAACAATCCCATTTACAATTATAATAATAAGATATTTTATGTAAGGATTACAATGATGAAGTTACACATTGAAAATTTTAAGCTACAGGAGCTCTGGGTGGCTCAGCTGGTTAAGCGTCTGGCTTTGGCTCAGGTCATGATCTCACGGTTTGTGAGTTTAAGCCCCTGCATCGGGCTCTGTGCTGACAGCTTGGAGCCTGGAGCCTGCTTCAGATTCTGTGTCTCCCTCTCTCTACCCCTTCCCCGCTCCCACTCTGTCTGTCTGTCTCTATCAAAAATAAATAAGCATTTAAAAATATTTTTTAAAAAATTTTAAGCTACAAAAATAATTTTCATTTGGCCCCTCTCTTGTGTTTTTCAATGAAAAAATGTCACAGATATTTTTCATTTTAAATTACCCTGGCACTTTTAAGTTTTAACTGTTTCATTTAATGTTAGAAACGAACAACTGGCTTTGGGCATCATGTGTTAAATGGCTAGAAATTTGACAGTTATATATAGATGTTAAAGAATGATGCCTTCATTATGAGTAATTCCTCTTATGGAACCTCGCTTTTGAAGTCTGAACTAGTTTCTACAATTTAAGTGTGCATGACTCCTGTGAGGTTTTATCACTAACTTTGGTAAATGCTATTTTGGTAACAAAGCTTTTAACTCCTCTAAAATCAATAGTCACATTCAACTGGAGCAGAATTTGGGGGTGGGGGGTGGGTGGGGGGTTCTTTAATTTTTTTTTAATAACAGTGGCTTTAATACTCAGCATTCAATTTTGTCACTTATGCACGGCTTCCAACTTCACCTGACATAAAAAGAAAGCCAAGATGTTAAAATCAGAATGCTCAGGACTTTGAAGACACAAGCAGTCTCCTTCTTTCTAGACAAAAAGGGATCTTGACATAATAGTCTGACATTGTGTACTGCCTGCTGATCTACAAGTTAGCCATATGTGAGGCACCAATTGGCTGAAAGAACCTAAGGATACATACTGACTGATATATCCTGAGATATTTGTTACCAATTACAGCACTTTTTAAAAACTTGTGATTCTGGAGGATGTTATTATTTCCTATATAAATAGGACATTTAAAAGTGACAATTTAAGCACTGAAAATAAAGAGTTGCAGTATAAATGTAAGTCAACTCTCATTTACATGTTCCAACGGAGAAATTAAGGAATGCATTCACAGATGTTTTAAATTAGCATAACATTTAAATATAAATCATATTTAACTAGGAAGTTTATGAGTTATCTTTATATTAAATATCTGTGTTTATTAAATAGACACCCATATCCGCTATGAAGGCTAATGTAAGCGTGATTTTATATTCTGAAAGCACACTATCAACTGACGAGTAAGGTGGTCCATATACAATCTTTTCCTTGATAAGAGGCTGGCAACTTGTATCCAAAAATTGCTACAGGGGCACCTGAGTGGCTCAGTTGGTTAAGTGTCCAACTCCTGATCTCAGCTCTGGTCATGATCTCAAGTTTTGCGAGATCAAGTCCCATGTCAGGCTCTGCAGTGACAGCATGGAGTCTACTTGGGATTCTCTCTCCCCCTGTCTCTGCCCCTCCCTTGTTCACACACTCTCTCAATCTCTCTCTCAAAATAAATAAATAAACATTTAAATTTTTTTTAAAACAAGAAAATTTGCTACAAAGGCAACCTAATATTACCCTTAAGTGTGGAATTGATTACTCCAAATGTAAGTACATGGAAATAAGGATGCAACCTATTTTAAATGGTAGCTTATTTACCATATATATAGTAAATGAATATTTACTATATATAGAGGTGGGCATGCCAGAATATATTCATACATATCACCAGAAAAAAAAAACAATAGTTGACTATGTTCCTTTTGAAGCTCCAGAAGATGTTTCAATAAAACAATAAAAAAAATCAGTTAGTGAGGGTAGTACGGCACAGGGGAGAAGCTCACTGTGGCTGCCCATTGCAGACTGTGATTGACAGCAGGGACGACTGGGATGGAACCGAGCTACTTAATATGACTGGTAATGACAGGATGCTGGAATAGCAGTGGGCTTTGGGAGGCAGATAATCATCAGAGGCAAGTGAACATAATTACCGTAAAGGAAGCAAATTCAGAATGGTAATCTGTAAGCTACACTCACGTGTATCCTTGGCCATGGCCAATAGACAATGGCATTCCTAGGGGTCCCTGAATATGTCATAGATAGGGTTACTGTTACTTTATAGGGGACATAAATGAGAAGGTCTGGATCTGAGGATACTAACTGGGATGGGCTTTGTTGTTTCCACAACCAATGTTAATTCTAAGTAGGCATTAACAGCCACTGCCACCTGGAAGAAATGGTAATAGGGAGTTTAGACACTGATTATGTTAACCCAACCAAGGAAGTAAATCTAGAAGAGCAGAAGTGCTTCCCAAGAGCAAAAGGAATTTACATCAGGTGATGGTGAAAGAAGAAAACAAGTATCTGAGGCAGCGTCAGCACCAACTACTGCAGGCTAACTGGTTTTTCCCCACTAGTCCTCTAGTTTTAAGGTTGGTTGGTTTGTTTAAATAAGGTATAACCATATATTACTGTGAAGAAATAATCACAAGCTGTAATGAACTTAATGTAAGATGTGGGTAGATCTAAGTGGTGTAAGGAGTAAATTGGAGGGGACATTCTCAGGGCTTTACTCAACTTGAGACCCGAACGTAGTTGGTATGCTGTTGACAAATTCCAGCTTAGTGTCCATATCTCTGTGATGAAAGCTTATTTATGAAAGTGTGAGAGGCTGCTTTGCCCATTTGCAAAGGCTGGATATGCCAGGGAATTAACCGCCACTGAAAATAGCTCTCAGCAGATGACTCTTGGCGATCAGTTATAAATTTTCTAATCATCCTCACCACTCAGGTAGGATAATTCTTTAAAAAAAAAAAAGCTTTATTGAGATATAATTCTTATACCTATTTAACATAGGGTGATATAATTTATCTATTTAAGTGTACAATTTAAAAGGTTTATTTCAGTGATTTTTTATTATATTCCCAGATATATACAACCATTATGTCAATCTATTTGAGATACTTTCATCACCTCAAAAAGAAACATTACACTGGTTAGCCATCATACACCTATGTTCCATCCCTATCTTAGTCCTAAGAAACCACTGATTTGCTTTCTGTCTGTATAGATTTGCCAATTCCAGACACGTTGTGTAAATAGAATCATATAACATGTGGGCTTCGTGATTGGCTTCGTGTTTAACACAATGTTTCCAAAGTTCTTCCATGTGACAGTGTGGATCAGTGTTTCATTCCTTTTTATGGGTGAATAATATTTGTCTGTCTACCATTTTACTTTATGTCTTAATGTGACTCATGTCTTTTTGTTCCTCTATTCCTCCTTTATTGCTTTATTTTGCATTAAGTAAATAATTTCTGGTGTAGCATTTAAATTTTTAATGATATTTTCACTACTTTTTTTTTTTAGTTATTTCCTTAGTGGTTGCTCCATGCCTTTCACTATACAAGTTAATTTATCAGAATCAGCTTCCAATGTGTGCTAATATAATTCTAGTAAATTACAGAAATGTTACTCCTACATAGCTCTATTCTCTTTTTCCCCTTTTGTGGTATTATTGTTACACATATTACATCTATAAATAATACAAAACCAACCATATAAAGTTATTAATTTATATAACTCTATGTCTTTTAAAGAAGCTGAGGGAAAAGAGAATGAGCATGTATTCATGGCTTTCATTACGTTAACTTTCTTACAATTTCTTCATTTGTTCTTGGGGGTTGAAGTTCTCCTCAGGCAACTTCTCTTCATTACTGCATTGAAGTCTGATTTAATATGATTGTCTCATTCATTCTTGCAATATGTTAATGCACTCAATCAGATTAACCGTTTCTCCTCCTTTAGGTGAACTTGTAGCTTTGCGCTTGATTCTTCAGCATCAATTTTAAAGTTTAACTCCAAGGGCTAGTTTACTTATAATTTTTATATGCAGCTTCTCACTGTAGATGCTAAGTACTCACTAAAGACATGATTAAAAATAAAAAACACAAGATGTTGGAGAGGTTTGAAAAAGGAAGAGCATATTCAGTTAGGTGTGGATCAAAAAAAGACTCCATAAAGGAGATAGATTTGTGTTTCAAAATGGACCTTGAATTATGGACAAAGGAAGAAAGTTAAAGGGGCATTTTTATAAAAAGATGAGTAAAACACAAAATATGTTTTAAAAATTATAAAAATTTAACAATACAGATGCCATAAAATTTAAAGAGAAAAGTCTGAGATAGTTTGAACACATTATGGACAGTCTTAAAGGGGGATATACTTAATTTGACAGACAATGAAGGATTACAAGAAAAGATAATCATCTAGGAATTTGTCTATTTTGAGCTTGTTTTGACAAATATATATAGTTCTGTCTCCATTCTTCGTGATGCCTAGGATGTCACTGTGGCTGCCAACTGCCAAGTTAAGCATGGAGACTTTCATTATAGTCATCTTGGAATCTGTGTCCTGTTTTTATTCCATAATGCCCAAAAACTAATTATGATACTGAAGAGTATGTTTCCAGATACTATCATCTTTCCTGTATTCTTTCCACATAATGCTTATTCAGTCCTGAAAGCATGCCTACCCACTTTCTGTAAAGCACTTTTCTTCCTTTTGCTATTCAGCTTCCAGTTTGGAACTCTGGTATTATCTTTCTGCTTGGATGAGAATCTTTGTGTAGCTGCTTTAAAAAACATGCTGATACCTAATGGAGATACTCCATTCTCAAACTTCGTTATCAGAGATATTACCAGTAAATTTGACTTGAAATACAGGATGCAGGTGTCCACAAATGTAACTGCCCAAGTTATGATAAAAATTTTGTATTTAATTTACCACTGCCTCTGCACAAGAAATTCATTTATGCAGTTTGTATATACAGTTGGCCCTTAAACAACACTGGAGTTAGGGATGCTGAATCCCCATGCAGTTTAAATCCACATATAACTTTTGACTCCTCCCAAAATTTAACTATTAATAGCCTACTGTTGACCAGCCTACTGGTCAACATAATTATTAATAGCCTACATAATTAGGGGCGCCTGGGTGGCGCAGTCGGTTAAGCGTCCGACTTCAGCCAGGTCACGATCTCGCGGTCCGTGAGTTCGAGCCCCGCATCAGGCTCTGGGCTGATGGCTCAGAGCCTGGAGCCTGTTTCCGATTCTGTGTCTCCCTCTCTCTCTGCCCCTCCCCCGTTCATGCTCTGTCTCTCTCTGTCCCAAAAATAAATAAACGTTGAAAAAAAAAAAGGAATTAAAAAAAAATAGCCTACATAATTATTAATAGCCTACTGTTGACCAGCCTACTACATAATTATGTATGTATCAATAACATACATAATTATCACATATTTTGTATGTTATGTGTATTATATACTACATTCTTATAATAAATTAACCCAGAGAAATGAAAATTACATTAAGAAAATCATAAGGAAAAGAAAATACATTTACAGTACTGTACTGTATTTATTGAAAAAAATAATCTTCATATAAGCAGACCCATGCAGTTCTAATCCGCCTTAAGGGCCAATTGTAGTTCATCCTCGCAATACTTTGGCAAATATATAGGCCCATATATGCAGTCCTTACCATGTACTATAATTTTGGGTATAAAGTCTGGGATATATATCCATGTGAAATTGTAGAAAACACTACCTTAGTCTTCTTAACATTTATCATGGCTTATAATCCGTGATACAAGTACATAAAATTTCAGACTCAGAAGCTTTACTGAATATTGAGAATAACACTACTGATACACAAACAAAGCAGTTTGTTGCAATTATCCCCCCCAAAATTCTCTCAGCAATGTAACTGCTCTCATCTCTTTTCTCTTTCTTCTCTGCCTAAAACAGTCTTAATTCTATCTCCACCTAATAACCCATGCTTCTCATTTATGACTCAATTATCCTGCTGCATCTTTATGATATATAAAAATTAGTCTTTTCTGGCAGCACAAATAAAACATCTAAGAGGGGTGCTTGGGTGGTTTAGTTGGTTAAGTGTCCGACTTCGGCTCAGGTCATGATCTCACGGCTCATGAGTTTGAGCTCCTCATCAGGCTCTCCACTGTCAGCACAGAGCCCACTTTGGATCCTCCGTCCCCCTATCTCTCTGCCCCTCCCCTGCTCTCTCTCTCTCTCTCAAAAAATAAAATAAATACTAAAAAAAAAATATTCAAGAAGGATAGGTTCCAGGATAGTAGGAAAGGTTATAAACTCTTCAATAATTTTTAGTTTATTACCTTTCCTACTTACCAAGCCCTCTTTTTTCTCAGATCCTCTAAATGGAAGTGAAGGAATGAATGAGTGCTTGACAAAGAGAACTGGCAATAACCTTTTGGTTCACTGACCCTATACCGAGAAAGAATTGTTAGAATGAAATATCTGTCCTATTTTATGGTTTTAAAGTCTGTTCTTTCATGTAGAGGTCTAAGGAAATAGCATTGCAGCATCTTCATTTAATTTTGTTTTAGTAGAGAGCTAAGAAAAGCATAACAGTGACATGTCATTTAATTACTTTCTGATTTGATGTGCAATTTTAATTAACTGGGTGTTGTTTCCTTACTGTAAGATATAATGGTTCGTATTATCCCTTTAGTTCTTCCATTACTCTGAAGAGGAGATGGGAGAGTACAGAAGTTTTTAATACCAAAGTTTACAAGCTGATGAAAATTTAAGTTTAGCATACATTTTGTGCTATTCAGGTAAGACACACACTAGCTGAGGAATGTTTAGGCATCCGATACATTTATAAACTTTCTCAGAGATTTTCTATCTTGAAAATAATACTGTTTCTTGAGGAAGCCACTGAAAGACTATTTTAGAAATAGTTTTATGGTTATTTTTAAAAAGCTATCAGTTCTTACACTTTACTAAAATATTTCTCAATTTAAATACGCAGATGCTCTCTGACTCAATATCAAAATTAAAATCAGTGCTGTTTATACCAAGATTATCAAGTAGCTAAACTTTTATATTTGCCCAATAGCATTCATTAGTACTTTCTTCTCACCCAGCCAAGTGCCCAGTGACTTCACCTCACATCACTTAGCAAACCAGTCTTCAGAATTTAGCCCTGCAGCCCATCACCACCTGGGTTTTGTTAGTCTTTTTTCTACTCTAGATCATTCAAGAATATCTCAGCAGAAGTAAATGAATGTATATATGGTCAATTAATCCATGACAATAGAGGCAAGAATATACAATGAGGAAAATGCAGTCTTCAAAAAATGGTATTGAGAAAACTAGACATCTACATGCAAAAGAATGAAACTGGACCACATTCTTACACTATACACAAAAATAAGCTCAAAATGGATTAAAGACCTAAATGAGAGACCTGAAACCATAAAACTCGTAAAAGAAAACATAGGCAGTAATCTCATGGTCTTATCAACATATTTATGTATATGTCTCCTCAGGCAAGGGAAACCAAACAAAAACTACATCAAAATAAAAAGCTTTTAAACAGCAAAGGAAATCATCAACTAACAAAAGGGCAACCTTGTGAATGGAAGAAGATAATGAGATATTAACACAATATATAAAAAACTGATACAACACAACACCAAAAAAAAATTTTTTTTTTAAATAGGCAGAGGACCTGAATAGCCATTTTTCCAAAGGCATACAAATAGCCAACAGACAGTTGAAAAAATGCTCAGCTTCACTAATCATCAGGGAAATGCAAATTAATCATCTCTTATCTGTCAGAATGGCTAAAATCAAAAAGACAAAAAATAACAAGTGTGGGTGAGGACATGGAGAAAAGGAAACTCTTCTGCACTGTTGGTAGAAATGTACACTGTTTCAGCCGTTGTGGAAAACAGTATGGAGGTTTCTCAAAAAATTAAAAATAGAAATACTGTATGTTCCAGTAATTCCACTAGTGGGTATTTACCCAAATAAAATGAAACACTAATTCAAAAAGACATCTGCACCATGATGTTTACTACAGCATTATTTAGAAGTCAAAATATAGGAGTAACTTGTATGTCTGCCCATCGATAGATGAATGGATAAAGAAAATGCAGTATGTATACGTATGTATATATACATACATATTATACACACACACACACACACACACACACACACACAAAATGAAATATTATTCAGCCATAAAAAATGAGATCTTGCCATTTGTGACAACATGAATAGACTTAACAGGTATTATGCTAAATGAAATAAGTCAAACAAAGACAAACATCATATGATTTCACTTATATGTGGAACCTAAGAAACAAAACAAAAAGAACAAACAAAAAGCAAAAGATTCTTAGATAGAGGGAACAAAGTGGTGACTGCCAGAGGAGAGGTAGTGGAGTGGGGGAGGAATCGGTGAAATAAAGGGAATTAAGAGATACAAACATCCAGTTATAAAATAAATAAGGGGTGCCTGGGTGGCTCAGTCGGTTGAGCGTCCAACTTCAGCTCAGGTCATGATCTCGTGGTCTGTGAGTTCAAGCCCCACACCGGGCTCTGTGCTGACCACTCAGAGCCTGGAGCCTGTTTCAGATTCTGTGTCTCCCTCCCTCTCTGCCCCTCCCCCGCCCATGCTCTATCTCTCTCTCTCTCTCTCTGTTAAAAATAAATAAACATTAAAAAAAATTTTTTTAAAAACAAATAAAGTCAAATAAAATAAATAAGCCATGGAGATTAAAAGTACAGCATGGAGGGCTCCTGGGTGGTTCAGTCGGTTGAGTGTCTGACTTTGGCTCAGGTCATGGTCTCACGGTTTGAGTTTGATCCCCATGTAGAGCTCTGTGCTGACAGCCCGAAACCTGGAACTTGCTGAGAATTCTGTGTCTCCCTCTCTCTCTGCCCCTCCCCTGCTCACACTCTGTCTCTCTCTCTCTCTCTCTCTCTCTCTCTCTGTCTCTCTCTCTCTCTCTCTCTCTCTGAAAAATAAATAAACATTAAAAAAATACAGCAGTCTTTGAGAATAAACTGAGGGTTGATGGGGGGTGGGAGGGAAGGGAAAGTGGGTGATGGGCATTGAGGAGGGCACCTGTTGGGTTGAGCTTTGGCATTGTATGGAAACCAATTTGACAATAAATTTCATATTAAAAAAAGAAAGAAAAGAAAAATAAATAAGTAAATAAAAATGCTAAAAAATACAGCATGGGGAATATAGTAAATATTATAATAACATTGTATGGTGACAGATAATGACTACACTTATCATGGTGAGCACTGACTAATGTATAGAATTGCTGAATTAATATGCTTTACATCTGAAACTAATATAACACTGTATGTCAATTATATTTCAAGAACAAAATAAAGGAGCCCCTCTCTTTTAATAGGGGAGCTGTGGCCCAATTTTCTAGGATTTAAGCTGTTTTTGCTTATTCCCAGTAAGATACTAATGCATTTTTCTCTTCAAAATAATTTGTTATGAAGTTCATGCTCCAAAGAAAAATGAAGAAAATTTGATTCACATTCATCCTCATTTTATGGGGTACATTTCCTTTGCCACAAATCCATAGACTTAAGTAAATAATTATTCTAAACTAGGAGTTAAACTTTTTCTGTAACTATAGAAACTATAAAGAGCCAGTTAGTAAATATTTTTTACATTGTAGGCCACATGGTTTCCATCATAATTACTCAACTCGACCACTACTTAACTCTGTCATTGAAGCACAAAAACAGCCATAGACAATCCATAAGTAAATTAATGTGACTATATAACAATAAATCTTGAGTTAAAAAAAATGGTGGTGACAAAATTTGACCCATGGACCATAGTCTGCTAATCCCTTTCCTAAATGAAATTAACATACAAGAGGCCTGACTGACATAAGGGGAAAGGCATGGTTATTGAAATCAGATCAACATGTGTTCATATCCTGGCTCTGGGGGCGCATGGGTGGCTCAGTCAGTTAAGTGTCTGACTTCAGCCCGGGTCATGATCTCATGGTTTGTGGGTTCAAGCCCTGCTTTGGGCTCTGTGCTGACAGCTCAGAGCCTGGAGCCTGCTTCAGATTCTGTGTCTTCCTCTCTCTCTGCCCCTCCTCTCCTCATGCTTTGTCTCTCTCTGCCTCTCAAAAATACATAAATGTTGAAAAAAAAATTTTTTTAAACCTGGTTCTGGCAATTTATACAATTTGGGCTTGGTAATAATACCTCTTGGAGTTTGTTTTATCATCAGTTAAAAGGATATTATATTTCCCACCTTGATCAGATAGGTAGAGTTAAAGGAATATAACTTTCTTACTATACTCTAGTCAGTGGCCTAATTTGAGAATGACAAGAGGGAGAAGACCCTTTCCCTGAGCAAATTCTTACCAAGTAACACACTTTGTGATACTTTTAAATGCAATACTCTGAGATGCAAAGGTGTTGGAAGGGCAAATCTTAGTCAAGATAGCAGGGAATTCATGCTATTCTCCACTGTAAAAACTAAATAATGATAGGTAAAATATAAAAACATAAAATTTAAATGTCATAACTGGCTCAAATACAAAACAAATAGTTTTGAAATCCAGAAACAAGATAATACTTAGCTGGCTAGTGGGACGAAAGCAGCCTGTCTCCTACACTGAAGATCCAAAGATAGTCAATGTCTCAAGTTTGGCTCTGGTGTAGTAATGCACATTGATATTTACTCCAGGAAAGACATGGACTGGAGTCAGGTCATGACCTGATGCCAAGAGGTGGGAAGGTTTATAATTGAACCAGCATACTCTATAATGAAGGCTAATCCAAACTTTCCAGTCTGCTGAATAAACTATGACACAGGGAAATCTAAAGGCAAAAAAGACAAAAAGACAAAACTAAACCACATGACCAGGAGCAGGTCTAAAAACACTGCCTGCTCTTAAAGATATGAGGTCTAGCTCTTAACCAGTTACCACAGTGTTAGATTGAAGCAAACACAGAGGTGCTTCTGCACTGTTGGTGCAAAGCCTGCTTGGGATTCTGTCTCTCCTTCTCTCTCTTCCTCTCCCCGGCTGTGTGTGATCACTCTCTCTCTCTCTCTCTTTCTTTCTCAAAATAAATAAATAAAGTTTAAAAAATAAAAAATGAATAAAAATAAAATATGTACAGGACAATCAAAGAAAGAATATAAAAGTGAAAATCGAATTGAAAAAAAATCACTCAAAATACAGCATAGAGAGACAAAGGCATAAGTGTCATGAAAGTAATTAAGAAACAAGTGGATATCTAATAGTTGTTACAGAAAAAAAGGAATGATGGGCAAAGTTGATAATTTTGCACAAATGTGCATATGATTAGCAATAAAAAAATAGAATATTCTCAGTATCAAGAAGAATAAGAAAATAAGCCAATACAAATACATAGCTAATCGCATTGTACTAAAACTGCAGATCTAGGATGTAGAACAAAATTTATAAACTACTAAAGAGAAACAACAACAACAACAACAACAACAACAGATCATTCTTAAAAAAAAAAAAATTGGCCCCAGGGCACCTGGGTGGCTCAGTCAGTTGAGCATCTGACTTCGGCTCAGGTCATGATCTCACAGCTCATGATTTCGAGCCCCACATCAGGCTCTGTGCTGACAGATAGGAGCCTGGAGCCTGCTTTGGATTCTGTGCCTCCCACTCTCTCTGCCCCAACCCACTCACATTCTGTCTCTGTCTCTCTCAAAAATAAATAAACACTAAAAAATTTTTTTAAAAAATTGGCCCCAAGTATGATAGAAACTCTTTCATCTATTATTAGAAGCCATAAATCTATAAAGTACTGTCTTCAAATTGCCAAGAGAAAAATATGCCAGTGAAAAATTTTATACCCAGGCAACATATCACTTAAAAACAAGAGCAAAGGGGCGCCTGGGTGGCGCAGTCGGTTAAGCGTCCGACTTCAGCCAGGTCACGATCTTGCGGTCCGTGAGTTCGAGCCCCGCGTCAGGCCCTGGGCTGATGGCTCAGAGCCTGGAGCCTGTTTCCGATTCTGTGTCTCCCTCTCTCTCTGCCCCTCCCCCATTCATGCTCTGTCTCTCTCTGTCCCAAAAATAAATAAAAACGTTGAAAAAAAAAAATTAAAAAAAAAAAAAAACAAGAGCAAAATAATAACACCAACAGACTTTCATGAAAAAGTGATTAAACATGAGATTCTGCTGTAAGGTAAGATACCTTAGAAAATATACTGGGGGAGCCTAGGTGGTTCAGTCAATTGAGCATCCTACTCTTGATTTTAACTCAGATCATTATCTCAGGATTGTGGGATTGAGCCCTGTGCTGAGCTGTGCACTCAGTGTAGGAAAAAAAAAATTAAAGACAAAGAAAATATGCTGGAATAAACTTTTTAAATCCAAAAGCAACAAAAACTTACTTAAAATCCTTGTTTAGTATCACCTACTCCATTGAGGCCTAACTTGATAAACATCATATTGAAACTAGGGGTTATTTCTGGAGATGAAGAGAACGTTATTGGAAAAGGTTTACAGGGGGATTCAGCTGTGTCTATATTACTCATTTCTTCTTTTTTTTTTAAGACAAACAAAAGCAAGAAAAAAATTTAAAAACCAAACAAGAGGCCATCAATGAAAACTTTACTAGGTTCTGACAGGGCTGGATAGTAAATACAGGGTGGTTTATTATTCTCTTTACTGTATTGTAAGCTTTTGAAAATACCTTACTCTACAAAAAAAAATTTAATGATGATAGAAAACAGTAAAAGTGACAGTTGGTATTTTCCACATATTACTGAAATATTAGTGGTCAACATATGAGATCTAGAAAGAAGGTTACCATGGTGGTAAACATTTCATGCTCTAACTCCTGTCAAACAATAATACATACCTAACTGAACCCTCTACCAAGACCAATCCCTATCTACTCCCTGTAACATTAGAATCTGTCCAGAATACAGACATGAGTTCTCAAACTTTGATTTTGTCTAGTGATTTCCTTAGAGTGAAGACGAATTAAGACTGCCATCCACCACACATCGAGGAACCGAGAATGACACAGTGACGATCTCTATGTCTTTCTACGGTTCCAGTACACACTCCATTTAGTCTTTGGCATGGGAAAACCTTGAGTATAGTCATAGGAAAAATGATCATTTAAACAGTGACATTAGGATAGAAGATTGGGGGCATGGTGAAGAAAATAGCTTAAGAGGTAAATCAGGGTCATTTGATGGAGATCTTTGAATTCAGTCTTGAGGATTTTAGACTTGTAAATTTTATTTGAACAAATTAAACTTACTATATGCATGCATAACATCATTAAATAGCAAGACTGAGATTATTACAACCTTGATAGAATATATAATAGCAATTCTAGAAGTGTATTTGAGAGCTATGAAAAGAATGAGAAAAATAAAGTAGTATCTAGCTGGTGAAATTAGTAAGTGTTTTACAGTCAGTTTTCTACCATCCTTAAATAATAACCCAGGATATTGATTATTATACTATTCATCCTTGAGTTCAACCATGAATTGAATGTAACTGAGTGTTTGCAACAGAGAACCTGAGATTTAAGAGAAAGAGACTGATTTAATAAAACTCAATAAAGTTTATTTTATAAGTACACAGAATACATAAAGATACTAAAACTAGTGTAAATCACTGTACTCTAAGTCAAGGCACTGAATATATTTACATAAATACGTTGAAGTTTTAATGCATACTGCTTTGTGACACAATTTGGGAGGTGAATTAAGGGAAGAATATTATTGTAGGACATGATGGCAGACTCAATGACAGGAGTTCATTAGTTGTAATCTCTTCTGAGGCACACAAAAGTATATTTCTCTACTTCCTTCACAGTAAGATTGAGCCAGGGACTTAGTTATGGCCAATAAGATGACAGTAGAAGTAAAGCAGGCTACCTCCAGTTCTGGTGACTAAAAACCTCCTGAACAATCTTACAATGTTTTCCTATCCTACTATGGTGGCTGTGGAGGTTATGTGTTCCAGATGAACTGCAGAATAGAGAAAGGCCAGTGTCCTTCTTTGTTAGACTATGCAGGAGTAAGAAATAAATCTTTTTTTTATGCAGGCATTAAGGTTTGGACTTTTTTAAAAATTTTTTTAATGTTTATTTATTTTGAGAGAGAGTGTGAACACGGGAAGGGCAGAGAGAGGGAGACACAGAACTCAAAGCAGGCTCCAGGCTCCAAGCTGTCAGCGCAGAGCCCGATGCAGGGCTCAAATTCATGAACCCAAAGATCATGACCTGAGCCGAAGTCAGATGCTTAACCAACCGAGGGACCCAGGCACCCCTGGACTTTATTTTAACGCAGCATAAGCAAGCCTATTCCTCATAATTCAGAGAATTTCTCAAAATGCCTTAGAAGGCTTTCAACACCTTCTCAAACCTCTACTGCAACACTGATACTTCAACCTCAGTTGTGAGCAAGTCACAAATTCCTAGGCTTCTTCATGTATGATGGCTTCCATTTAATTCCTTAGGTACAAAGTAGTTGTGCAAGAAGCTATTTTGGCCCTTGAGAATTTAAAACCTTCCAAAAAAATGGCCAGGTTTAAAGACTAATTCTTGTCGGTTGAAAAAATAAATGCTTTATGATGGAAGTCTGAAGAGAGCTAGCCAAGGAACTTTCCAAATTGCAACTGAAGTCATAGCTTATAACAGCAGCTCATAGCTGCTAAGTGGATTTGCATCTCAGTGCCCACCTAAAGCATTTTATTTATACTTTACTAAGGACATAAAAGTCAAAGATGAACATTTGTATATTGTTTGTAAAAATTGTTTGCTCATTTTTATCACAAAGTTGACACTGTCAGGGAACCACGGAATAATGTCAAATTAGCTGGTTTTGATTTCTACCATAAGAAGTCATATGACCTTTACCATATAGAATTCATAGTGCGTATGGGCCAGGGATATTGTCATATTAATCATTTTGAAGGTGTGTCTAAAACATGATTTTAAAACTATACAATTATTAGAAGCAATTCTCAAGAATTATATACTTTTTTTTTTTTTCCCAGCCACAACCAAATGCTGAAAAGGAGTCATATGCTATTTAAATACCTACTAGAGTAACCAGGGGTAGCTTCAAATAAGCTTCTTTGCTGATTGAAAGATTACTTTAGCTAAGGGATGTGGTATATTATACATGCTAGATAATTTTGTTGTATATAATAATGGGCTTGGTTTCTTTTACTTCCTGCAGTAGATCACCAGAAACATGTAGCATAGGATAAGCTCAGAGTTGTTCATTTTGACCTTGTTTCTCATCTGCTTAATATTACCTGACTTAGCTAATTCATAGGGAAGGCTCTGAAATAATAAAAATTATATTAATAGCGTAGCACAGTGGCATTTGGGTGGCTCAGTTGGTAAACCGTCCAACTTCAGCTCAGGTCATGATCTCATGGTTTGTGGGTCTGAGGTCCACGTCGGGATCTGTGCTGACAGCTCGGATCCTGGCGCCTGCTTCAGATTCTGTGTCTCCCTGTCTCTCTGCTCCTCCCCCGCTTGCGCTCAGTCTTTCTCTCTCTTGAAAATAAAGAAACTTTAAAAAAAAATAGAGTAGCACATCTGTATTCAATCATGTCTTTGTCCATAATTTTCTATGCAAATTTAGAAAAGTCACCTATTCTATCTATTCAGTTACCTCAGAGATAAAATGGTTTGTTTCAAATCTAATATTTTCCAACTATAGATATTGAGCAACTATTTTCTATTTTTGTTAGGAGAAAAAAAAAAGGCTTAATCATCGAGATGAAACAATTAATGTTAACTTTACTGGAAAATAGTGTTTGTGAATTAAGAAGTAGACTGTAAAAGAATCTGTGAAATCTTATTTTCTGGATTATTTTTATTATTTTTATTTATTCATTTATTAAGAGAGAGAGTTCAGCATGGAGCCCAACACAGTACTCAATCCCACAGCCCTGGGATCATGACCTGAGTTGAAATAAACAGTCGGATGCTCAACCGACTGAGCCACCCAAGCACTCCGTCACTTCTTGGATTAATTTAAAAAATTTTTAATGTTTATTTATTTTTGAGAGACAGAGAGAAAGAGTGCAAGCAGAGGAGGGGCAGAGACAGAGAGAGAGAGAGAGAGAGAGAGAGAGAGAGAGAGAATCTGAAGCAGGCTCCAGGCTCCCAGCTGTCAGCACAGAGTCAGATGTGGGACTTGAACCCATGAAGCCAGGATCATGACTGGGGCCTAAGTCGGATGTTTGACGGAGCCACCCAGGCACCCCCTTGGATTATTTTTAAAGAATCAGAAACTCCTATCTCTAGAATTGCTTAGGTGTGATTTTCCTAAAGATAGGAGAATATTCAAGGCATTTCTGATTTCATAATTCTCACAAGCAATTTGGGTTTTTTCTTTCTATTTTATGAACTTTGTAGTTCTGAATTCTAAAATCGACTGAGTCCCATTAGTACCAAACTGGATGCTTTGGCTTTATCTTCAGTTTTTTACACCAATAGTCCTATAATGTGACCAGGAAATTCCCCTCCCCCGTGGTTCATGCTCTCACAGTTCATGGGTTCAAGCCCTGCATGGGGATCTGTGCTGTCAGCTCCAAGCCTGGAGCCTGCTTCAGATTCTGTGTCTCCCTTTCTCTCTGCCCTTCCCCTGCTCCCACTCTATGTGTGTCTCTCTCTCAAAAACAAAGAAACATGAAAAAAATATTTTAACAAGAAACACAGTTGACTGCTTTATCATTCATTGTATTTTCCTCCTTCAAAATTCACTACCATGACCTTATCAATACTTTGTCTCAATTTTAATACTACGACCATCATATATTGTAAATATTTACTGAATTAATATATGATTGAGTGAACGGGAAGTTTTTTGATCATTTTCTATTATAACATATCTGTTGGTAGTGATATATGCCAAAATAAGTATCTGATATTCTTAGCTACCCTGAATTTTTTGAGATTGTTAAAGAGACAGAAGTTCATCTTTTAATACTGGTATGATCTAAAGTTTTGATGGTATGCCTTTCTTAAGTATTACAGTCATCATACAGTTTTTTTGCATCTTTACATAAAAATAATCAAATTTAGAATAATAAAACTATAATCCTTACAAATAAACAAACAAAAAGAAATCCTGCATGAAAACATCAAATAGCAAATCTTCCCCATCATTAGTCACCTCACAGTTTCAATATTATTTAACAACATGTCTTACCTCACAAGGAGTGCTATCCCTGGGCAAGAAATCAGTTTTGTGATTCATAACAAGGAACCCTGCAGTTTTGTTCAGTGGTTATTCAGAGATTTGAAAGTGTACTACATAACTTTGTGACAGTGTAATATATGATTCACAGTGGAAAACACAATACAGAAAGATTTCAGGAAACTTAATTGACTAGAACTGCAGGTGACTTACTACAATGTTTATTACAGTCCCCCAAAAGGCATTGTTTTCAGCTGCCTGAATATTCACAATGCAGTAATGTGACTGCTGCAAGGTATATGTTGCATGCCAAATGATCTGAAGCACTGCTTGAAGAATACCGAGGCAAAAATCAAGATCTGTCCTGCCTCCCTCAACTGTCTGGAACAGTTAACATCGCAACAGGGGCAAGAATGATATGAGAGAATGTGGTGGGGAATGGAAGGCACTCAGTGTTCTCTAGTTTATCTATACCTTCTGCTTTTTCCAGCAGCAGAGAAAGAACTTAACAGGCATTCTGTTGGCCAGAAGGAAAGGAATCCTTATGCATTTGAGAGTTCCAAAACAACTTACCAAGAAATTTAAAATATTTCAATCTCATCAAAATGGCAACTGTTGTTTGTTTGTTTACCTTAAATCACAATCTGAAAGCAAAACGTGGAATAAAAATATGATCCCAGCCACGAATAGAAATGGGGATTCAAGAAAATAAATATGTAAGATCAACAGTGGAAAAGGTAAATATGTAAGATGAATAGTGGAGGCGTGCCTGGGTGGCTCAGTTGGTTAAGCATCCAACTTTGACTCAGGTCATGATCTCATGGCTCCTGGGTTGGAGCCTCGCACAGGGCTCTGTGCTGACAGCTCAGAGCCTGAGGCCCACTGCAGATTCTGTCTCCATCTGTCTCTCTCTGCCCCTCCCCTGCTCGCTCTCCTGCTCTCTCTCAAATATAAATAAACATTAAAAAAAAAAACCCTTTTTTAAATAGTGGAAAAGGTATAGTAAATTTTTCATACTCTCATCTGTGGGCTTTTGTTACTGGATTATTTTGTTATTTTAATGGTAAATGATTTAATGATTGCAAAAATTAAAACCTGTGGATCTGTGACCTCACAAACTGAGGTACTTTCCTATTACTATGAATTGTCACAGGAAAAACTTCCCTGATCATTTGGAATTCTAAGGCAAGCCCCAGTTTATCTGCTGCTATAAGGCATTTAGAAAGTTTTCTGGTACAATTAAGTATGAACTGCTTCATAAACTTTACTGCATGCATGATCATATCTTTTTTATTTCATCAGATTAAGCTGAAAGCAGATTGATTCTTCATATGCCAGATGAGCAGAAATTTTAGTATTTTAAATTTAGTATTTAGTATTTAGTATATTTTAACTCTCTATAAATTACCTTAATATCTGGAATAGTTCACTCTATCCAAGATTGAGCAGTTTGGATACGGGCTTCTCTATGACTTCAACCTTGCCGCCTGCTTCCCTAACAAACACTGCTGTCTTGTGCCCTGGGAGCTGGAAATACAGTAGAATACTTGGAAAGACAGTGATGTCTCTCACACCATCCCAGACTCACATATATAATGTAATCAGTAAGGTACTTAGCCAGGGTCTCTATATTTCTCACAACATTCCTGGTACTCAGGGGGATACTGACAAGGTGACTTGAGGATTTCATGCTCTAAAGCACTACACTTAATTGCCACTACACAACACGATGGAATAATCTCCATCTCTCACCCTGATCTTGTGCCATAATTTTAAAGTAAGACCACACTGAACACTAGGAGTAGCGTGATGTTGCCTCCAGGTGGAATGGAAAGTGTGACTTGAGAAGACCCCGGGCAAATAAACCTGTTTCACTCATCTATTTTATGTACAGAGCTTTTGAATATTATTTCTATATATGGTGTTCTACATCCTTTTTTAAAGTTTGAAACATGTTCTGATATACACAGGTAAAAGTGTTGAGTGAATTATGCTGATACCAGCAATATTGACAATTTTGGTATAAATTGCACTTTCACTAAGTGTCATTACAATATTTACTTAATTGCAATCCTAAATAAATTATCAGTTGTTCTAGAAATTTTTTAAATAGAGTTTATATTAACAAAGAGAATTCTATAGTTACCAGATTGTTTTTATCTAAGTTTTAAATAAGCTGAGGACATACTACTGCAATTATTTTAAAACGAAATATTTGAATTGACCTGATTACTGAAAATGGTAGAATACTCATTTGTTTGTTATTAATGAAATAGTTCTCTTGGAATACAAACAATGGTACAGTTAAGCAAATAACCATCAAATAAAAGTTTCTAAAAAGTGTCAAGTATTCAGAAAAATATTTCATTAAGAATTGTGCTGTAGAGAAGAACAGGTGGCAATAATTGGATTTCCCATCTGCAGATTGTAAAATCATCTACAGGTTGGCTTTCACAAGTATTATAGCCAATATGTGGAAACCTATCCATTTGCAAATTATACCAGATGGACCCTGACCAAATTCAGAGAGCCACGTAGGACCAATGTTCTTTCTGATGTTTTTTTAAAGTTTAAAGCAGATGACCATGCCATTTGCAGAGCAAAATAGAAACCAGGAATGTGAGCAGATTTATTTAGTGACTTGAGGGGGGACCAGTTAATGACATCAGTTCTCCTTTAAGCTCCAGATCCTAGTAATTGAAATCCTCGGCAGATGTGGCCCATTCAGAGGTGAAAATAAGATTGGTAATTACCTATTTTTTAACAGAGTCCAGTATTTCAACTTCTTCCCAGGATACAGAGTAAGAAATGTCCAGAGAGGCATAAGTATTATCACTCTCACATTGTGACTTGGGTTGTTTTCCAATATTATCACCTGCTATGTAGAACTGTGCTGTGTAGCAGTCTGATAATTTTTATTTTGTTTGTGAGTTTTTAATGCCTTAAAGTTGCCTCAAAGTTAAAGGACTTTTATGCCCATCAGAAAAAGCAGATCAACACTGTGTGGAGGTAACGTTTTATTAGTGTTGTCTTCCAGCATCAATGTAGTGCAGCTGAGTATTTGCTTTTTGTAATCATAAAACATCCAATATTGTAGCCTTTGTCTAATCTCCCCATTGTCACACACTGAAGAAATATCAGAAGGAAAAGAAAGAAAGGAAAGGGGAAAGGAGGAGAAAGATTAGAAGGCAGAAAGGAGAAATAGGCAGTTCATAAAAAAAAAAATTTTAATAGAATTGGCTCTAAAATACATTAAGAGAGGGGAAAACAGTTTTGTTATTCATGACAAAGATATATTAACACTGAAGAATGTTCAGGTTATGTACAAAATAAATTTACCTATGAGAAAATACAACAATAAAAATATCTTCAAATATCAGAATTTGTTCTTTTATTTTTAAGTTAATTTTTGAGAGGGGGAGGGAGGGACCGAGACAGAGGGAGAGAGAGAATCCCAAGCAGGCCCTCACTATCAGTGCAGAGCCAAACACGGGGCTGGATCCACAAACCGTGAGATCATGACCTGAGTGGAAACCAAGAGTGGGACACTTAACTCACTGAGCCACCCACGTGCCCTAAGACTTAGTGTCCTTTGAAAAATTCTCCTTTCTGTACCCAGAACTTTAAGATTCCCTTGTCATGAGGAATCTCCTTCTGATGAATTGAGACTGGCTTCTCTTTGGAGAAAATAAATAAATAAGGCGGCAGGTGCTCCTTCCAAATTCCAAAAGCAATAACTCAACCTAGTTGTTCATTCATTTTAAGGGAATATTTCTTGATAAAATAAAATATTTACTTATCAAATAATCTGTTCTAAATTTATTTAAATTATTCTAATTCCTGTGACATATGACAGTATGGAAATAATCATTAAATATTACACATAGTTTATGAATGAATAAAACAAATTAAATATTGATTCAGTATAATGTGAATTTTGTGGAATTCCTTATACCTTTCACTCGATTGGAATCAGAGTTAAGTTTTAAAAAGTTCTGTAATCTAATGTAAAAACTGAAGAACTCATAATAATAAATTATTCATGTGGTGAATCACATATTTTATAGTTGTATTAAAGTATAAGGGAAGTATAATAAACCACACATATATTTAAGGTTCAATTCAAGAAGTTTTGACTTATCCATATATCTGTGAAACCATACTGTAAATAAAAGTAATGAATTCGTTAATCTGCCCCAAAACTTTAAACCCTCCTCCCTCCTCAGATACCTACACATCTGCTGTCCCTATAGGTTAGTTTGTATTTCCCAAAATTTTATATAAACATAAATATATTTATGTCCCATTTTTTTCCTCTGCTTTGTTTCATAGAGCATAATTATTTTAAGATTCATCCTTGCTGCTTAAATCAATACTTCTCTTTATTATTGAGTAGTATTTCATCACATGGATATACCACAATTTATCTATTCATTTGTTAATAGATATTTAGGTTGCTTCAGTATGAGGCCACTAAAAATAAAGCGTCTATGAATAATGGTGTATTCATCTTTGTATAGACGTATGTTTCATTTCTCTTTAGTATACAATTAGGGGGGATGACTAGGATATACATTAGGCATATCCTTAACTGTTTAAGAAACTATAAACCATTTTCCAAAGTGATTGTATTATTTTATATTCCTTTCAGCAGTGTAAGAAAGTTCCAGGTGCTTTCTATCCTCACCAACACTTGGCATGGTTCCAACTTTTAATTTTGGCGATTCCCCTAATGATGTAGTGGTGACTCACTGTGGTTTTAATTTGCATTTTCTAATGACTAAAGATCTGGAAAAATTTTATGTACTTATTTACATCCATACATATTCTTTGCTAAAGTATCTGTTCAAATTTTTGCCCATTAATTGGGTTGTGTGTATTGTTTTTATTGAATTTACAAGTTCTTTACATATTTTAGAAAGAAAACTTTAATCAGATATATGTTTACAAACATTTTCTTCCAGTCAATGACTTGTCTTTTCTTTTTTGTAATGGCAATGATTGAACGAGCATTTTTTTTAACTTGGATGAAATTCAAATTAGGATTTTTTCTATTGTACTTTGTACCTTTTGGGACCTACTTAAAAAATCTTTGTCAAATACAGGGTCACTAAATTTTCTTTCTTTTAAAAGGTTTATTTCTTGTATTTAGATCTATTATTCATATTGAGTTAATTTTTGGATGTAGTGTGAAGTAAGGGTTGGGCTTTTGTTTGTGTTGCTATGACTGATCTAACATCATTTGCTATAAATTTTTCTCCTACTCAACTGGATGTGACAACCTTTGCCAAAAAACCAATTGATAATGTATGTGTGGTCTATATGTCTACTTTTATATCAATATAAACCTGTAATGACAAATACAAATTTTTAATAACCGTTGAAATCAGATGGCATAACTGTGAACTTTGGTCTTCTTTTTCAAAATTATTTTAGCTACTTTATTATCTTTGCATTTCCATGTAACTTTTAGAATCTGCTTCTCAATTTTTGCAGTGGAGACTGCTGGAACTTTAAATAGAATTGCTAAAAACTTTAGAACAATTTAGGGCGAATTGATATCCTCATAATATTGAATTTACCAATACATTAATATACTTCTGTATTTACTTAGGTCTTCTTTAATATCTTTTAACAATGTTCTTTAGTTTTTTTTTATTTTTTTTGACTCAGTAAATATTTTCTTTTTTTCTTTTTTTTACATTAATATAATTTATTGTCAAATTGGTTTCCATACAACATCTAGTTCTCACCCCAACAGGCGTCCTCCTCAATGACCATCACCCACTTTCCCCTCTCCCCCACCCCTCATCAACCCTCAATTTGTTCTCAGTATTTAAGAGTCCCTTATGGTTTGCCTCCTTCCCTCTCTGTAACTTTTTTTCCCCCCTTCCCCTCCGCTCTGGTCTTCTGTTGAGTTTCTCAAGATCCACATATGAGTGAAAACATATGTATCTGTCTTTCTCTGCCTGACTTCACTTAGCATAACACTCTCCAGTTCCATCCCCGTTGCTACAAAGGGCCAGATTTCATTCTTTCTCATTGCCAAGTAGCATTCCATTGTATATATAAACCACATCTTCTTTATCCATTCGTCAGTTGATGGACATTTAGGCTCTTTCCATAATTTGGCTATTGTTGAAAGTGCTGCTATAAACATTGAGGTACAAGTGCTCCTATGCATCAGCACTCCTGTATCCCTTGGGTAAATTCCTAGCAGTGCTATTGCTGGGTCATAGGGTAGATCTATTTTTAATTTTTTGAGGAACCTCCACACTGTTTTCCAGAGTGGCTGCACCAGTTTGCATTCCCACCAACAGTGCAAGAGAGTTCCCATTTCTCCACCTCCTCTCCAGCATCTATAGTATCCTGATTTGTTCATTTTAGCCACTCTGACTGGCGTGAGGTGGTATCTGAGTGTGGTTTTGATTTGTATTTCCCTGATGAGGAGTGATATTGAACATCTTTTCATGTGCCTGTTGGCCATCTGGAGGTCTTCTTTAGAGAAGTGTCTATTCATGTTTTCTGCCCATTTCTTTACTGGATTATTTGTTTTTCAGGTGTGGAGTTTGGTGAGTTCTGTATAGATTTTGGATACTAGCCATTTGCAAATTTCTTTTCCCATTCGGTCGGTTGCCTTTTAGTTTTGTTGATTGTTTCCTTTGCAGTGCAGCAGCTTTTTATCTTCATGAGATCCCAATAGTTCATTTTTGCTTTTAATTCCCTTCTTTTGGAGATGTGTTGAGTAAGAAATTGCTGTGGCTAAGGTCAGAGAGGTTTTTTTCCTGCTTTCTCCTCTAGGGTTTGATGGTTTCCTGTCTCACATTCAGCTCCTTTATCCATTTTGAGTTTATTTTTGTGAATGGTGTAAGAAAGTGATCTCATTTCATTCTTCTGCATGTTGCTGTCCAGTTCTCTCAACACCATTTGTTAAAGAGATTGTCTTCTTTCCATTTGATATTCTTTCCTGCTTTGTCAAAGATTAGTTGGCCATACATTTGTGGGTCCAATTCTGGAGTCTCTATTCTATTCCATTGGTCTATGTGTCTGTTTTTGTGACAATACCATGCTGTCTTGATGATTACAGCTTTGTAGTAGAGGCTAAAGTCTGGGATTGTGATGCCTCCTGCTTTGGTTTTCTTCTTCAATATTACTTTGGCTATTCAGGGTCTTTTGTGTTTCCATACAAATTTTAGGATTGCTTGTTCTAGCTTTGAAAAGAATGCTGGTGCAATTTTGACTGGGATTGCATTGAATGTGTAGATTTATTTGGGTACTATTGACATTTTAGCAATATTTATTCTTCCAATCCATGAGCATGGAATATTTTTCCATTTCTTTGTATCTTCTTCAATTTCCTTCATAAGCTTTCTATAGTTTTCAGCATATAGATCTTTTACATCTTTGGTTAGGTTTACTCCTAGGTATTTTATGATTCTTGGTGCAATTGTGAATGGGATCAGTTTCTTTATTTATCTTTTTGTTGCTTCATAATTGGTGTATAAAAATGCAGCTGTTTTATGTACATTTATTTTGTATCCTGCAACTTCGGTACATTCATGTATCACTTATAGCAGACTTCTGGTGGAGTCTATCGGGTTTTCCATGTAGAGCATCATGTCATCTGCAACATGTGAAAGCTTGACTTCATCTTTGCCAATTTTGATGCCTTTGATTTCCTTTTGTTGTCTGATTGCTGATGCTAGAACTCCCAACACTATGTTAAACAACAGTGGTGAGAGTGGACATCCCTGCCTTGTTCCTGATCTCAGGGGGAAAGCGCTCAGTTTTTCCCCATTTAGGATGATATTGGCTGTGGGCTTTTCATAAATAGCTTTTATGATGTTTAACAATATTCCTTCTATCCCGACTTTCTTGAGGGCTTTTACTAAGAAAGGATGCTGAATTTTGTCAAATGCTTTTTCTGCATCTATTGACAGGATGATATGGTTATCTTTTCTTTTATTAATGTGATGTATCATGTTGATTGATTTGTGAATGTTGAACTAGCCCTGCAGCCCAGGAATGAATCCCCTTTGATCATGGTGAATAATTCTTTTTATATCCTGTTGAATTCAATTTGCTAGTATCTTTTTGAGAATTTTTGCATACATATTCACCAGGGATATTGGCCTATTGTTCTCTTTTTTTTCTGGGTCTCTGTCTTGTCTGGGAAACAAAATAATACTGGCTTCATAGAATGAGTCTGGAAGTTTTCCTTCCCTTTCTATTTTTTGGAACAGCTTGAGAAGGACAGGTACTATTTCTACTTTAAATGTCTGGTAGAATTCCCCTGGGAATCCATCTGGTCCTGGACTCTTATTTGTTGTGAGATTTTTGATAACTGATTCAATTTCTTTAATAGTTATGGGCCTGTTGAATTTGTATTTCTTCCTGTTTGAGTTTTAGAAGTGTGTGCATGTTTAGGAATTTGTCCATTTCTTCCAGGTTGTCCAGTTTGTTGGCATATAGTTTTTCATAGTATTCCCTAATAATTGCTTGTATTTCTGAGGGATTGGTTGTAATAATTCCATTTTCATTCATGATTTTATCTATTTTTGTCCTCTCTCTTTTCTTTTTGAGAAGCCTGGCTAGAGGTGTATCAATTTTGTTTATTTTTTCAAAAAACCAACTCTTGGTTTCATTGATCTGCTCTACTGTTTTTTTAGATCCTATATTGTTTATTTCTGCTCTGATCTTTATTATCTCTCTTCTTCTGCTGGGTTTGGGGTATGTTTGCTGTTCTGTTTTCTGTTCCTTTAGGTGTGCTGTTAGATTTTGTATTTGGGATTTTTCTTGTTTCTTAGATAGGTCTGGATTACAATGTATTTTCCTCTCAGGACTGCCTTCACTGCATCCCAAAGCATTTGGATTGTTGTATTTTCATTTGTTTCCATATATGTTTTCATTTCTTGTCTAATTGCCTGGTTGACCCATTCATGTTCTTTAACTTCCATGCTTTTAGAGGTTTTCCAGACTTTTTCCTGTGGTTGCTTTCAAGTTTCATAGCATTGTGGTCTGAAAGTGTGCATGGTATGATCTCAATTCCTTTATACTTATTGAGGGCTGTTTTGTGACCCAACATGTGATCTATCTTGGAGGATGTTCCATGTGCACTTGAGAAGAAAGTATATTCTGTTGCTTTGGGATGCAGAGTTCTAAATATATCTGTTAAAGTCCATCTGATCCAATGTATCACTCAGGGGCCTTGTTTCTCTGAATGATTCTCTGTCTAGTGATCACTTATTCTCTGTCTAGTGATCTATCCATTGTTGTAAGTGGAGTATTAAAGTCCCCTACAATTACCGCATTCTTATTAATAAGGTTATGTTTGTGATTAATTATTTCATATATTTGGGTGCCACTGAATTTGGTGCATAGACATTTATAATTGTTAGCTCTTCCTGAAGGATAGACCTTGTAATTATTACATAATGCCCTTCTTCATCTCTTGTTATGGCCTTTAGTTTAAAGTCTAGTTTGTCTGATATAAGTATGGCTACTCCAGCTTTCTTTTGACTTCCAGTAGCATGATAGATAGTTCTCCATCCCCTCACTTTAAATATGAAGGTGTCCTCAGGTCTAAAATGAGTCTCTTGTAGACAGCAAATAGATGGGTCTTGCTTTTTTATCCATTCTGATACCCTATGTCTTTTGGTTGGAGCATTTAGTCCATTTACATTCAGTGTTATTATAGAAAGATATGGGTTTAGAATCATTGCAATGTCTGTAGGTTTCACACTTGTAGTGGTGTCTCTGGTACTTTGTGGTCCTTGCAACATTTCACTCACAGAATCCCCCTTAGGATCTCTTGTAGGGCTGGTTTAGTGGTGATGAATTCCTTCAGTTTTTGTTTGTTTGGGGAAACCTTTATCTCTCCTTCTATTCTGAATGACAGATTTGCTGGATAAAGGATTGTTGGCTGCATATTTTTTCTGTTCATCACATTGAAGATTTCTTGCCATTCCTTCCTGGCCTGCCAAGTTTCAGTATGTAGGTTTGCTACTACCGTTATGTGCCTACCTTTGTATGTTAAGGCCCACTTATCCCGAGCTGATTTCAGAATTTTCTCTTTATCCTTGTATTTTGCCAGTTTCACTATGATACGTCATGTAGAAGATCTATTCAAGTTACGTCTGAAGGTAGTTCTCTGTGCCTCTTGGATTTCAATGCCTGTTTCCTTCCCCAGATCAGGGAAGTTCTCAGCTATGATTTGTTCAAGTACACCTTTAGCCCCTTTCTCTTTCTCTTCTTCTAGAATTTCTGTGAAATGGATATTGTTCCATTTGATTGCATCACTTAGTTCTCTAATTCTTTCCTCATACTCCTGGATTTTTTTTTTGTCTCTCTTTTTCTCAGCTTCATCTTTTTCCATAATTTATCTTCTAATTCACCTACTGTCTCCTCTGCCTCTTCAATCCATGCTGTGGCGGCCTCCATTCTATTTTGCACCTCATTTATACTATTTTTTAATTCATCATGACTATTTTCTAGTCCCTTGATCTCTGTAACAATAGATTCTCTGCTGTCCTCTATGCTGTTTTCAAGCCCAGCAATTAATTTATGACTATTATTTTAAATTCTTGTTCCATTATATTGCTTAAATCAGTTTTGATCAACTCGTTAGCTGTCACTACTTCCTGGAATTTCTTTTGAGGAGAATTCTTCCGTTTCATCATTTTGGCTAGTTTTCTGTCCCTTATGCATTTAAAAAAATTTTTCAAAGTTTATTATTCATTTTTGAGAGACAGAAAAAGACAGAGCATGAGTGAGGGAGGGGCAGAGAGAGAGGGAGACACAGAATCTGAAGCAGGCTCCAGGCTCTGCTCTGTCAGCACAGACCCCAACGCGGGGCTCGAACTCATGAACTGCAAAATCATGACCTGAGCCAGTGTCAGATGCTCAACCAACTGAGCCAGCCAGGCGCCTCATGTCCCTTATGCGTTTTATTATTTTTTATTTTTATTTTTATTTTTTTTTCAACGTTTATTTATTTTGGGGACAGAGAGAGACAGAGCATGAACGGGGTAGGGGCAGAGAGAGAGGGAGACACAGAATCGGAAACAGGCTCCAGGCTCTGAGCCATCAGCCCAGAGCCCGACGCAGGGCTCGAACTCCTGGACCGCGAGATCGTGACCTGGCTGAAGTCGTACACTCAACCGACTGCGCCACCCAGGCGCCCCCCTTATGCGTTTTAAAAGCTTGTTGTGTGCTCTGCACCTGCAAACACTGCTATATTCAAGGAGAGTCATACACTGTCCAGGGCCTGTCCCTTCAGGAGGCGTTTTTCCAGAGATTGTCACTTGCTCTCTGTTGTGATTTTGGTTATTTTATTACCCTACTGGTAGTTATATTGTGGAACTTTCACTGGGTGTGCTTTGATTTGTTCCTTGGAGTAGCCCTGTGTGGCAGGGCAAATTTTCTTTACCAAATATTTCCTTGTCCCATCTTCCTGTGATCTGCCTTCTTATCTTTTGAAGCTCCCAGACCCCCTCTCCCTTTCCTTAGCTCAGGATGTTATATAAGGCTTAATTGCTTGCTGTCTTTTTGGAATTTCATATCTTTGTGGGGCTCCTGTAGATTCTAACTATCTGAAGCTGACAAAAAGCTTTAGTTTTCATATAGTTTTCAAACTTTTCTCTATTTGTTGCTTTTGTATATAGTATTTCTTTTAATTTCTATTTCCAATTTTTCAATGCTAGTATACAGACATACAATAGACTTCTTGGTTTTATACAGCTTTATTGAGGTATAATTGATATTTTTTTTCTTTTCTTTTTTTTTTTTTTTCAACGTTTATTTATTTTTGTGACAGAGAGAGACAGAGCATGAACGGGGGAGGGGCAGAGAGAGAGGGAGACACAGAATCGGAAACAGGCTCCAGGCTCTGAGCCATCAGCCCAGAGCCTGACGCGGGGCTCGAACTCACGGACCGCGAGATCGTGACCTGGCTGAAGTCGGACGCTCAACCGACTGCGCCAGCCAGGCGCCCCTAATTGATATTTTTAAAACTGCACAGCTTTGGGACTCCTGGGTGGCTCAGTCAGCTAAGCATCTGACTTAGGTTCAGGTCATGATCTTGTGGTTCGAGAGTTCCTGCCCAGCATCAAGCTTTGTGCTAACAGCTCAGAGCCTGGATCCTGCATCTGATTCTGTGTCTCCCTCTCTCTCTGTTCTCCCCGCCTCACACTCTGTCTGGCTCTCTCTCTCTCTCTCTCTCTCAAAAATAAAGAATAAAAAAAATGTTTTAATTGCACAGGTTTAATGTACATAATTTGAGGAATTTGGATATATGCATGACACTGTGATACCATCACCAGAATTAAGGTAATAAACATATCTACCACTCCTAAAAGTTTTCTTTTGTTCCTTTGGGATTTTTTTTTTTTTTTGGTGGGGGTGGGTATAGTTTTGCTCTGGGGGCAAGAGCACTTAACATGAGATTATTCTCTTACAATTTTAAGTGCACTATACTGTATTGTTAATTATAGGCCCTATGTTGTACAGAAGATTTCTAGAACTCCTTCATTTTGTATAACTACCTGAAACAAAAACTCCCCATTTCCCCCTCCTCCAGTCCCTTGGCTACCACTTTCTATTTTCTGCTTCTATAATTTGACCATTTTAGTATCTCATATAAACGAATCATTCAGTATTTGTACTATTTCCTTAAATTTTTAGAAGAATTAACCATTGAGACACCTAGGCCTGGAATTTTTTTGCTTGAGGCTTTTTAACTACATATGTATCTTCTTTAATTGATACGGGGTTTTTCAAGCTATCTATTTCTTCTTAAGATTTGATAGTTTCTATCCTTCAAAAAATTTGTCCATTTTATACAAAATGTCAAATTTACTTTTACAAATAATAAAAAATATAATAAAATTTACTTTCATAAGATAATTCTTATGTCCTTATTTCCATTTTTATAAAATTGTAGAATCTGCATTGATGTCTTCTCTCTCATTGATAGTTTTTTTCCTCATTAGTTGTAACAGTCATTTATCATATTCATTAATCTTCCCAAAGACACAAATTTTTGTTTCTTCAATTTTTCCTGTTGTTTTTGTTTCCTATTTCATTGATATCTGATCTTCATTGTTTCCTCTCTTATGATTACTTTAGAGTCTATTTTTTTTCTTTATCTCATTTCTTAAGATGGAAGTTTATATTATTGTCTTGAAATCTACCTTTGATTTTAAGTATTTAGTGCTATAAACTCCTATATAAGCAGTCTTTGCTGCATTGCACAGATTGATTTCTCATTCAGCTTAAAATGGTTTAAAATTTCTGTTGTTTCTTCTCTGCCCATGGCTTTTTCAAATTTATGTATTTTAATTTCCAAATTTTATAGTTTCTATGTATCTTTTTATTACTGATTTCTAATTTAATTTTACTATGTTCAAATAATATACTTTTTATGATTTGAATAATTTAATATTTGTGGGGACATGCATGATAGCCCACAATACTGTGTCTATCTTAGTATTTTTTCCTTACATATTCTACTGTTGGGGAACAGAATATTTATGAATATTAACTAATTAATAGGATATACTGTACACTGCTAATATTTATAAGTTCCTTCTCCAGAGAGTCTGAAATAAGTATTGTTAGGGTTAAAGGTTCCCCATAGCTTCATTGGGCTTATGAACCATAGGTTTGTGCTGGGTTCATTCTTGACTAATCCATAGTAGTGCCTGAATATTTTCTTTCCCTTTGACCCTGAAGATGAGGATAGTTTTTGGCAACAGAGACAAAGGCAACAGCAAAGTCATTTTATATGGTCCTAGTAAGCCATCATCTTTTGAAAGTGTGGAACTGAGAACTCCACATGATGACTGCTCTTCCTTCACATGAGCAAAGAACCAATGGGCCTATATATTGCAGAGGGTGAGTCTTTTCTTGAGCACTCTATAGAACAAGAGTGAGCCAACATGGTCTTGGTAAGGTTTTGTTGTGTTTTTTTTTAAGTCATTATTATATTTTCAATGGCATATATTTTTCCTTTGAACAGCTATAATTTATTTAGTCTTCAAATGTTTATGATTTTTTCTCCTATTTCTTTCCAGAGTACAAAATATCTGTTTAATTTTTTCCAGTTTCTGTCCATTTTTCTTCTTAGTTTTTAAATGTTGACTCAAGGTTAAATTCTGGTTGCTTTTATATCCCCAAATGCTTGTTTGAACATATTTAATTCAACTTAGTATTTTATGTCACAGGATCTTTTTGCTTTAGAGAGGTTTGTTGGGGAAGGAGGAATGTTTATCAGCTTAAATATTTTGATTCTCATCAATTTTTTTTGTAGCCTTGTGTGGAGGTGCATGGACACAGCTTCTGTCTCTGTGTTTGATAAACATGATTGGTGGCTTCGAGTAGCTCACAAGACTCTTATTTCAAGACCTCTCTTCACTTCCTTTATTAGATGGCCTTTTGAAGAGTGTATGTGTGTTCCTTTCAAATTTATTTTGTTTACTTTTGCATCCCAGAAAGTTAAATTTTTCCCCAGATTTCTCTCCCTTTAAATTCAGTCTCCATTTTACTTTTATACCTTCCTGTCTCCAAAATTACCTCCTCACTTCCCATTTATACTTTTTTCTCTAGCTTTATTGCTATACAATTGACATATAAATTTGTGTGAGTTTCCAACATGTTGATTTGATATGTTGCAACATTGCAGAATGAAGACAACAAGTAGTGCTTGCTAACAACTCCATCACATATCACAATTATTATTTCTTTTATTGGGAGAACATTGAAGATATACCCTTTTACCAAGTTGCAAGTATATAATACAGTATTGTTAACTATAATTATCACACTGTACATTAGATCCCCATAAATTATTCATCTTTTAACTGGAAGTCTGTACCCTTTGACCAACACCTCCCCAATTCCTCCAATCCCCAAATCCAGGCAACCACCATCTACTGTCAGTTTCTAGGAGTTTTGCTTTTTTGGATTCCAGATAAATGATATCACACAGTATTTGTCTTTCTCTGACTTATGTCACTTTGCTCTCAAAGTCCATCCATGTTGTTGCAAATAGCAGAATTTTCTTGGTTCACATAGCTGAATACTATTCCAGTGTGTGTGTGTGTGTGTGTGACATCTTCTTTATCCATTTATCCATAGACACTTAGGTTGTTTCCATATTTTTACTATTGTGAATAATGCTACAGGGAACATGGGAATGTAGATATCTCCTTGAGATCCTGATTCCAATTCCTTTGGATATATTCCCAAAAGAGGACTGCCAGATCATTTCTTTCATTGTTTGGTGATCCATGAGCTTCTTAAACTCAAGATATCTCAACCTCTCCCCAGATTCAGGAAGTTGTCAGCCATTATTTCTTTAAATAAGTTTCTGTCCCCTTCTCCCTCTCTTCTTCTTGAACTTCAATAATTAGCATTTTTTTTCTTTTGCGGGTATTCCATAGTTCACACAGGCTTTTCTTACTCTTTCATTCTTTTATTCTCTGTTCTCCTGATTACAGATTACCACCAGCATTCTGTGAGTACTCATGAAATCAGCTGTTGCTTTTTGGAATGAAATTGAACCCTCCAAGTTTAGCTTTTAAATCCTTATCAAACAATGAGTTCAGTGTTTTTGCTTGAGATATTAAGAAGTGGTCTTTTCCATCTACCCATAATATTTGATAAATCATAAAGTTTGAGTAACAGTCAGAAGTCACTTAAATAAACACCAACTTCAAATTTCAATAATTATATAGGCAAATGTGTATGCAAAGCTCATTTCTACAGTCCATACTGATATATCTTTTCCTAATCCAATCACTAAAGATCATTTCCTAATTCTTTCTAATATTTTGTTAATACATTCTCCATGTATGAATGATTACCCCTACAGCTTCACCACCACTAAATAATTCTCAAAAATCCAAAGGTCTCAAGTGTCAATTGACTACCAGCTCAAATCCAGATTTCATTCTATAGATTATCCTAGATGTCTCCAAAGCCCTGAAAACTCAGCATATCCAAAACTAAAATCATGTTTTCCATTAAACTTGAAATTCTTTCTGAAACCTCATTTCTTTTTAATTTTATGTCAGCCCCACCCATCACTAGACATAAAATTTTATTTAGGGTCATCATTTTTCCTCATTTATCCCCCAGTCTATCAGTTGATAAGCAGTAAAGATTTTACTTCTTTAATGTCTCTCATGAACATTCCTTCTTTTATATTCCCACTTCCATGGCCTTTGGTCAGACTCCAATTACTCTTTACCTGTTCTAATTTTTATTTCTAATGAGTCTTTTCTCTCCCATGCTTTATTTCTGCCAAACCGAAGTTTCTAGAGTTATTTCCTACAAATACTGCTCAGATCAAAACATTGTCTTACTCAGATCTTCAATGGTTCTTCAAAGTAAACTTTTTAGCAGACTTTCAAGACATCTCATAATTTAAGTGCAATTTTTTATTTTCCCATAATTTGCTCTTTACACAGACACCCTGCACATAATTTATCTTTTAGCTGAATCAGGCTATCATTCTCTAAACTAGTTCTTTAATATTTCTTCAATTTCTCATATAATTATCTCCGTTGAAATATTATGAGTTTGTATTACCACTTTTTACAATTATTAAAAACTATTCTTAAGACCTAATTCAATGTCCCATTAATTCTCCCCTATGCAAAAGTTATCTCTCATTTGTGTCCTATAACAATTTTTTTATTGAGGTATAATTGACATACAAATTTATATCAGTTTCCAGTGAACAACATAAAGATTCTATATCTGTGTATACTGCAAAATGATCACCACAGTAATTCTAGTTAACATCTCTCACAATACAGAGTTACTCAAAGTTTTTTCTTGTGATGGGAACTTTTAAGATCTATTCTTTTAGCAACTTTCATATATGCAATACAGTATTATTAACTATACTCACCATGCTTTACATTATATCCTCATGACTTTTTTTTATAACAGAAAATCTGTACGTTTTGGCTCCCTTCAATCCATTTTGCCCATCCCCCACTCCCAAGTCTGACAACCACCAAGCTGTTTTCTATATCTGTGAGCTTTGCTTTATTGGTTTGTTTGTTTAAGATTTCACACATAAGTGAGATCATAGGGTTTTTGTCTTTCTCTGTCTGACTTACTTAACTTAGCATAATGTCCCCAACATCCATCCATGTTCTCACAAATGGCAAAATTTCATTCTTTTTTATGGCTGAAAAATATTCCATTGTATATACATATCATATTTTATTTATCCATCTGTCAATGGACACTTAGGTTGTTTCCATTTCTTGGCTACTGTAAATAATCCTGCAATGAACATGGGCATGCAGATATCTTTTCAAGTTGGTGTTTTTGTTTTCCAAAGCAACTATTTTTTATTTTGTACTAAGTTTTTATTTATGGATGCCTTATATAAATGAAAGGCACAAAGTAATATTACAGTATGACAAGATTTTGTTTTAAATGGACCTCTCTGGGGGTGTCTGGATGGCTCAGGTGGTTAAGCGTCCAATTTCAGCTTGGGTCATGATCTCACAGTTTGCGAGTTTGAACCCCATGTCAGGATCTGTGCTGACAGCTCAGAGCCTGAAGCCTGCTTTGGATTCTGTCTCCCTCTCTCTCTGCCCTTCCCTGCTTGCTCTCTCTCTCTCTCTCCTTTCTCTCAAAAATAAAAACATTAAAAAAATTTTAAACAAAAAATAAATGGACTTCTCTTTCCATTCAAATCTGAACCAATTAAAAGAGTCAAAGGAATCAGCATACGGAAATTAAAATGTCAAATTTATTATCAATCAGCCAAGGTTGGAGGAAATGAGCCATATATTTGGCCAAGTGAACTCTCTGATACTGATCTCCACAATTAGACAAATATCCATCTAGTTATATATGTATAGTAGGAAGGAGGCCATGATCCTGTAAATCTCATTGCATTAAGGGACAAAACAGATTATATGCTGTCTGTTGAAAGCTAGCGAACAAGGAGGAAGAAATGAGGAAAGGGGCTTGGCTTAAGTTATTTAAGATAGGAGTGACTGGGTAGCACAGTCGGTTAAGCATCCAACTCTTGATATCAGCTCAGGTCATGATCTCATAGTGTGTGAATTCAAGCCCCACATCAGATTCTGCACTGATGACACAGAACCTGCTTACGATTCTCTCTCTCCTTATCTCTGCCCCTCCCCAGCTTATGTGCGCGCTCTCTCTCAAAATAAAATTTAAAAACAAAACTTTACAAAATTTTTAAATGATTTAAGATTATTTATCTTAAATTGTTAATTAAATGGGTGTTCATCCTCCCCTGCAGAGGAATGAGTCAGGTGTGGGGGAGATGATAGAAGGTTTATCCAAGTGGAGCTCCCTTTACATGAAAGGCAGCGGCAGTGGTGGAGAAACTCATTCTCCATCTAACAAACAGGTACTCTTTTTATTTTTTTAATGTGTATGATAATTCAAAAGCATAAGTAAATATAAAATTCTTATTCCATGTTAAAGGTCAGTCAGACACCAGTGAAACAATCTAAGGTAGAAAAAGGAGTTGACTTTTTTAAATTCATAATATCTATCATACTGAAATCATCTTTTCAATCAATAACCTTGTATTAAATATGTCCTTGTTAAAAGTGTCTAAGCTTTTAAATTCCATGATCTATTTCTTTAAAAAGGAAAAGGGAAACTATTTGCCTTTCACAGAAAAGTAAATTGGAAACTATCAGTGCTTGAGATGTTAAAAGAACAGAACATTTGAATGTGAATTTAAGGTGTTCCCACAAGTTATAAATCAATTATAAAACTTTATAAGCAATAATAAAACTGACTAGAATACTAGAATCAGGTTTGATTTGCCCTGAGTGGAGAAGTCATTGAGGGACTGGGATTTTATGACTACCATTATCTTTCTTTTACAAGTATTCATTCAAGATAATAACGGTAAAGAGAAAAGCTCAAGAGCCCTGCTATTCAGAATGGTCCTCTGAGAGCACCATTGGCCTCTAAGGAGCTCATCAGAAATGCAGTTTCAGGCCCCACTCCACCTAACTAAGTTAGAATCTACATTTCACTAAGTTCCTAGGTGATTTGTTTGTACATTAAAGTCTGAAAAGCACAAAAAGTCCTGCTTACCAGAGATGATGTCCTGTGAATGTTTTTTTTCAGAAAGTAGAAGCCTGGGGCTTCCTGATATATTTTCTCACAAAACTATCAATTCTCTAAGGGAACAAAATCTGTAGTTCAGGGTGAACAGAACTAAACACCAATGTCTAAGAGCATGAATCCTAAAGCAAAAAAATTCCATGCTTTTTGGGATCCGGACTGTTATCTTCTGTATCTTGCTCCAAGTCCACCTAGGTTTTATGTTCTAAAAGTAAGGAGACCAGGCCTTATTTATATTTTATTCCTTCACCAGGTTGGTATTCAGTAAGTATTTATTGAACATCTGTCAGAAGGAAGAACAATCTCCTCTAGTGAATAAAAAGTTGCACTAGAGGATCTCTAATAGTCTTTCTAAATATAAGACTTTATGACTCAATGAATATTATCTGTATTTATAACTTAAATGTACATTAAACAATGTTATATTCATATTTATATGATGGAAATAAGTGAGAAATTTCAACATCTCTTCTCTAGTCTGCAACTTGGCATTACCACTTTTATTGGTAGTAGCTACCTGAATTGTCGAGCATGTGATCAAATATAAATGAACCAGCCTCCTAAAGTACATATCTAACCAATTAAAATCCCTTTCCCTGATTAGAGCCCGGTGAAACCCCTAGTCTACCTTGCCTCCCAGTGTTCAGGGTTCACACATTGGACGAGGTGTTAAAATCCTCCATATTCTTCGTCCATAGTCTTCTCCAGGCAGTGGAGAACTGACCAATTTTCTAGGAGTGTCAGTGAAGACAAACAACTAGTTTACTAACATTTAGGCTTTGTCATAACCATTTTCTACCTTACAGAAGTACTGAATTTTGTTATTTGGGATATACTGGAAACTAAAGATCCCAAGGCTCCAACATTCTTAAACTAAAACCTCAAAAGCAAATATCTACAGGAAGTTACCTAGTTATGTAGCGAGATTCTTCCCAGTTTCTATCTTTGCTGTGATTTTAGGTGGACTACCAAATTTGTTTTTTTATCAGCATCTCAAAATTCCTCTGATAACTTCTCTACAGAATGACATAAGAAAAGTAGATATGCGATTATGAATAAAAAACAGGAGAGATAACCCAAGAAACAGATGCTTAACTGTAGAGAACAAAACTGATGGTTACCAGAGGGGGTAGGTGGGGGATGGGTAGATTGGGTAATGGGGATTAAGGAATACACTTGCGATGAGCACCTGGTGTTGTATGTAAGAGTTGAATCACTAAATTATACATCTGAAATTAGTATTTCACTGTATGTTAACTAACTAGAATTTAAATTAAAACTTTTTTTAAAAAATTGATGCTAAATATACTTGTACTGGAACTAACAAGTTAGCATTTTTCCTGCCATCAGGGAGTAATACAAGGCTAGGAAGATAAGGTAACTTTTAACATTAGTAGAGCAGAAAGAAACTTGAAAGTGAAGTGGTTGGGCTTTAAAATATTCTGGTTCAGCAGATAGAACACTCACTTTATATAAGGATCTCATTTTATGATCCATAAAGATATTTACATCTAAATTTTATTTGGTCTATGAACCATCTCTTAAAACGTTTCTGTATTGTAATGATGAAATATTTAGTACTCCAATTATCTTTTTATTATAAATGCCTAGGCATTAATTAGCCAGTAAATTGCTAAATATTGATTTGCATTGTTTTTATTTCAGTAAGTAAAGCAGGAAGATATTTCTACCTATTTTTATATCTACATTGTAATCCTTAATCTCTCAATTATATAAACTATTTTTCATTTTAAAAATGTTAAATTTGACAATAAATTACTTTTCATGAGACTGGATTTTCATTTGAAAAATATTTAAGTATTTTGTTCTGTTTTTTATTTAAAAAATACACCACAAAAAGAATCAGGAGGCAGAAACAAAAGTACAAAAGGAAGAAAAAAAAACACAAGGAAGATTTTACTTTATCTCTTGAATTCTAGATAAGTCTCAGGAATTCAAGCATAAGGACATGGATGGATTACAGAGAAACAGTATCCCCATCACAGTAGTGCTCAGGGAATTGAGGGTGGGGAGAAAGTTGTTCTTTGCAAGCACTTTGCAATTTGTTAGTTCTTTTGAGATATATAGGCTTTCTGTCAGACTTTTATAAGCTTTTCCTTATGCATAAAAATTTGGCAAAAAGTTTCTGTGTGTGTGGGTGTACATGTAAGTTTCAAGAAGTGTTAGAAGCAAAAAAAAACTACAAATATGAAAATGACAAATTTCAGCATGAATCAGCATCATGAAAAATAAATCAACTAATTTTGTCAGTCTATTAGTTTCAATTATTTGGACCTGAGTTCAGAGATAAGGCAGACTAATAGAGCAGGTGTTCAGGCAAGATCCCAGGAGCAATTGCTGAAGGGGAAGCTGACAGACACATGAACTCACTCAGTATTTGGTATGAAAACAACAAAGAAGGCAGCTCATTTGACAAAGCAAATCACATGCAAAGAAGATATTAATAAAATCAAGATACTTGTTTTACTAAAATGCTGAATTTTGAAAATATAATATGGAAATATAGCACAGAAAAACATTAATGGAATAAATCATAATTTGAGCACCTTACTAAATATTAATTGATATGGGAAAATATCTATTTGAACAATAATGAAAAATTTATTTAATGTCACAGAACTTCCTCCTTTCCAACACTGCAGGGACAGAAAAACAGGTAATATATTAATAATACATGGCCTTGTCCATCAAGAACTCATAGGCTAATGCAGGAGAGAGACACATTAGTAGATAAAGGACAACAGAATGGAATCACTCATCTGGAAACATGAGTGCTGAGGAATGATCTAGTGCTGGCTTGTGGTGGGTGGAATAGTCTTGGGACATCAGGAAAGACATTGAAGGAAAAAGCTCTCCCAGCTTTTATAGCATTCGCACCCTTAGTTATCAACCACTTAGACAAAGAACAGAGGACTCGTCTTTAAAGAAATGGAGAAAATCATCTGAGGAACTCTAATGATTCTGTTGTAAATACTAGCACCTCAAAGTAAAGCTCTTCTCATCCTAGCATTTGAGGCCCCACATCTGAAGGCCAAACCTGATTGTCCTAATGCCTCACTCAAGTCATAAACATAGAGTTCACAATCAAATTCCCAACTCATGGAACAAAACCTATGTGAAACCTATATATATACATACTTATATGTGTAAATACAATCTACACTATTTAAACACACACACATTACAGAATAAATCCCTGGCTTCTTTCTTTTTTAAAATATGAATACACAAGGAGGAGTCATTGGTATATGAGGAAAACCAAGAGCATACAAGACAAAGACCAAGATAAACAAAATTAAATACTAATTCTAGGAGTAGGAAAGAGAAAGGAAGAGATAAGGAAATGTATAATTAATATTCTCAGAGAAGATTGAGAAAATACTATTTCCAAAACTCAGGAATGGGATACTAAGAAGAGAAAACAATCATATAAAAGAAAGAATCTGAAGAGAGTTAAAGTATAGTACCTAAAATGTAAAATGTCAGAAGGAGGCTGGAAGAAAACCAAAGAAATCTCTCAGAACATACATCAAAAATACAAAGAGACAAAATATGAGGAAAATTACATAGAATATTAATTTATGAAGTTCAATATTCATTTATAAGAATTCCAAAAAGCTAGAATGGATAGAAGAAAATACAGAAATAATTAGAGGATTATTTCTCAGCACTAAGGAAAAATAAGGTCTCAAATTAAAATGCACTATAAAAAAATAAGTCTTAATACTTGTCCAGGAAATTTTAGATCATATTAAACATGAAGAAAATATCTTAATAATTCCTACAAAAGAATAAGAATCAGCCTACAACTAGTATCTCATTAAGAAAACTGGATGTTAAGAAAAAAATGGAGACATAAGCTTGAAAATACAGAGGAAACAAACTTCAGTGTTTAGTCAATACATCCATCAAGAGTGAAGGCATTTTTAGATGTACAAAGGCTCAATAAATTATTTTTCATACACCTTTTCTTAGAAGTTCCTTAGGAAGTGTGGATATTATAGCAACATTGAAGGTTAGATTAAGGATCAACAGAGATAAACCAGGGACTCAGACCAACTGCAAATTTTTCATTCTGTGCAAAGGAAACATAATTTACCAGAAGTGTCCACACAAAAAGGATGTGAATCTCTGTGTAGCTTTCTCCTACACTCTGTATCCCCATGGGCCACTGTTCTTTTACACTATGATTTCATTTCCATTCCAGACCTTAACCTAACCACCCATGTACTTCCATTCAAGAAAGTCTTTAGAAAAACTAAGCTTTCTGAGATTTTGAACCAAACTTAATATTAGAAAGTTTTTTTTCCTCAGAGGAAAGCAGAGTCAGTACCCAGGTGTCCCTGAAAAGTATTGCTGCCTATTACTTTCCAGAGTCTCAGAAAACCTGTCTTCTCACCATGTCACAACCAAACAAAATGAAGCAAAAACAGTTAAAAGGCCAAAGACATAAACCAAGGAAAGCAGTGGGTCCCTAAAGGAAAGCCATGAAGGGGAAGTCCTGGGGTAACACCTGTGCTGGGGCCTGGGAGGCATGGATCCAGTTTTGAACAGGAAAACACATGACTCTGAGAAGGAAAGTTCTGGGGAAAAAGGAATTCTGTGCACATTTATAGATTTTTTTGTTCCCCTTCACTTTTTTGGTCTTCACTTTTTTATTTGTCCGGTTCAAGGTAGGTTGGTAAAATTGGAGGAAATAATTTGGATTCCCCATTAAGAGAATAAGAGTTTGGCATTTGAATGTTCTTATTATTACTTTGCTTTGTTCTTCAGAATTAGGCATTATTACCATTTTTTGGTGTTTCAGTCAGTATTTCAACAGTGAAATGATTGTATACTCTAATGAGATAACTCAAGAATTCTTGAGTTTAATAAAAAGAGGCTATCAAACTATGATAGGATATTGGGAACCACAGGGACAGCAGGGACCTGGGGCTAGCAGCAGCTTCCCTCAGCCTCAGGAGACGAGAGAAAAAGTTATCAAAACCTGAAAGAACAGAAATTCATGCAGAACAACTGACCTGGAAAGGAACAATGTTTGTTTAGGGGATGTGCTCAACCCTGGGGAGGGAGTCAGGACAGTAAATGCCCAGACCTCACTCTTCATCTACCCTATTTCCTGCTGGAATTATCATGCCCAAACCCAACTGGAAGCCAGAGAGCAGGGAAATCTCTGGGTGACAGAGACAGTTTCCCCAGGAAACAGCTGGGTAGGGATGGAAATAAAGGGAAATAAATATATTTGCCCCATATGTCATCCTGAATTTCTTTACCTTTCCAGAAGAAGCGATATCCTGTGCTCCTCTTGTCCTAAAATGTTGCATCCTTTCATAATTGTACATAGGATTTTAGCAACTAAGTTTTAATGTGATCCACTGACTCTGGACAAGAAGAAAAGCTCAAGAGACATCTTTGGTGCCACCATAAACAGCTGAAACTCAAATCTCTCACTGTTTATGGATGGTAGTTCAAGGTGCTGAAGAGTATAGGAAGACACTCCTTGGAGTGCAAACACTTCTGAATTTGAGGACACAACTCAGAGGTAAACAAATAGCCATGGCTCTCCTGCTAATGGAAGGGTAAGGAAACAGGGAGAGAAACATGAAATGTTGCAATTAGTGACAAGGCAGGAATTTGGAATTCAAGGGTCTCTGGTTATTATTTCTGTCCTTTTGTTTATATGATTTGGTCAAAATGAGCTAGGGAAAAGACATCCATAACCAAGTCCCCCCACTTTTTTGCAAACATAATCATAACACCACTGGCTCCAAAGTATATGAGAACAAAGCTAGGCTCCATATTTTGTGTTGTCACAGGTGCACAGGACTCACTGGATCCGAATCTGGGTGCTAGTCACAAGTTCATTCTGAAATTGCTCTGAAAATACCCATAGCTGTATTTGCTATTGTTTTTCTTACTTTCTTATCCTTAACTGATAAGTTATGCAAAATGGATGCAAAGGTAATCATTTATGATTTTCGCACATTTAAATTTTAAGCAAGATGGTTATCAGTGCCTGATAGCATCATATTACACACACAAACCTGAACTTCATTAGGTGAAATAGGTTTGTGCCCAGGGATTCTTGTTGCTTTTGTTCTGTCTGACTGTTCACTACCTGCCCTTTGCAATGGAGTAAACTACTCATTAATTTTGTATATTTGGTTTGTGACATTTTCCATTCCCAGAATCTTTGTGATGAATTACACGACACAGTGGAAACAACTATAGAACAAAACAAAAACACACCACATGTGGTCTGCTAACCAGGATCCTGTCAAGCAAAATTGGATGCTGCGTTCCCATGGTTTCCTTTCAGTAGTAAAAGGGAAAATGCATGCTCAGAAGCACCATTTCTGTAAATTGCTAAAAAATCTTCATATTAGTGTAGCCTAGAAAATATTTTGATGACAAAAAAAGCTTCAAGGAAACCAAGTTACACATTTTTCCCCCTCTAACACAAAAGAAAAATGTTCTTTATAAGAACATGGGGTAGAAATGATAACAACAGGTCCATTTTTCTCCTTCAGTAATAAATCCCGCTTAGGGAGAAGATATTTTAGCAAGTGCTTTATCCTACCTTGCTAAAGGAGATTTTAAAATATGACATATCATGTAGAGTGAGCAGAGAGAGATAGAGTGCATAAGTAAGAGAAAAGAACAGGACCTGTACTGAAATCAGTACATAATGGCTGACATTAGCCATATCCAGGAGCTCCCAACAAGAAGGGATGTTGCCTAGGACAAAATAGGAAGACTAAAGCGTACAAATCTAATTGTGTCTAATAAAATTTGCAAAACAGGGGAGCATGGGTGGCTCAGTTGGTTAAGCATTTGAATCTTGGTTTTGGCTCAGGTTATGATCTCGAGGTTTTTGAGTTCAAGCCCCAAGTCGGGTTCCATGCTAATAGTGCAGGGCCTGATGGAATTCTCTCTCTCTCTCCCTCTATGTCTGCCCCTCTGCTCCTGTGATCTCTCTTTCTCTCTCTCTCAAAATAAATAAATAAACTTTAAAAAATTGAAAAACAGTATTAACTTAATCAACAGAAGGAAGATATCTAGAAGAAAGGGGAAACAAAGTCACTTGTGACTTAGAGGTTTCTACATAAGGCCTTAGGGGATCCAGGAAGTATTTTGCTAGGGTTTATCCAGGGTTCTCCAGCAGTGACAACCTATATCTGGAGGTCTCTATTTAGAGAAACCTCAATCATATAGCTTTGCCACAGCCTGCAGAATGTATTCCAGAGCTATTTTCTGATAATCCCTTCTGCTCTCCCTGTTCCCATATTCAGGAAAGGAAGCGTTCTGATAGGTGACAAAGGACAAAAATATCTCCATTTATAAATAAAACAAATTGGAATTTCAAGATCCATGACAGTTACTCCCAACCAGTAGATGAACTTTGGGAGTACTCACAAAACTAATTTTCTGGGCCCCCAAACTGGAGAGCAGACCCTGAAGCATTGTTCCTTCAACTGGACCCTATGAGTAGCCAGCTTTATATTTTCTCTCACATTGCTGTCAATTCTTTTTAACTCTCTCACGACATTTACCTCAGACTTTTTGTTTCTTAAAAAATGCTATTATTCTTATTATATTTTTTAATGTTTATTTATTTTTGAGAGAGAGAGAGAGAGAGAGACAGAGACAGAGACAGAGGACAAGCAGGGGGAGCGCAGAGAGAGGAGGAGACAGAAGATCTGAAGCAGGCTCCTCGCTGACAGTGGAGAGCCCAATGCAGGGCTCAAACACAAAAACCATGAGATCATGACCTGAGCCAAAGTTGGATGCTTAACCAATCAAGCCACCCAGGCACCCCGATTACTTTTATTATTTTAAAAAGAATACAATTCAGTGGTAAAAACTGGAAAAACACAAAAGAAGACTTTTAAATGATCCAGTACCTCACTGTTAACATTATAGTAATGTATTCTTTCCGGTCTTTAAAAATTTTATTTAAATTCTTATATTTATATTGTAAGATATTCTTACAGAAAAAAACCTGCATAAAACCTATCCTCTGAGTACCACTCCCAGATCTGGTACAACCGTCTTCTTCTACTGTAACTGAAATCACAATCCTGACTTTAGTTTCATCCTCACTGCCTTCCAAATTATTACCAATTTTCAGCAAAAGTTGGTATTGTGAATTTTTGCCAATCGAATGGGTGTTTAATAAATATTCATGTGCCTTTTATATTCCAGTTCCATAATGTTGAGGTTAGACAACCGTGAGATTAGTCCACACAAAGCTGTGTGTCAACTCACTCTGACACCAATTGAGAGTTTGGGGGTTTGGAAAACCACCTCAGGTTTGATAATTCTCCAGAAGGACTCACAGAACTCACTGAAAGCTGTTATATTTGTGATTATGCTTTATTTCAGAAAAAGGATACAGATTAAAATCAGGAAGGGGAATATACATGCATGCATACACACATACATACATACATAGGCAGGGAAAAAAGAACATAGGACAGAATCCAGGAAAAAGTACCAAATACAGAGCTTCTGTTGTCCTCTCCATGAAGTCAGGATCATGTCTCTGCCCTGGGACTGATATACAGCAAGAAGCATGGGATATTGCCAACCAAGGAAGCTCCCCCAAGCCTTGGTGTCCAGACTCTTTACAGGTGTTCTACCACATAGGAACAGTTGAATTCCCCCTGGCTGATCTCAGACTCCTCTCCTCCAGAGGTCAAGCTTCACAATCCAAAGCCCTGTCTTAAATCATATTGTTATCATCTGGCTTGGTCTGTGGTCTTTCCTCTAAATCACACTGGTTTAGCCAGCTCTCATCCCAAATCACATTGTGACACCATCCAGCACGATAAGCCAGGCAAACAAAGACACTCCTATCAGGCCTGACCTTCCTGGAGTCAAGAGATTAATTCTCAGAAACTGAGGTCAAAAGCCAGTCTTCTCTGGGAAAAGGTTAAATTGTGTACTACACACCTTATTCTGACTAAAGCTGAGTGTCTTTTCATTTATTGACCATCTGATTTTCTGTCTCTGTGTAGTACTGAAGTTTCCCACACAGTTTTCAATTTAGGTCTTTTTTTTTTTATTGAATTTTAGGAGTCTTTATACATAGTGAATACTGTTCCATAATTAAATACATATGGCAAAAAGATCTCTGGCTGCCATGCCTTTTTCATTCTCTTTATGATACATTTTTAACAATGAAAGTTCTGAATATTAATTAATGACGTTGAATTTATCATTTTTTTATTTAAGTTTTCATTAGTGTGTGTGAATTAAATCTTTCCCTACCACAAAGGTCATGACAATATTCCCTCTGTTATCTTCTAAAATTTTCAGTTTTGCTTTTCACATTTAGATTAATAATACCCCTGGAACTGATTTTTTCTGTATAATGTGAACTTTAGATCCAAATTTACTCCTATAGATAACTCAATGCACTAGAAGCACGTATATTAAAAGTCTATCTGTCTTCCTCTGTTACAGAGAGTTATTACCAGACAAGTTTCTGGTTATGTATGTGTCTCTTTCCAAGTTTTCTATTCTGCCCACTGGTTTATTTGTCTATTCTTGTGTCAATATCATACCATTTTAACTAAAACTATAGCTTTATAAATGAATCTGGATGTCTTCTAAGGCAAATCCTACCACATTGTTCTAATGTAAGAATGTCCCTTTGCACTTTTATTTAAACTTTAGAATCAGCTTACCAAATACCACACCCCCGCCCAAAAAAATAGTAAACATTTTGATTAGGCTTTTAATGATTTTCTGGCTCAAGTGAAGTAAAATGGATATCTTTACAACATTATGTCTTCCTATCCATGGATAATAGTATCACAATCCGGTTACAATTTTATTTTCACTTTTTGTAGATAACCTGTATTAGATTTTAAGTTTTCTTCTATGTTCCCTCCTTTTAACCTCAAAGATATTGTTATATTACTTTATAGAGTTAATGTTCTTTAGATTTATCCACAGATTTATCACTTTGTTGTTCATACTTTTGAAAACTCATAATTTATATCAAATATCACTTAACTTCTGTCTGATATATATAAGCTTTAGAATTTTGATTTTTGACAGTTTGTTGGGAACAAACTGTTTTTGTATTTCTGTAAATGTCTATTTTGCTCTCATTCTTGAAAGCTATTTTTTCTTAGTCTATAATTACAGGTTGGCAGATATTTTCACTTAGCACATAAAGGATTTTTAAAAATACTTTATTTTTGTGAAAAATGAAAAGCACAAAGATGAAACTTTTTACATGCCCCAAATCAAACTGCCCAGAGATCATTAATGTTAACATTTTTCAGAATATCTATCTGATCTTTTTCAGGCATATACATGGAATTCATTTACAAAAGTTCAATACTGGATTTTGAAACCAGGTTTTTTTAAACTTAATAATATACTTTTACTATTCTTTGCATAGTGTAATTCTTAAGAGTCTAGGTTTTAGAGTTAGCCATCCTAAGTTCAAATTCTGACTCAACTACATACTAATTGTTTAACCTTGGGCACATTACTTAGCCTCTGTGCCTAAATTTCTTCATACATAATCTAGCTGAGCTTTCTGTTGTCTAGTTCCACAAATCAAAGACTATCTAATCCTAGCTAAGCTAAAACTACTTCCGCATATTATATTACTGCTCCTGTACTGCAAATGCAACTCAAACACAAATATTAAAATAAATCTTAAAAGCTGACTACCTTATTTCCTTTCCCAAATCTCTCTAATATGTTCCATTCTTTGGTTTAGTGCTAAGCTTTAGTTCATGGGCCTAACCATCTTCATAAACCTTACAAGTGCTCATCATTAATGTCAACCCTCTTCTCCCCTCTTGACACACAGATTAATAGGGATCCTGATAGGGCCTTGAAGAACATGTCTAATAATTTTGCTTCTACGTGACAGTTGACCAATATTTAAAGAGACCTCTTGGATTATGCCTCAATCTTCGCTAAGTGTTGTCTGGCTAAATTGCTCTAGTTTCTTCATTTATTTCTCAAGAGAAGTGATTCCTCATTATTTTGCACACCGTTGTTACCTTATGACCATTTTATTTCATCTACATCCCTTTTAAAGTGTAGCACTAAGCACTGACTGATATACTCTATTTATAAACTGTGGCTCTGGGGGAGAAAGACATAAGAAAGTATTTATTAGAAGACTAGCCCAAAATACATAAAAGTAAAATAAACTATAGCAATAAATTTTTATTGTGAGAAAAAATTCAAGTGTTGTAGGAAAAAGGAAGAGAACAAAATTTAAGAAAACTCTATATATCTTTATAAACAAGGGACAAAAATCAAATATAAAGGGAGTAATCAGATATTAATTAGGTCAGCCATGGGGATGGCCATTATTGGGATGGAGAGAGTAATATATATGTTATGATGCTCCAGAGAGCCCAACACTGTCCAATGAGTAAAATTTAAAAGGAAGGCTATTGTAGCTTAGTATTTAGACCAAACAATATTAACTGATGCTTTCCATCAGTAGAAAGAGCTGTCTCCACGGAAATAAAATAACTATTAGTTTTATTTGGAAGTCTTCCATGATCTTTCAATAAGAATGAGGTACTCAAAAAAAAAAAAAAGAATAAGGTACTCATCTTCTCTATATTCCCCCTGAGACTTTATTCACACCTTGATTATTTTATTGTCTTCCTGTGATATATTGCATAAAATCTGTTCATCCAGAGAGAGAGAACTGAGATCTTTTAAATCTTGGTATCATCCCTGGTGTCTAACACATTGTGTGACACAATCAGGCCCTCTTGACTCTTTGTTTAATGAATGAATGAATAAATTCGTTAGAAAATACTCATGTATTTGAAAGAAGTTGTCAAGCAAATTGTCTCTGTTTTTTTTATAACTCCAAGAAGCCAGACATCCATATGGGAAAGGTTGCTGGCAGTTATTTTTTTCAGACACTGCACAAGAATGTGGAAGTATCAGTAAAAAGCTTTACCTGAAAAACAATTTAAGGGAGTGAAGAAAAAAGATGCCATGGCCAGTATGTTTGATATAGAAGGATTTATCAGGATTACATATTTATATGTAAAAGAAATACATTTGGGATACAAAAATCATGAAATACGCCTTTCTCTCATGGGTAAAAAATTATATAAGGGAACATCATGATTTGAGTATATTTAAATATAGTTAATATCTTCTATTTTCTCAATTATAAATTGTATATATATAATTCTGTCAACATATATATTAAATTTTATAATATAATAGAAATAGATTTGCTTGAGAAAAATTTACATGCACAGTATGAATACATACTTAAGCAAATTGGAAGAACTATGATTTCAAACCCACTGCACACATATGTGTACATTTATTTTTTGGAAGCAAATCCTCTTCTTACAGAAAATTAGCTAAGCATTTCTAGCCAGAGACTCATGGATTGGTTTTTAATACAATAACATGACTAAAGAATCCTTCAAGGCCTGGCCCCTGTCTACCTTTTGGACCTCCTCTTCTACCACATTGCTCTCATCTCACTACACCCTATGCATGCTGGAGCCATCTTTTCATTCCTCAACCATGCCAGGCCTACGTCTCTCTGTTGCTTTTGATTGGGAAGGTTGCAGCCTACATCTTTGCCTAGCTATGCTCTGTTGACAGATAGTTCTCCATGGGTTTCTTACAGTTCTACATGTTTGTGACTATCTTTTCAATAATAATTATAAAGTGTCTCCCTCCAGGGCAAAGAACAGATTTATTTACTATGCTAGTACTACACTAAAGATAATGTCTTTCTCCTGGGGCAAAATTTGAGCAGGCTTGCTTGCAGCCCATTATAAAACACTCAAGTGTTCTATCCATTTTGTATTGCTCCAGGAGGACTCAGGGGTCAAAGAAGACTGGCCCAAACATGCAACATACGCTGCTTCTGGTATGAGGATTAAAGTCTTTTGTCTCTGACCCAAGAATTTCATGTCTTCCACTAGCATCCATAAAACTATGTCAAACTAAAGTATAAGCTGGAAAATAGGATTAAATTTCAGACTATTCACAGTTCTTGACAACTCCTTCATATTCACATCTCAATTCAAAAGTTACTGCTTCCATGAGGGCTTTTCTTATCATCCGTTTTAAATTAGCCACACACGAAGTTTATTTGTATTCCTACAAATATTTGTTCCCTTTACACATCTTATTTTTCTGTGGTTAAAATCACTATCAGAAATGATACTTCGTTTTTATATTAGTTGTTGTGTCTAACCCAACTAGATTGTAAGCTCAACTAGAGTGACAACATTTTCTGTCATCTTTACCATGGTAAATTCACCATATTTTCTTCACCAGAAAACTGGCACCTAACAGGCACCTAACCCATATAAATTAACTAAAGAATCAATGACTTCCTAGCATCATGATTAATCTTCCTTAGAGTTTTCAAATGTCTTTGTTTCTTTTTTCTTTTTACGTAATTTTGTACTTTTTTTTACTGTATTTGAACAGTCATTTTGTATTTGTTCTGTCTTTAGCTCCAATGCTCCAGCTACACATCACTAAAAGCTTACTTTCTACTTCTCTCTCAATCTTGTAAACTTAGAAGTTGCTTTTTTCTGTGTCCTTTATCTTTCAAGTTGCTTACAGCCCAAAGACTTTAGACTACCAGTCTAGATACTTAGTACACACTCATCATGCTCACAGGCTAGCATTTCCCTTTTTATCATGTTGGGCTTAGTTCTCATCACTTGTTACTTGCTTTTCTGATACCCAATGAGAGTTCCCTTTCTGCATGACCTGCCATAAAATTATGACTTCAGGAAACCCCACAAAAACTACCCTAAAAATCAAGGTACCTGATGTTTATGAAAGGGATTTCCAACTCATTACAGTTAATCCATGTGTTTGACATTAGTTGAGCACTTTCATGAATAAGGTACATTACACCAGACCATTAGAAAACAGCAAATGAAGACAATCCTAGCTTCAGGATGAAGTAGTCAAGAAGAACAATGACTAAGCAGTCTGGTATATATACTGATTGAGTGAAAACAAGGCAGAGAGGATCACCGAGAGAGTAGTTTAGGTTAAATTTGAGTGTAACTGAATGAAGGACTACTTGGAGTGTGGGATCAGAGCTTGCTCATGATCGCACCTTTTGCACTTTGCAAATGATGAATTAAGCTATGCTTCTCCCCCAGAAAACTATTATTTGAGAGGAAAAAGATTGGTTTAGTTTCAGAATGTTGCTAAAAATTCCTGGAGACAAAAGTATTTTGGCACATTTTGGTGTTTATACATCAAACTCTCTTTTTCATCTCAGGAATTTGCAAGAGTTCACATTTTCTTTTGACTATGTATCACTCCTATAAATGCATTAAACTATAGTAACTGTTAACTTACTGAACTGTGTCCCCCCCAAATTCATATGTTGAAGACTTAATCCCAATGACTATATTTGAAGATAGGGACATTAAAGAGGCAATTAAGGCTAAATGAGGTCATAAGGGTGTGGCCCTAACCCAATTGGAATAGTGTCCTTATTAGAAGAGGAAGAGACACCAAGGATATGCATACAAAGAGAAAAGACAATGTGAGGGCACAGCAAGAAAGCAGCTGTCTGCAAGCCAAAGTGAGAGAGAGAGAGAAAGAGAAAAGAGAGAGACTTCAGGAGAAGCCAATCCTATCACCATCTTGGTCTTGGATTTCTAGCTCCAGAATAGTGAGAAAATAAATTTCTGATGCTTAGGTCATCAAGTCTGGGGTATTTTGTCATGGCAGCTGTAGTACACTAAAACAGTAACCCATAAGATGAAGAATAAGCTGCTTTTTAAAAATGATACGCCTTTGGTGTATATTTATATCAGGGGTTGAAAATGGATTTTCATGGATATACAATTTAGTTCAACAATTATTAAGCACTTGGTTCCAGGAATTCTGTTAGAAGTTAAAAAAGCTGTTAATTTGGGGCGCCTGGATAGCTCAGTCGGTTAAACGGCTGACTTCAGTTCATGATTTCGCAGTCCGTGAGTTCTAGCCCCACATCGGGCTCTGTGCTGACAGCTCAGAGCCTGGAGCCTGCTTCGGATTCTGTGTCTCCCTCTCTCTATGTTCCTTCCCTGCTCGCACTCTGTCTCTCTCTCAAAAATAAAGATTAAAAAAAAATTTTTTTAAGCTGTTAATTTAAAAATAATTTATAGTTTACAATACAGAATTTCTGTAACTGTTTTCTCATAAATAACTGTGAAGAATGATAATCTTCGTATTAAAAATATTTTAATTAAGTTAGAGAGTAGTTAAGAATGTAGCAAGATGGAAACACCAGACCCAAACCTTGGCCCTCTGGTAAAAACCAACCAAGCAAACATGAATTCTTACCACCATTGTACAGTTCCTCTACCTCATGCCAGTTCAGGACTCTGTTTCCCAAGCAGAGAACTAGCTGCTTCATCAAGTTCAAGACTCTAAACCAAATGTCCATAAAAGTCAAGGACATAATATAAATGCATGAAAAAGTCTAGGTGTAACATAATGGGACGTGATGTGATCTCTGGTTGACCTGGAGGCTCCACTCACAGTCAGAATGCCTTCTTTACAAACTGGGTTCTGAAAACTGTGCCTGCCAACAAACCATAACCTCAGGGTAAATTCAGGCCTCCAGATGACAATTAGTGCCTCTTTCAATATGAGTGAACTGAAAGACCATTTTGCATTTCCACTTTATAAGGACAAAGTTAAACTTTTTAAAATTTATTCTATTCTGTATACTAGGCAAATAAAACATGTATTTTATTTATTTGTTTCTGTGATTTTATTTATTGTTTTGCTCAGTACACTCTTGACTTCTCTGCCTGTGAGAAATCACAAGGTTTTCAGATAGCTAATCTAAAATCTGGAAAGAAACCTAGATTTATTGCCATGTACCTTAGTCTTCTCCTGTAATAAACTATTATTTCCTTCTACAAACACCATGACAGGTATTTTGGAGAAAAAGTTCAACTGTACTCAATTTCAAAAATTGTCTTATCTAATTATTATTTGCTGTCCACTGTCTTTGACCCACCTCTATTTCCCCTCAACTTATTTAAGTTCATCAGTGCGTTTATCATTGCTTTACATTTGTACATATATTTACATTTTCTTTATGAAATATTGTTAAAAATGAAGAGCAATCAGAGAAATAAGTTTACTAATGAAAATTTAATGGATTTTTAACTCCAACCCCAATTCAATTATTTAAAATATATAATGACATGAGCACAGATACTGTTAATCAGTATACTATAAGTAATGCATAAAAAAATAAAATAATAAAATAAAATACATCATGAATTTGTTCAAAATGTAAGTCAAACTAGGTGAATTCTGAAATAATTTCAATCATTCATTTAGTCAAAAAAGATTTTAGTGCCTCATGCCAATATTTTAGTGCACTAAGCCTGAGGAAAAAAGGTAAAACAAATATGACTCTTGCCCTTATCTATCAACTATTACATACCAGGTGGTAAATACTAGGGATGTACTAGAAACAGAAGAGCATCTGAAGTATAATGAGAGGTCAAAGAAAACTTACTAGAAGTGACATATGAGCTGAGCTCTGAAGAATGAACAGACATTAGATAGTCAATAAGGAAAAGATATTCCAGGTAGAGAAAATAGCAGCTTAGAAGGGAAAAAGAAATGTAAAATGGCATTGCACATTCAGGGATCCCTTAGAACTCAGTATGGCTGGAGGAAAACATAAACAACAATGAATAACCAAAGGTAATGTTACAGATGAGCAGAGGAATCATATCATGAGAGATCATGTTTGAACTTTATCTTAGGAGCAATGGCATTCTCTTGGAGGTTTTAAATCATGCTGTGATTCATCAGATTTTAGAAGCTTCTCTGTGAAGTAGCGTAGAAGGCAGGTTAGACTCAGTTCCAACAGAGCAAAGAGATGCCAGCTACCAAGCTGGGTAATAGGTTGGACTTTGATGCATGTACAGATCCAACATGAAATCCTGGGTTTATCACTTACTTGGCAAATTTACTTGTGTGACCTTGGACAAAGTACATTAATTACCTCTTGGAGGCTCAGCTTTTTTCATTTGGAAAATGGGAACAATAACTGTACCTAGGCCATGAGGTCATTGTGAAACTTAAACAATACATGTAAAACTTTCCAAATATACTTATTATTCAATAATCATTGTTATTATGAGAGCTTATTAATAATACTCTAGGTGATAATTATGTAAACAGTAAGAGTAGTGGCAATGGGAATAGAGAGAGAATGTAGAATCAAAAAGGCTTGGTGACCTTGGGTTTAGGATGTGTTCTGACTTGGGCAGTTGATGAATCTCCACAGCATTCATCAAGACAGGGAATGCAAAGGGATGAGCAAGTTTAGGAGATAATAAGTTCAGTTTAGGATATGAGAAATTTGAGATATGTATGGGATGATCATATGTAGATATTCAGAAAGTAGCTGAGTAAAGGCCAGGCGTTCTGGACTGGAGACAAACACGGGAATCAGCACCATGTAACAAGTCACTGGAAACAGGGGTGTTCCAAATGAGGCCACACAAAAAGACTACATAGATTCAAAGGAGCATATAGTACCAGGAGCAGAGACCATGAGACTACAGTCACTTAGAAGGATGATTTTCTTTAAAGATACCAAGAATATGAAAAAGGAATAATGAGAAAAGTATTATTAAAAAGAAAAAAGTTATACAAAAGCTGAAGGTGAAGAGAGTTTCAATAAATTAGCAGTAAAACTTGTCAAGTGTCACAGAATGATCCAGTAAGATAAGGATGAATGCAAATCCACTGCCTTTGGCAGTGTGGAGGTCATTGATGATCTCCTTGGTAGAGACTGAATTGCTTTACAATCTCCATTCTCACATTTGTTCCCCTATAAATTGAAAATTAAAAGTCCTATTGTAAAGGTATTTTTAAGGATTAGAATTTAAAATTATATAAATCTGAAGTCTTGAGAGCTAGTGAATATACAAATAAAAGAAATAAGTGAATGTTTATATTATTTAACAGTATTTTTTTTTTACTTTTAATTCACAACCACCTTCCCAAAAGCGTTATAAATATGTCGCTGTATTTTTTTAGGTGCAATTAAGCTTTAGCTTAGAGGTAGCTCTTGTAAAATCTGGAATGAGAGAAGTTTATGTAGTTCATAAATCAAGACCACTGGTAATAATAATCATTTAAATGCACTAATTTGAGCACAAAAAAAACCTTAAAACAATACCATATTCTAAGCACAGTCTGTGAAGAATTGTGGAAAATTGACTATTGATGACTTTATTTGTGGAACTGGAAAATCTTGTCACCATATCACCAAGGAAACACGTGTAGATTGATTTCCACTATCCCACTATTCAGCATGTACAAAGAGGATACACAGAAAATAAGATAAAAATAAGATTTTTAAGCTTTTCTCTAAACTCTACACATTTGTGTACACCTCTCTAAATACTTCTCATGACTAAATAGGAAGTATATATAAAGCACTTCAGCCACACACCAAAGTATAATGTTGATATTCAGAAAAAGTACTTGTTTGACTGTTTGAGTTGGAGCTAAATTATTGTTCTTTTCATGGAACAAATAGTAACTATAGTTATTCTGACATCAGTATTTATCAGACCTCTTTTCAAAAAAGAACAAGTAAGCCTTCACTTTAAGAAAAATAACAGTATTTGTGATCAATAATAATTAAAAAAAAAGATTTCAAGAAAAAGTTGGATTCCCAATAATCTGATAAGATTATTAAGGATATTAGAAAAGTCAAGTTTTGGATATTTTATAATGAATAGATCAACATTTGGAAGACCCACATTATTTAGTGTACCCATGTTTTGCAAGTGATCAATAAATTATGCTACAAAATCATGTATGGGTAAAAGATTGATTCTAAGTGTAAGTTAAATCAATGTTTTTTAATAAAATAGAGTATAAAACATTCATTAGTATAGTTTCAGATTTCACATTGCAACTGACATTTAAGAAATTTTATTGTCAAAGTTTGGTATAATATCAAAAGTAATATTGATAATTATCTGATACTACTATGCAAATATTCCACTCTTTTTTTTTAAGTTTATTTATTTGTTTTGAGACTGTGTGTGTGTGTGAGAGAGAGAGAGAGAGAGAGAGAGAGAGAGAGAGAGAGAGCAGAGGAGGGGGAAAGAAAGAGAGAGAGAGAAAGAGATAATCCCAAGCAGGCTCCATACTGTCAGCATAGAACCTGACCTGGGGCTCGAATTCATAAACCATGAGATCATGATGTGAGCCAAAACTAAGAATCCGATGCTTAACCAACTGAACCACCCAGGCACACCAATACTGCACTCTTATGCAACTATATACCTGTGTGAAGCCAGACTTTGTTCCGATACTTCAACTAAATTGACATACAGCAGTGTATTGAATGTAGAATGAGATTAAAAAAAAAATCTAGCTGTCTTTTGTTAAGGCACATATTAAAGAAATTTATAGAAATATAAAACAATGCTATTCTCAGTGATTTTTGTTTGTTCTGGAACACATAGTTTTCATAAAGAATGCTAAGATGCAATTTATCTTAAAATAAGTTAATAAATGTTTTCAAAGCCCCCCATTTAAATTTCTAATATAGTAAGTACATATTTAATAAACAGAACCCACATAAATAAAACGTTTTTGGAGTCTTGAATGAATTTTTAGAATGTAAAGGAATTGTAAGACCAGAGTTGAGAACACTACTATAAATAAATTTAAGAGGCAGGTTATACCTTGAAAAACAGATACCTGCAATATCTAAAACTGACAAAAATTTACTGTGGGAACAAAGAATGCCTACAAATTGGCATTAGAATTGGAAAAAATAGGTCAAATATCTAAACCAGAAACTCACAGAAGGAGGAACTCAAAAAGTTCCTCGAAAAGCAGAATATGAAGATACTCACTAGGCATCAAAAACATAAATTAAAATGACAAGAGGTAACACATTATACCCATCAAATGTGCAAAAATCAGTGGGATCTTATGCTCATTTGAACACTTTTTTTTTAAAGATGGGTAGTGGAACATATTAAAGTTTAGCATTTTTATTCACTACAGTTCCCAGGTATATAGAGAAACCTTCACACAGATCCATTAAAGTGAGAAGTCAAACAGTGATTCCCACTTTCATGCTAACACTGCAAGGGCATTGGTTAAAATTCCACTTTCACATGCCTGATACACCACATACAAAATGTCTCCTCCTGGGCAAGTCCCCTCTATTTCTTCAGTTGTAAAACAGAAATAATCATGGTTTCTATTTCAGGGGCATGTGTTAAGATTAAGCAAGATAATTTGTATTAAGTACTTAGTTCAAGGCATGGCACACTCAAAGTATCACTAGGAAATCCCAATGAATATTCTAACTCCAGAAAAATAAACAAAATGTAAATATTTAAAAGTAAGAAACAAGATGGTCATTATTTGTATTTGAAACAGAAATGAAAATCCACTGAAGTGAATAAGAAATTAAGACTCCTAAATACATATTCAACACACAAAAATGAAAGCTGCCTTATGTTTTATGAATACACAATTAGAAAGACCATGGGAAAACCATCTCCTGGCCAACATAAACCAGAACTAAAGAATATATAGGAAACCTAATTAGAATTATGCAAGATCGATGGGGCGCCTGGGTGGCGCAGTCGGTTAAGCGTCCGACTTCAGCCAGGTCACGATCTTCCGGTCCGTGAGTTTGAGCCCCGCGTCGGGCTCTGGGCTGATGGCTCAGAGCCTGGAGCCTGTTTCCGATTCTGTGTCTCCCTCTCTCTCTGCCCCTCCCCCGTTCATGTTCTGTCTCTCTCTGTCCCAAAAATAAATAAAAAACGTTGAAAAAAATTAAAAAAAAAAAAAAAAAAGAATTATGCAAGATCGACATAAAGAAGTCTATAAAGCTTTACAAAAGAGGGAAAAAAAAAGAAAGCCCTAATAAACAAAGCACTATATTTATTGAATGGAAAAATTGTATATTGTGAAACTGTAAGTTTACTCTTACTTTAAAAATTCAATTTAATTGAATCAAAATTTTGCTCCCTTTTAGGTGAACACAAGATCACCTGACATAAAAATATATGTACTTCTATTCTTCTAAAAATTAGTCAAGTAGATTCCAAAATTTATGAAAAGGAAATTCACAAATCTTGCTAAGGAAATGTTGAAAAAGAATATTATGTGAATTTTTAAAAATATGCTCTAAATATAAACAATCTTAAACAGTGTCAGATTTGTAAAGACCTTTATAAAATTATGAATGTACCAATATAGGAAGTTCAGAAACTACACCATATATATTGTGGAGTTTAGTATAATAAAAAAAAATTGTTTTGTTTTTAATCTTTATACAGAGGACAGAGTATCAGTTTAGGTGTGGCTATAAGTGATAAACCCAAAACAACAGTGGCTTTAATAAGATAAAAGCTAATTTTTCTTACACATAAAAGGATTTGGAAGCAGGCAGTCAGAAACTTACACGGGATCTTCATCAAATCAAGAGGGATTCTGGCTTTCCTATCTTCCTGCTCTGCTGTGCTCAGCATACACTTCTCACTCATGGCCCAGGATGGATGAAGAAGGATGTAACTCTACTTTAAGTAAATATCTAAAAAGGTAAATGCAAAATTTCTTCTTAATATTCACCAGCATTTTACTCAAAAGACTGGGAAAATGCAGTCTTACACTAAGCAGCTAAATGTTCAACTAAAAATGAAGCTTCTACTACTAAAGAAGAAAAGTGAGAACAGACATTAGAGAACAACTTGAAATGTCTGTCATAGATAGCTCTTCATTATAAGGTGTTAAGTCAACTGTCTCTCTCTAGATAAAAATAAAATTAAAATTCCAGCATTAATCATTCTGAGGGCTTAAAGAACTAAATGTAACACAATATTATAAAAGTGATAGTTGGCTTCCACTTCTGGCAAGATGAAGTCAATATACATTTGATCCATATTGTTTGCCAATCCTGTATTTATGAATTGACCTAGTGTCTCAAATTTATTTGTAACCCCAAATCAATACTCATGGCACTTTTCTGGTCATTTGCAGACATGTGCTGAGTAGCCAAACATTTGAGTTGCCCTTTGTACACATTCCCAGCTGAAATCAAACAAGATGATTCCCTGATCTAGCTCTCATATTATAAACAAATGTCCTTCTCACAGTATATTTAATGACATGTATTTTGGTAATTTCACTATTTAAAATAGCCCTCAAACCTTTTGGGATGAGCACTGGGTGTTGTATGGAAACCAATTTGACAATAAATTTCATATATTAAAAAAAAAAAAAGGGGGGGGCGCCTGGGTGGTGCAGTCGGTTGAGCGTCCGACTTCAGCCAGGTCACGATCTCGCAGTCCGTGAGTTCAAGCCCTGCGTCGGGCTCTGGGCTGATGGCTCAGAGCCTGGAGCCTGCTTCTGATTCTGTGTCTCCCTCTCTCTCTGCCCCTCCCCCGTTCATGCTCTGTCTCTCTCTGTCCCAAAAATAAATAAAAAAAAAAAAAAAAGTTGAAAAAAAAAATATTAAAAAAAAAAAAAAAAAGGGGGGGGCGCCTGGGTGGTGCAGTCGGTTAAGCGTCCGACTTCAGCCAGGTCACGATCTCGCGGTCCGTGAGTTTGAGCCCCGCGTCGGGCTCTGGGCTGATGGCTCAGAGCCTGGAGCCTGTTTCCGATTCTGTGTCTCCCTCTCTCTCTGCCCCTCCCCCGTTCATGCTCTGTCTCTCTCTGTCCCAAAAATAAATAAACGTTGGAAAAAAAAAAAATAGCCCTCAAGTGTAGTACTAATGTGCTGTCTATTGTTCCTATGTTAAAGAAAGCTATGACATACTTCACAGAGCAAACACATGTGTTAGACAAGCTCAGTTCAGGCATGAGTTACGGTGCTGTTGGTTCTGAGCTGAATGAACCAATACATATTAAATAATGTGACTTTAAACATAAAACAAGGTCATGTGTTGTTCAGTTGATGAAAATATTGAGACCAAAGGCTCATAGAATCCTAACCCTGTATTTCCTGTAGGAGCAATCATTCAGTATTTGCTAACTCTGTGTTCACAGTGACTTCATAGAACATAATAACTGTGAATAACAAGATTCAGCTGTAATTTTTCCTGTTCTTCCCAAAATAAACAGTTCTCTACCCTGGATATACTGTATAAACAAACATAACATGTTGAAAAGGGGAAAGAAGAAGACACATTGGCTAAGGAACTCAGGACCCAAAGAAAGATGTCGCAATTACTTTGTCTTCTTTTTTGCTTTTATTTCAGACTAGGAGCTGGTGAGGAACCTGAAAATGCCAACAGGCATAGACCAAAGGAGCCTCAAGAAAAGCCTACTCTCTCTAAATGAAGGACAAGGAAAGGGACAGCCTCACAAGACAGAAAATTTTTATCCAATAACCACTGTATTCTAGCCAAACACCAGAGAAAAAGCCGTGACCCCCATCCCCACCCACACCAGGAAAGGCTGAGTGAAGAGTCAGACTTCTACGCTCATTAGGCCATAAGGAGGCAACTGGGGTAGTGTCACAGAAGGGCCATTAGGGAGCTGAGAGGAGCCCTCCCCTCGTGGTGTCAGTGGGGACCACACGGAAAGCCTAGACATCTGCCCACACCCAGTTTAATAAGATGTCCCTCTCCCTCCATGCTAGGGGTGTATCACAGAAGATGTATTGGAGAGTCAGGACTTCCATCATTACTCAGTGATAATGAGGCCACTTTATTCTCCCCAACCACCACCATTCTGGTGTCATTGGAGACTAGGTGGGGAATAGTAAAGTAACAAGACACTGGTTTTTTTAGACATGGTAGTATCAGTGGAAGTCTATTCGGAAGTCTAAATTTCTACTGCCACCCAACTATAAGGAGGAGCATCACCCCTGCATCCCAGGCATCAACTGAGGTGATGTGAGAAATGTGGATTTCTACCCCTATCTGGCAGCAATAAGGTGCCATCCTCTTCCTCCATCACAGTGGTATCAGAGAAGACCTGCTAAAAGAGAAGGTTTATATAATATCCAGATTCTTAAAACTCCATACCCTAAATGTCTAGGTTTTCATCAAAAATCATTTGTCATACCAGGGTGCCTGGGTGGCTCAGTCAGTTAAGCATCGGCCCCTTGATTTCAGCTCAGGTTACAATCTCACAGTTCATTGAGTTCAAGCCCCATGTTGGGCTTTACGCTGACAACAAGGAGACTGCTTGGGATTCTCTCTCCCTCTCTCTCTGCCCCTCCCCTGCTAGCACTCTGTCTCTCTCTCTCCTCTCTCTCAAAAATAAATAAATAAACATTTTTTAAAAATTAAATCATTTGTCATGCCAAAAACCAGAAAAGTTTCTACTTGAACAAGAAAACACAATCACTAGATGCCAACAACCAGATGACACAGATGTCAGAATTATATGACAATGATTTTAAAGAAGCCATCATTAAAAAAAAAAAAAAAAGTTTGAATAAGAAATTAAAAACACACTTGGAACAACTGAAAAAAAAAAAAGAAAGTTTCAGAAAAGAAAAATCATGTTGAAATTTTAGAATTTCAAAATAAAACACTCAACAATAACCAAAATAAAAACTCTCAACAGATGGACTCAACAGAAGAATGTGGGGGACAGAAGAAAGAATCATTGAAATTGAAGATGGAAAAATAGAAATTACCAAATCTGAACAACAGAGAGAAAATAAACTGGGAGGCAGAAAGAATGAACAGAGTCTCAAGGACTTATGAGGCTATAACAAAAGATCTAACATTCCCATGATAGGAGTCCCAAAAAGAAAGGAGGAAATGGGTGGGGCTAAAAAGTATCCAAAGAAATAATGGCTAAAAATTTCCTAAATTTGGCAAAAGGCATGAAACTATGGGTTCAAGAAACTGGACAAAAAAAGATTATCAAGTCTGAATTTTGTATCCAATGAAAAGTAATAGTTGAAAATATGAGGTTTTGTGTTTTTTTTGTTTGTCTTAAATAATCTTGACTCTAGTGCAAACCTTTCCCTCTAAGTAAGGCACAAGTCCAGATCATTTCTTTAAAAATTAACCAATGTGGCTACAATAAAAATTAAACTTATGTGCACAGTTCATAAAAGAACTTTCTTTTAGCAACACACTAAAAGAAAACATTTTAAAATATATAACAGATAAAGTGTTTATTTGGGAATTTTAAAATTTTATGACATATCAGCATATACATTAGCCAGCTACTATCATAAAAAAAAAAAATAATAATGAGTGTTGATGAGGATGTGGAGACATGGGAACCTCTGTGCATTGCTGGTGGGAATATGAAATCGTTCAGCCACCATGGAAAATAGTATAGAAGTTCCTCATAAAGTTGAAACAATGATCTACTCTGTTTTTCCACAGGTACCAGGGACAGTTCTCATATGAGGAAACTGTCTTCCTCATGCTACTGTGAATTATCCATACTTCTTTTGAAACAATATCCCTAAATTGAGTGTGCTAAAAGCGTTTGACTACTTCCTGTTTCTGGTTTACTTTATCAGGGTCACTATATGAGCTGTGACAGGCTTCATCTTATCCATCAGCAATGGGTGGCACAAGCTTAATCAGATTCTGTCTGATTCCCAAACCCATTCCTTAATAAAATTAGGGTGGTATGGAGTTTCAGTTCATAATGGTTTATATCTAGAGAAGGATTATACAGGACACAGATTATACAGACAAATGCAGGATATAAATTATACAAAATATGTACATAAATGTTATTTATCTTTATTGTTATTATGTTTATCATCACAACCAAGCTCAAAGCTGGTTTGGATTCCAAATACACTCAGACAATAGCAGGAGCTGCAGACAGCTGCTTTATACATGAGGCAATGCCATTTCATCTGCTACAGTTTCCTTTTTTTTCCTGCTCTTCTTATTTAGCTCGCCCAGTGGTCTATATATTTGAATTATTCAATGTTTGTGCCCAAGGTATCAAACACTTACTGAATTCATAATTTTATGATAAAGAAATTACGAATATCTATTACACCATGCATTGTAAAATGTGAAAGAGAAATAAATTATCCACCTCTTATCAACTAATCTGAATGCTTCTTTTATTCTGTTGAGAAGTGGGTAGAAAATAATGGGGAAAAATAAATATATAATTTACATTTAGAGACAAAACAAATTTAGTAAAAGATAAATTTAATATAAGAATAATAAGAATTACCATGATGAGTTTAATTACTAATAAAAACAGAGACACCAAGAGATCTATAACATTCATAAATATAGGATCTGCAAACTGATGACTAACTAAATATGGCACAGCGAGGAATATTAATACAAGTTATAATAAAAAATAACACAAATGTTAATAATCATTGTCATGTAAAGGAGGAAAAAAAGAAGAGGAAAAGGAGAGGGAGTGGAGGAAGTGGGAAGAGAAAGGGAGGAGAGAAACAGAAGGAGGAGCATGAAAATTCAGCTAAGGCATTAGGACAAGTTTCAAGAACTGAAAACAGTTAGAACAACAAGAGAACAAGAATGCTTTTCTCTGCATTTGAAAATACTGCCACTTTTAGTAATTTTGCATATGACCACTCCTTCAAGGCAAGGTGGATGAGTGGCAATTGTATCAACAAATATTTCTTTTCATATAATCTTAAATTTTGCAAAGATTTTCAGTGCATTTCTAAAATAAAACTACCTGAGGTCAATCACAGTTACTAAAAAAAAGGATTAAAATTTCTGCCAAGTGTCTGTGGTGTAACAAAATACAGAGGAAGATGGTCCGAAATTACTTCAAAAAGCCCAAAGTCTTTGAAATATGGAACTACTGGTGGTATATGACTTAGGTTAACTAAGGATTTTACTAAAATTTTAACAGCTATCAGCTATATATGTTTTGAGGAAACATAATCAAATAACCTGAAACTGGAACAGGTGAAATATACCACTTCCTTTCTAAGGGGCTGAGAAGATAAGACAGTGAACAGTTGAAATGTGAGGCAGGATATGACAATATTTTTGAAATTAGAGATCAGTTTGCTTTAACTTCAATATCTTTCCTGATATTGGAACAAATCCCCTAGCAAGCAATTTGCAAAGCTCCAGAAAGTACAGGAGGCAGGGTAATAACCAACATGACTTGGTGGACAACAAATCATGTCAGTCCAATCGAATTCCTTTTTACCCAGTGACAGCTTTATAAATGTGGGGGAACAAATGAAGTCATATATCTTGGCTTCACAAGGCTGTTGACTGTGACTCTCATAACATACTCATAAACAAGAGAGTAAAATATGGTTTAGATCATAATCTTGGAGGAGTTAATTAATGATTGCTCATTGTTCAGAGATTACTCGATGAGGTGATGCATAACAAGGAAATTACCTAGGTGTTTCTTTAGGAAATATTTTTATTAATGGCTCAAATATTATAATACATGGCATTTTCACAAAATTCGTGTTAAAAAGCAGCATATATAAAGACAAATTCAAACTACATTATTTCAGTTGGAATAGTAAGAAGTCACTTCCATTTGGTGGCCCTAGGAACCTATTTCTGAATCATTTGCATGGAATATAATAATATTCATAGAATGTGCAGGTTTTCCAAATTTCCATTCCATCTCCATTGGAATTATATTACTTATTGAAATTCAAGATAGGGGCACTGCTCTTGGATCAGTGGAAGACTGTAGAATTGCTTGCCAGAAAGATCATTTTCCCTTTGCAGCTACTTTTCCCTTTTGTGTTATGTCTTCAAGAGCCATGCTTTCATTGTGAATTCATTGACCATAGCTACTGCAGTGGGAGGCACCACTCAAAATCAAGATGGATTACATTTCAGAAATGTAAGCAAATCATCTTAAAACTGGAAATCTATTTTAATACAAAATAATAAGAAAATAAAATAAGACACTGACATAAACTAGATAGAGGAGACAAGGTTTACCATTTCGTACTGCCAGCTCATTTGAATATAAAGTTAAACATAATTTGAAAGTATTTCATTTATGATACTATGGCTATTTGTGAAACAGTCTATGATGGCATGATGTCAGCTTTTGCAACAGGATTATGGTAACATTATAACATAAGTTAACTGACTTTGTAAATGTATTATCTGTTTTCTATAATCGCTCACTAGCAAAATCAGCTGATCTCATAGTCTTTTTTCAAAGTATTACTTAATTTCAAATTCCTTCCACAATTATTAGTCTAAGTGCTCCCTTTTCTTTTGAATTGATTTTGGCAATATAAATAATCCAAGAACATTTCTCCATTCATCAACAATTTCAAAGCATTTTTATTAAATTACACATAATAAAGAATGGGTTCTATTACCATGACTTACATAAGTTACTAAACTTTTTGTCCCATAATTCTGACAATTAGAGTGTTAAAATAGTGATTACTTTATAGTGTTTTTAATAAAGGTTAAAAGAGTTAAAACATGCAAAACTCATAGAATCAAATAGTATGCACTCATAGTTTTTGCTATCATTATTGTTATGCTATTATTATTCTTTCCTAAGATATAAATGCCTCTGCATTTATCTTATCACTTTATTAAATATTTTTCTCTAATTTTTGTTGATTCATTGGTTTACATTTCCCTAAGTTTATTTATTTTTACCCCTTTAAGTAACCACTACTATGCTTATTCTTTTATTTCACCCTTTTTGTATCATTTTTCAGCTATGTCTCTCAGAATGCTTCCTCTTACAAGTATCAGAAAATCTAACCCACACACTAGCTAAACAATTAAATGGATTTAGTGGCTCAGTTCCTGAATATTTAGAGGTAGAGGAGATTTAGGCACTGTTTGATCAGGGCTTCACCTTCATTTCTCTGCAGTTCCTTTATCTCTACATTTGCCTCTTGGCTGTTCCCTACTTAGGCTGGCCTCCCTCCTGATTATGAGAAGTTTATGATCAGAAAACAAAACAGGAAAGGTAGAGATGGTTGTTTCCTACAGCCATCAAAGAAAATACTCAGTCACTTTTGTTAAAATCATCCCTCAACTAACCACTGTAATCCATAGGGAAGCCATGAATTAGTTGGCTTAGGTCTAAACCAATCATTGGCAAGGGAGATAAGCCCTCCTGTGACCCCTCCTATGGATCCCAGGGATGGGATCAAACCATCAAAACCTTAGAACTACTATGCAATAGGGGAGAAAGTAGTTGGCATCAATAGCCAATCATGTGAGTGAACTATCTTGGATGTTCTAGCCCGGTCAAGTTCCTAGATGGCATTAGCCTCAGCCAACATACATGGCACAAAATCTAGTCAACAATAGATAATAAGAAATAATAAAATTATTGTTTTCTACGTTACTGAGCTTTTGCAGCAGTTTGTTATACAGCAATATATAAACAAAGGAGTTGGCAGTACATTTTTATAAGCCCTTGAATGAGAAGATTTCTATTTATATTCAGGGTTTGCTAATGAAGGGTGTGCACATTGTCTTTGGCCCTGATCATTGATAATTTGGGGTCTGGATGAATCATACTTCACAGTCTCCAGTAGAATGGCAGATTGATACGCTCAGCTTTCAACCCAACTCCAACTCTCTCTTGGAGCAGCCACCAAGACTGGTGACACAGCTCTAGATTGGGATCATCTCCTATACCCATCTACTGGCTATTTAACTCTCAGGGCAGAGTACATGAACAAATATAAATTCTAAACCTCTGTTCCCACCTACAACACATTACCTGGGAAGACCTCACCTCCAGTAAATCTATAAATCATTGCTGTTCTCACACATCCTTTCTCCTGAAAAGTTTTCCCTGAAACTTTTGTGTCTCTGACAAACTATGGAGAAAAATGGAATTAATATCAAATGTTTCTGATGCCACAGTTTTTAGTTTCTCTACCTTAGAGAAACAATAAACTTTGGATTTTTCTACCAGTGTCAGGAAGGAAACATATTCCCACCTTTCTTTAACTGGCAGGTTTGCTCTGTCCTTGCAGTAAAGCACAGTTAACATGGACAGATTCCACTAATCATGCCATTACTGACAATTCCTCCCCAAATCTTGTCAGAGGTTGACAGTAAAATTTGTTTTTTCTTTATTTAATGATGAATAGTATCTGTGATTTCTTAAGTTCTTTCATTAAAGTTGGGAATACCATTGGACAGTTGACTAGAGAAAATTTCATCACACTTTTTTTACAGGGATATGGCATTTTAGAATTTTCAGTTGTCTCTCTTCCCTTTTTGTATATGGCCGAATTAAAAATAATATGAGTATATTCAAAAGTTTACAAATACTAAGGAGGAATGAAAAAAGAAGCAGAAAGAAAGGAGAGAAGGGGTGAGAGAGAAGGGGAAAAGGAAGAAAAGATAATAAATAACAGGCTGAAAGGAAGGGAGTTTGGGGGAAAAAAAAATTCCCGTATCATGAGTCCGGACATTTCCTATTTCCTTTTCTTCACTATAGTCACCACTCTTTAAATGATTATTTTAACCTCTCATCGGGTTTGGTTCTGGAAACAAATCTGAAGCAGATTTGTTTTCAACAATTTATGATATTTTTATCTTCCACGCTTCTTTTTGGTTTTCCTGAATCTATGAAATTATCTCCCTCACTCAACTATCTTCACCCCCATAGCATATTGTATTGGTCCCATCCTAAACTCCTGACATTCACTCCACCTCTGGTACTGGCTGCCACCTGGAAGTCCCCTGACCTCTGAGAGCTGAAATAGGAGCCAGCGAGTTTGTCAATCTGTTTTGCTCGTGCTAACACATTAGCTGATCCTGAACTTGCAGGTAACGAAATTATTATCATGAGAATGTACTTAAAAATGATAAGTATATGTAATTTAATATAGTCAAAACCATTTGTTAGAGCACCTTTTGAAGAAATATAAGAAATATAAGAAAGAAATATTTATTTTCTTTGTACTTGACCATGTACTCTTTTTTAATAACTTCCAAACTGTAAGATACTCAAAAGATGTTTTTTAATAAGTTCCAAATTTTAAGACACTCATGAGGTTCTTGAGCAACTTGGAAAGATTATGGAAGAAGATATTTGAGATTAAAACAGGCATTTTAATATTCTTCCAATAACTGGAAACTCCATTATACTTGGGACCAGCTCTAACTGCAGACTTCAGTGGCAGGAAACTGAAACTGTAATATGTCTCATATCTCTCTATTCTTTTCCTTACTTTTACTCATTTCTGTTTCATATATAGATATAGATGTCTACAGAGAGGGGAGAAAGATGTGTATATATTTATGATTATGTAGACTTATATGTAAAATTCTGAAAGAATTTAAAGAAAATATATTTTGCCAGTAGTATACACTACACTTTATTTTTCATTGAGAACAAATGAGAAGTCTCTATGCCCCTTCTAATGAGTCAAACACTCCAAAAAGATAACAAATAAAGATACAACAGTTAGTATAAAAGGAAGTTTACTACTAGAACAAAATCTGAAAGGGACATATCAAGCAAGGTTTAGAAAAACAAACCTACACATGTTATGTAATCTTATAAAATAACAATGTCGGCTTTAATATTGTTTCAGAAATCATGATATTTGTCCCTTCCAGTCTGGTACTTGCCTGAGGCAGAGATACAGTGGGGACAACAAAATGTTAATTGATGTTTTATCTTGGGTGACTCTTGGCCCATCAGGGACAGTCATTTTTCAATTTGCCAGAAGGCAGGAAGAAGCCCTGATTCAGATAATGAAAAAATTTTTTTTCAAAGACAGCCAAGAAAATTTCTCATTTCTGAATCATTGTGGTAAAAAAAAAAGAGTCAAAATAAGAAACACTTGGAAATAGAAATACCTAATAGAAATACCTAAGCTTTACAGCTCATTAAATAATATCTTAGTATGAATTCCCAAAGGTAGATCCTTAGGATTTAAACCACTTAGTTTATTTGGGAAATGATCCCAATGAACAAGATATAAGAAGAATCAATAAAGAATGTTGGTTGCTAATGTGGCAACTGGGGCCCAGTTCCTGTGGGGATCTCTCTGAGGGCCACGTAGAATGCAGAATTTGCATTCTGAGGTGCTGCAGCATTTATTCACCAACACCCATAGCTCACTGATTATGAGTAACTTCTTGCCAAGTTAGCTCCCCAACGCCTGTGTAGAAGCATTAGTATTTAGCATGTTTGTTTGCATGTTACCTCTCGGGTGGGTTGAAGGGATATGAGCAGGGCACTGACAATTTCTGCAAAAAATAGACATAATTCATTACAGTTTAAAATAGACCTATTCCAAATATACACAGTTTTTATAATATAATAGACTTTTTCCATTTCAACAATGGAATATATTTCTTTGTATTCTCAATGTCTCACAGAGGTCTTGGCACATAACATACTAAATATTTTTAGATAGTTCTTGGATGAATAATTCACCTTTTGTTTGAGAGCAGGACTTGAACAAAGAATACCACAAGAAATAGAAAAAAAAGAATTCATATTTTTTAAATAGAAGTTAAAAAATGTTGGCTGAAGAGGAGCCTTTGCAACATTCTCAAAAGTCTTAAAAAGATGCCACACATTAAGCTCAAAGGATGCTCACAAAATGCTGAATTCCATAAAAGAACACTACACAAACATGGAGCAACTAGATAATCCAACAGAAACAAATCTTGCAAAATACTGAAAGAGGAAAAAGGAGAATAGAATTAGAATTTTTTTTTTGAAAGGTAAGTTCTTAAAGTTCAACTTTGGGTGAGCCACGTAGAACTAAACTTAAATGTAACATAAAACACACTGTTGTACAAATAAATAGCATCGTTCAGATTCATACATTTTGAAACAACATATGTCCATAATGCCAAGGCACTTTAAGACTGTATGAGTCAAAATGAATCAAAGCCCTCTCTTTCTCAAAAAGTACTTACTTCTCTTGATTTTTAAAGAGGTTCCCTTATATCCACCTCAAACGAACAACACTCTGAGTTTCAATACATTGTACATGTTAAATGTACACATTAAATATAATGTGTATGACATCCCTAAGAGACTTTACTACTATTTTTAGAAGGTTTTATAAAACATATGGGAATGTAAATTCTAATTTAAACCACTAAAAAACTGAACAGTATAAAACAGTATAAGAAATGAATGGAACTCTGATTTCTAACCCCATGTAAATTATGATAAACCCAACTGGGAGCAGTTCTCCCTTTCCAAATAAGTAGATTGTCCAGAAATCTCTTGTTTCCATGAAAATTTATGAAAAATCAACATACAACTCTATTCTTATTTTGTATCATGACCTGTAATAATTGTGAGGAGAAAAAATCATTTTAATGAATTCCAAATTGTGTGTGTGTGTGTGTGTGTGTGTGTGTGTGCACGCGCGCGTGCGTGTATGTGTTCCCATGTGCCCCATCAAGCTTTGATCTGACATAAGATTTAAGTCTAAAAGGTTTATTTGGGAAGAGATCTCAGTTACCAAGGTATAGGAACAGGGAAGTGAGAAAAGAAAAAGAAGGAAACTCAATAAAGCCTCAGTTAAACAAAAGAAACATTTTAGAAATAACAATCCTAGTTTCTCTTTCCATATTTTTTATCTCTTATCATTATCCTCCCACTTATTTGCATAATCCATGTCTAGTTCTTTTCTCTCTCTTTTTTTTTTTTGTTTTGTTTTGTTTTGTTTTTTTTAAACTGTGCTGAAATGTTGCTTTGTTCTGCTGGGAACAAAGCAAAAAGTGTTCATTCTTTTTTAAACTATGAAAATATTTCTTTAATCTAACTGGAGCTTATTCATGTTGCTTGTTGTAGGTTATAGGTAGATGGATGGATGGATGGATACATACATACATATGTAAACAGATGATAAAGCTCCCTCAGTTTAAAAAATTGGCTGTCTTCAAGAATGCAAACTGATAGAATACAAAAACACATATGCACAAAGTTATTCACTACAGCATTAACAATGCTAAATTTTTTTTTTAACGTTTATTTATTTTTGAGACAGAGAAAGACAGACCACGAACAGGGAAGGGTCAGAGAGAAGGAGACACAGAATCTGAAACAGGCTCCAGGCTCTGAGCTATCAGCACAGCACCCGGCGTAGGACTCGAACTCAAGGACCGCGAGATCATGACCTGAGCCGAAGTCGGCTGCTCAACTGACTGAGCCACGCAGGTGCCCCAACAATGCTAAATATTAGAAACAACCTATATGTTCATACATAGGAGAGTGAATAAACAGGCCATTGTTTTTTGAATTCTAAATACCCCTTGACTTCACTTTGCTTTTCATGCCAGCAACCACCATGTTTCTGTTCCTTTAAAAGCTAAATTCTTGGTAATATTTGTCTATATTTGCATTCTTGAATTCTTTTTTTTTTTTTTTCAACGTTTATTTATTTTTGGGACAGAGAGAGACAGAGCATGAACAGGGGAGGGGCAGAGAGAGAGGGAGACACAGAATCCGAAACAGGCTCCAGGCTCTGAGCCATCAGCCCAGAGCCTGACGCGGGGCTCGAACTCACGGAGCGGGAGATCGTGACCTGGCTGAAGTCGGACGCTTAACGGACTGCGCCACCCAGGCGCCCCATTGCATTCTTGAATTCTTATCCTTCGACCTTTTTTAAAAACCCTTCCAATCAGACTTTCTTCCTAACCATCCATGGACATTCAACTCAAAGTCACTGATGACCCTCCTATGGCCTACTCAGTTTTCAGTTCCCTACCTACTTGACCTGTGGGCATGATTTGGCAGAATTAATCACTCCTTTCTGGAAACACTTTGTTGATTCCAGGTCATCACACCACCCTGATGTTCCACTTCCATGCTCCTCTGTATCTATCATGCCTTCGTCTCCCTCTCCCCCACTTCTTTATGCTGGATGGCTCCTGGGCTCAGTCCTGGGAGCTCTTCCTTATCTACACTTACTGCCTGGTCATCTCATTTAGTTTCACAACTTCAAATACTGTCTACTTATACTCTGACAACTCCTATGCTAGATATTCCTACAAAGCACCACATATGAGATTTTGAAAAGAGATCACAAGTGGAGCCAAATCCTTTTACTTCTACCCTTATAAGTTCTCATCTAGGGCCCCTGTGACAGAAGACAGATGAACAGAAAAACGACGAGATGTTTATGAATATGTACACCTTGAATGAATAAACTCAAAGAGGTGGCTTGGCACTTTAGCTTATAGAACATCTTCGACAAAGATCAATACATTTGTAGAGAAATGACAAGACGAAGGAGAGCAGTTTTAGGTTTTCAAGGGTGGCAAACTGTGGGAGGTAAATATATGAGTGTAAACAATAGAGTAAGTTTTGTTTGAAGATGACTCTTGCCATCTCTGAGCTAGTAAAAATCCAAAGTCATCCTGCCTTTAGGCAAAAAAAAAAAAAAAAAAAAAAAAAAGGAGTGGGGGGTGGGGGTAAAGAAAGCTTTTTCTGCATTTGCTTCTCCTTAATTGCCTTCAACTCAAAAAACATTTTATGTCAAAAAGTCAAATTTTAGGATGACAGATTCTGGTTTCCTTAACGTTCTAAGTGGAGGAATTAGTCTGTTACAACCAGGGCAATCATTTACCTTACCGCCCAAACCAGAGTACTTTTGAGAGTGAAAGTGGATGCTACCAACACTTAGGCTTAGCAAAGCAGCTGTAAATCAGGACCGTCCCAGACAAATTGGGAAACATGCTACCTTTGCAGCTCCAGACCTTTATCTTCAACCACCACCATCTGTTCTTTGATGTTTCAAAGGCACTTAAAATTAAATATGGATAAATTATTATCTTCTCCCCCAAACTTAGTCCCTTGCCAGTGTTGCCTTTGTCAGTGAATGACACAATTGTCCCTATCCAGAAACAATGCAGAACTAGAAGAGTAATGCTAGATACCACTCCCTTTACTGTTATGCAATTCTTCATCTAGCCTAGCAAATTTATTTTGTAAATGTTTAAATCATGCAAAACTCCTCATATACACTGCAGTCTCCCTAGGTCACTGTTAGTCAGCTCAGGATGCTATAATAAAATACCAGAGACTGGGTAGCTCAAACAACCCATTTATTTTTCACAGTTCTGAAGGCTGGGAAAGCCAAGATCAAGGCACCAGCAGATTCAGTGTCTAATGAGGACCCTCTACCTGGCCTGCAGATGGCTGCCCTCTCATTATGTGCTCAGAAGACCTTTCCTCAATGCCTGTGTGCTCTTGGAGAAGGGGGTGCATGCTGTATCTCTTCCTGTTCTACAAGAACACTAATTCCATCATGGGAGCTCCACCTTCATAAGTTTATCTAACTCTAATTCCCTCCCAAAGGCCCCACCTCCTAATACCATCAAAATCCTTACCCATGATATACAATGTCCACGTTGAGGTATGATCTGGTCAGGCCTACCTTCCTGTACCGCTCCTGCCCCTTAGTGTCTACTAAGTTTTTGTATTAGTTTTTGTTCATTAGTTTTTCTTCATTTCCTCAAACACACTATATTAGTTTCCTAGGGCTGCTGTAACAAAGTACCACAAACTTCACTGCTTAAAATAACAGAAACGTATTATCAAACAGTTCTAGGGGTTGCAAGTCTGAAATCAAGCTGTTGACAGAGCCATTCTCCCTCTGAAACTTGTAAGGGAGAATCCACACTGGTGTTCCTTGTTTTGAGCCTTCAGGGCTTCCATCTCCACCTCTTTTGTCACATAATGTTTTCTCCTCCTGTGTCTGGGTCTCTGTGTCTCTTATTAGTGCACCAGTCATACTAGATTAAGGGCCCATCCTATTCCAGTAAGACCTCATCTTAACAACTAATTGTATCTGCAATGAACCTATTTCCAATTAACATCCTATTCTGAGGTACTGGGGACTAGGATTTGAATGTATATTTTGGGGGGACACAACTCAACCTACAACACATGCTGTTCCTTCAGCAAAGACTCTTTGTGCGTGCTGTTCCCTCCCTTGTTTGCTTAGTTGGTTCTTATTTAACCTTCAGTCTCAACTGCAATGTCACTTCCTCAGGGAATGTTTCCCTGACACAGACTGTAAGTCAAATCCCTCTATTAGCTACTTTCTATATACCAGAAACCTTTTCTTCACAAGAATTACCACATTTATACTTTTACTTATTATTTTTCATTACTTCATGTATTACTTACCCCAATGCCTAGCAGAGTGCCTGGCACACAGTAGGAACTTAATATAATGATTTAATAATGAAGGAAGAAATGAAAATGAGAACTCACAATTTCCCTGACAACATAAATTAGCCTAGAAAAGTTACATTTTGCACCTTGTAGCTTATCATTCCTGAACATAGGAATTAGTAAACTCTGGAGATAGTTTAAACTCAAATTCTTAATCATATTTTTGGAGCTTTTATTCTGTTCCTCTTAATTCATTTCTAAGTACCATTGGAATGCTTAATACTGTAGAGTCTTCACCCTGTGAGCCTCTCTCTCTCTCTCTCTCTCTCTCTTTTTCTCTTTTATTTTAGAGAAAGAGAAAGAGCACGAGCTGTGGAAAGGGGCAGAGAGAGAGAGAGAGAGAGAGAGAGAGAATCATAAGCATACTCTAGGCTCAGCACAGGGCCTGACAGGGGGATCAATCCCACAATCCTGGTATCATAACCTGAGCCGAAATCAAGAGTCAGATACTCAACCTCCCGAGTCACCCAGGTACCCCAAAGTTCTCTTTTCTATCTTTTCTAACATTTTTTTTTTTTTTTAGTTTTAAGCTCTTTAGGACAGGAAAGGAAAAAAACAAAGATAATGGATATTTAATGGATATTTGTGACTCTATTGTAAAAAATATTTTTATATTCATAATGTGTCAAAATCAAATAAAAATCTGAAATTATATGAAGAGTTACCAAAACAATTTGTTTCAATCTGTCCTTTGTATTTAGTACATTATCATTTTCCTTACTCGAGTTAAGACTTTCTTTTGTCAAGTTTCGTTTGTCAACAAAATCAAGTAACGCAGATCACATCAGATATTTTAACGAAAGTATCTACTATTCATCCTCATAGTCCTGGTATTACCCCATAGTTCTGTATTATCCCAGGGCAATTCTATTTCAGCTAGAACACCCAGACTTTCAGTTTTAAGTTCTCTTATGTATAATTCAAATATTTTACTAAGGATCTTATGTTGTAACTCTAAAAATTATCAGCTGAAATTCTTGCTAAATTATTTTTGTTTTTGTACTAGTGTCAACTTACATGAACAATCCAGCTAACTATAGCAAAATACTTAACATAGCAGAGGAGACTGGAAAGACATGGTAGGGGAAGTAATATATTCTGAAAACCTAACCCATAATGAAGCTTTTGTACTTAACCTATACTAAATACTTCTTCCTAACTTGTTTTTAATCCTTTTATTCCTTTCAGCTAAATTATTTTCTAACAAAACACTCTGCTCATATTCCTTAACTCTTCTATAATTAGATAAATAACAAGTTCATAGATATAACTTGCATAATAAAGAACAAATATGTACCTATTTATATGTATAATATAAAGTACTGTATGTAAAGGAAAAAAAAACTAATTCTTCTATTTTTATGTCCTTTCATTGAAAATAACCTTAAATATCAAAGAAAACATGCTATTTCTTTCAAGGCTCTATTTTGGCTCCATATTAAATGATAAAGAGTACTTCTGTCATGTCAAGGTAACACACACTTCTAAATCTGCTGACCTTGTCCTCAGATCTTGGTATGTCTAATGTTTCTTCACAGTGTCAATTCCAGCATGCTGAAGAGATATCACACCTACCATCATTATGTCTATAACATACTTCAATATTTTATTCTGAAAATTGAACATATCAACACGTCTGTTTATCTTGCTTATTTCTTTCTATCACACTCTGAAAGTTAAACTTTCAACAATACCTGATCATTTTTCTTTTTGTTCCTATTTTAGGTTCCTTTCATTTTAAATTTATAATAAACTTAGTGTTTCTTTTTTAATTCTAATACATATCGAACCTTGAATAAATATATGCTTTTCCATTCTTTTTTTTTTATGGGCTTTTTCATTCTTAATGAATAACCCATTACCTTAAGTTTAAGCATATGGAATGAGCCAAAAAAAAGTGATTCAGCATTAAATATCTCCAGGTACATTTTAAATTTTAATTTATATATCACATATGTGTCATAACAGTACTTAATTTCTGAATTTTTGCTTTTATCCACTGGCTATATTTTCTTACAGAAAATAAATTTCAGTAATTTCTGATATCTAACAAAGTTAAAAACAAACACTTCTGGCTATTTTTTTCAAAAACCTATATACACAAAGCCCACTCAAAGCAGATATGGAGAATAAGCAAAGAATAACTTAAAATGTGTTGAGTATCTGTGAGCCAGGAGCCATTAGGTATGTGTGTCTTCGCTATCTCATTAAATACTACTTTGCATCACTATGATTTTATTTGACTTTTATCTCTTTTCCTTCTCCCCACTCGCAAATGCCTGAAGGGCCTGAGTCAGGTACACTCTTTGAAGAACCTACAAAGCACTTGGCAGTTAATAACAAATTTGTTGTATTAAATAAATATCATTTGTGACTTTAAGCTGGAGAGATATTGGGAAATAATAGTAGGGAAATGACAAAGAAGAACAACAAAATTGCAGTGGTGGTTGGCAACTGCAATGTTTCTTTCCTCTAGCAATCACTTCCCAATGCCCTGTACTCAGTAGGGATGGCAAACCCTCACTTCTACCCTGGGGGGGGGGGGGCGGTAAGTGGGGAGGTGCACAGGGTTACAGGGTGGAAAGAAGTGGCAACATGTGTTGTAGCAGTTGAACTAGGCAAGTATGGCCCCATAGATTCCTGGAGTTTTGCCATGAGCCCTTGCATTCTTTTCTGAAGCCGCTCTGGATTATTTTTTCCAATGGTATTGTGCCTGGCCTGAAAGTAAAAGGGACATTTCAAGTGGCAGCTCAGTCTATAGGAAACGGAATAGGTGATGAGATTCCATATAATAGAAAAGCTCTATACTTTCGCAAAAGGTTAGAAAAACATCTGTTTGAAGCTCTTTGGTAGAGAAGGGTATTGTCAGTTAAGATGTTCTAAACCTCCCTTTGCTGTCTAGAGTAAAAATGGAGCAATTTATGTGAATATTTGATCCCATTACCTAAAGGGTTTATTTAGTTTATAACCATCTGGAAATGATTATTTTTAAGCCCATAGTATACCTGTTGGTTTCCTATATAACAGGAAGCCACAAAGCCCTTAGTAACACAAATACACATACTAAATACAGAAGCTAATAAAAATACTAAACCTAAGGTAGCTAGAATTTTTTGTCCCCACTACTAGCATACATGGTATCACATATTAGGTGCTCAATAAAAAATGAATGAACTAGTCAATAAATGAATGGATGCTAGGACTTTGCTTTACATGTATGACTCATTTCTTCCCAACAGGGGAGCTTTTCATGACATAGTTTTTAATATTTCATAAGGATTTAAGATAAAACAGCTATCCCAACATGTTCCTCATGAGCACTACTCATGGGGAAGGATAATTTTGTTCATTTCACTTATCTTAAGTCAGCATCTTGCTCTCTAAAATCAGAACAAAACTAGTGTTAAGATCACAAACCGACCCTAGGTAACAATCAAACCCTTAAATGAATAACATTTTGGAGAATATATATATTTCATGTATATTTCATATATATATTTCGTAAAGGCATTCTCGTGTTCTTAAAGATATCTCTATAGACATATCTCTACCTGTATCTATACATAGATATAGAGAGTTATAGATAGAGATCAGGATATCTTTAAAAACATGAAAATGCCTTTGTGATAAATGTCATGACCTAATAAAATTGCTTCTTCCTGTCAGTAATGACCCTGGTATCCCTGATGTGTAACTTCCATTTAACTGGCAACATTCTGGGTTACTCATACTAACTGCAACAGTCTGAACAGCTTGAACTTCAATAAAATGTCCATTAAGTGACTGAGTTAATTTAACCTCATTAATCCTCAACCCAATAGAACTATCTGAAGTCCTCCAAGCAGCCTGTGCTTCATCTACAACATAAACATCTCCCTGTAGGAAATCAACACCCAGAATGTGCTGAAGCTCTTAGCTCCCAAGTTGTCACTAAGGGGTAAATGGCCGCATAATTGTCAGGACCAGGCTCCAATTGCATTATATGATTCGCTCATTTTATTATTTTTGTTAACGGTGAGATGGGTTCTCTAAAAATAAATTTCTGTGTGAACTTTTTCTTGGAACTGCTTCTCTTGACTAAATGTTCCAATTCATCAAAGGGCAGGATTCTTGTTCACGTTAGTTTTTTGCCTCATTATTTAAACATATTTATTGCAAATAAAGGACTATTTCAATTGAAAGGAAACTTTGACCCATCTGCTTCCTACATCTTCCCCTATTTAGGATTAATTACAGAAGGAGTCATAGCAGTTAATTCTCAGAATTTTTTCTCACAAAGGACTGATGTTTCAAAGTACTAAAAGCTATCAACACAATTTCAATATTTAGTCAAATGTTTGCTGCTGTGCATAAGACATTTTAGTTTTATGTAATATCATGGGACTTTATAAATCTTGATCTTCATCAACTTAAAAACGAGTCTAAAGGCATATGTTTTGTACTAAATTGCTCTTTTCTATATTTAATGACATTGAGATAATCTTTTATTTGGGAGAATTCTTGGTTGGTTTATTTTCTCCACATCACTCTCTAGCCAAGAAAATAAGTATTATACCTTAACACACCTTCTTCTATCCTTGTTAGAGACAACAACGTCTAGGAAAACAGCATTGTATCTGAACCCAAGACACTGGATTTGGTACAGTTTTATGAACCCAAATTTGTGGGCAGACTAACTTCTCATTATTCACTAGTGGGAATATATTGCCTACCACCTCAATGAGTTTTTTAATGGCCAAATCATATAATTTATTGAAAGAACTTTATATACTATAATGTCTATACAAATATAGTTATTCTTATTTCTTCATAATCACCAGTTGCTGGTAATAAGATCTGCATCAAAAGGTGGGTAAAACCAAACCCAAAATAGATTCTATTCATCACCAGCACCCCACAGTACTTCTAAAAAGCTCCTGAGCTTTGAAAAGCATAACTTTATTACCAAGAAATATAACAAAATATAACAATATATAGCAGAAATTTTTTTAAAGATTTATTTTATTTTTAGAGAGACAGACCATGCAAGTGAGAGAAGAGGAATGGAGGGAGAAAGAGAAAGGGACAGAGAGAGAGAGAGAGAGAGAGAGAGAGAGAGAGAACCTCAGGCTCTACACCCAGCATAGAGCCCTACACGGGACTCGGCCACACGACCCTGGGATCATGACCTGAGCCATAATCAAAAGTCAGATGCTCAACCGAGCTAAAAGGAACCATCCTTGAATTATTAATCAATTAATTTAAAATGTTATAAGCAAAAGAGTTATTGGCCTGATGTACCCTTAAAAAAATTTAATCAAAATAAAGCCTAAATTTTTAAACCAGGATATGGTCCAACACTTCTCAAAGTCAAATTGCAAATATTTCCACATGGTGAAAACATGTTTTCTTTAGTCAAATCACTTTGTTAAATTTCCTCAATACATCAGTTATAGAAATAGATTAAATCTTTATTTTCTGACTTTATTTTTTATATATAGGTTACAATAAAAGCAAAAATACAATATAGTTTTTCTACCACTTTTATTAAAGTGGCAGTTTCCAGAGTATTCTATTTGGGTTTTTTCCTGACTTTTAAAACATCAATTAATGTGTAATTTTAACAAGTTGGTGCATTTGTCCTCCTCAATTTTTATCAGTTATAGGGGATTAAATGGACCAAAAGTTTCATAGAGTTATGGTTCCATAAAGCAAGCAAGTGATTCAAACTTTGGAGAAGGCAATATAGAAAAGAAATATTCCTAAGAGAGCAAAACCCATTTTTGTAGGTGTAATGAAATATAAATTAAAACACCTTCCTGCTTGGCTAGTTCCAATATTTTTCTTACCAGGTAAACTCTCTACTGGCAAGCAGTTTTAACAGTTATTTCATTTAGAACTGCCAGTTTCAGAAATATGATAGTCCTCAAGTAAAACACACTTTTAAAAATATGTCATGCCAGCACAGTTCTGTTATAGTCTTGGGAGACAGATTTTAAATTACTATTTAACTGAGTACAATTTTACCCCAAGAAACAATTTATGAAAATAACATAAATCAGATGTGATAAAATCAGTAATAAATATTGTGAATGAAAGATTTTAGAGAAGATAAGCTATCTTTAGAGAAGACAGAACAATTTACATTTCCAAACTAGTGTATAACATCCTTTAAATCACATCCAAGGTGTTGAAAAATATAAATATATGCAGATCCCTGATATTGTAGCCAGAATATATCTCTTGATAGTTGCTTACCTTTACACATATGTTTGCATGCTTTCATAGAAGCCTATTCCCTTTTTTAATATATTTTTGCAATATATTTATAAAGTAAAGCAAAATTGCAACACATTCTTGGAACTATTCCGAATGTAGCAAACATACCTGCTATTTTCAATTTCTGACCTTTGCTATTTAGAAAATATAAATTACTCTTTCTGGACAACAAATTTTTAAAAGGTACAATATTAAACCATGGTAACTTCCCGATGAAATAGAAAAATAAAAATGGTCAGCCAGGACATTTCAAGATACCCCATAAGCACCTTTAATTTCTTCCTTACATCCATTTTATTGCTCTAATGTCCTTTGATCCAGACTCAGTGCCATTCTTAAATGAACATATATTCCTCACCACGTTGTGGCATTCCTAATATCTGCCCCAGGCTCACTTCAAAAACTGGTGCCCAGTACTTTCAAGATTTGTTACAGAAAAAATACTTCTCTGGAGTTTATTTATAATAAAACAAAGGTAATCTTTCTAATCTCTCAGGTGTGATTGCCACCATAAACTTATCAAAGGTTAATGTAACTTTAAAGAATTGAAAGTCATAGATCTTGGGGCGGCTAGGTGGCTCAGTCAGTTGGATGTCCAACTCCAACTCTGGTCATGATCTCACAGTTTGTGAGTTCAAGCCCCGCATGGGACTCCCTGCTGTCAATGCAGAGCCTGCTTCAGACCCTCTGTCCCCTCTCCTTTGCCCCTCTCCCACTGGTCATCTCCCTCTCTCTCTCCCTCTCTCTTTCCTTCTCTCTCAGAATAAAATAAACTTCAAAAAAAGGTCATAGATCCTAGTAACATGTTATTTAATGTCCACTTCATTACATATTTCTTACCAAGGAACTATTCAAAATAAGCATCAGAACAAAGTGTGATTATAAGACAAAATTGAAATATGTCATATTTATTATCAGATGGGTTGGTTAGGCAAGGAAAAGAGAACCATTTAACTTATTTCAGTTAAAGGGAGTTTCTTGTAAGGACACAGGATCTAGACCAGAATCAGCTCTAAGCCTTGCTAACTTCTCTCTCCATCAAGAGCTAAATTGGCTTTCTTAGTGTCACTGTTCTTTCTCCTTACCTACATCATTCATCTTTGCTATGTGGTTTCCCCCAGCTATCCAGTTTTTGCAGCCTCATAGCTTCAGTTGGTACATGATTTCAATGCATCAACTACCTAAAGCATCCTTGGCCGCTATGCTTATCACTAATGGACTCTGTGTTTCCAGTTAAAATTCCCAAGAGTGAGAACCTGAATGACCTAGTTCACCTGTTTACAACAGAACAAGCCACAGGCTGTTACCAACCTATTGGCTATACTTTTCTCACCATCAGCTTTCATTTCCAGTCCACCTAACTGTAGCCAGAAGATAGGATCTTGAGGTATAAAAACAGCAACCACGGTAGAAAGGACTGTGTGAAATGTGTTTTAGCCAGGATAATTGTGTATGTGAGCAAGTTTTAACTGACATCCATATTGTGCCATATAAAAATATATTATTTTTAATGACTATCTTAATAAGGCATTCCACAACAAACCATGCCTAGGAATGAACTTAAGTGAATTTTGCAATACCAATTCAAGCCTTGCAAAACTGACTGGAAAATCAGCTTTAAATGTGCATATGTGCAAATCAAGATAATTTGCTGTAACTTTCCCAAACTTGTCATTTAAGGAAAAGAAGAGACCACTTCTCCTATGACAGTTGCATAATATTTATACCTGATGTCTAAATAGTAGCAGAGCAATTAGGTCTAAAGAACTAAGAAGACTGCCTCTTTAAGCATTTATTGTTGTTTAAGCAAAAGTCCAGGATTTACTGAGTCTAGTGAGCAATTTTAGTATGTCTTTATGTAGTTTTATGTCACTTGAGATGATGAGACTATCATATTTTGTTGAAGTGCTTTAGATTTAATCTACCTGACCAACAAGAACAGGTACACTCAGGATCTTGATGAATATAATTTTGCAATTTTTACAAAATGTACATGGTTTCCATGATTTAGTTGACTATTAAAATGTAATCTTCAGGGGGCGCCTGGGTGGCGCAGTCGGTTAAGCGTCCGACTTCAGCCAGGTCACGATCTCGCGGTCCGTGAGTTCGAGCCCCGCACCAGGCTCTGGGCTGATGGCTCAGAGCCTGGAGCCTGTTTCCGATTCTGTGTCTCCCTCTCTCTCTGCTCCTCCCCCGTTCATGCTCTGTCTCTCTCTGTCCCAAAAATAAATAAACGTTGAAAAAAAAAAATTAAAAAAAAAAAATAAATAAAATGTAATCTTCATAAGTAATAAATATATGCAACATTTATGTCATATTAAGTTGAAACATGTTTTTACACAGATTACCTCATATATGGTGTATAATACTTATTTTAGAAAGAAAGAAACCAAGACTTTCTGAAAAGTTTAACATAGCTCATAAAGGGCAGAGCCAGGACTCCAACCTATTAAACCATTTGTGAACTACTACCACAGTACTCCTCCACAGAGAGGCATGCTTGGATGAGTGCTCTAAGCAAACACAAGAGGGCAAAGCATATGAAAGTCTGTCATGAAGATAACATCAAGACCCAGGAAACAGAAGGCTCCTAAAAGCTCATACTGACATGATCAATCTCAAAGAAATTGATCTTAATTTCTTTCGAGTTTTATCTCTTGGCTTAGCTATAAGACCAAATTCATTTTAATTTCATATACAAACTTCAAAAACTTGGAGCTAGATTCTTGAATACTCTATGGGAAAGAATTTTGAGGTGACATTTAAGCCCAGTGAGAAAGAGTGCCATGCTGGGTTAGGAATGTCTACCCTAGGTGCAGGAGTGGAGAATGGAAATATGAGTGTTACATAATTGCCAACCCTGACTTGGACTTTCCATTGTCTGGCTGGTTCATATGCTGGTTCATAACTCTTCTGCCATAAAGTCCTGCTTAGCGGGTAGGACTAGAACTATAAGGATCAAAAAAAAAAAAAAAAAAAAACCAATTCATAAACCATCATCAAATGTTTGAAGATGTCTGCAGGCAGTGCAGTAGCCCCACTTTTCTATTCTATAGTCAGAGGGTCACCATGAAAAATGTATTGAAAGTAACAAGAAGTCAAATCTTAGAGTCAATTCTGTAGCTTCTGTGTTTCTATTATGGAACATTGCCATGAAGACATGCCATCAATTCTTTGGGGATTGGATTCCCAGTAAATATTTCCCTTTCTCAATCTTTACTGAGGGTAGAGTCTGGTGAAGGAAAATCTGTATGGGAAGGTAGGAGAAACTAGCAGATCCAAAATATTTATAGATGTTTCCAAGAGGTTTAAATTTTAACATACACCTTGCTTCTTCTCAAACACACTATTTCAACTCTTCAAAAAGGACATCCCTGGAGAAGCAAAAGCAAAAGTGATTATGCATTAGCCGCCAGTCCATTGTTCAACCATGAGCCACAAAGAGGATATTGGGATTTTCTGGATAATTTCAATTATCGTGGTGGATTCCCAGTATTCCCAACCAATGGGATGGCCAGAGACAAAGGAGGGCTGCTTGATTGCCCATCAGGGAGAGCATAGAGTTCCAATACTAGAGACTGGGTAGGTGGAAGGAGGTTCCTCAAAAAATTAAAAATAGAACTACACTGTGACCCAGCAATTGCACTACTAAGTATTTATCCAAGGGATACAGGTATGCTGGGGTTTTTTTTAATGTTTTTTAATGTTTATTTTGAGAAAGAGAGACAGAGCATGAGCAGGGGAGGGGCAGAGAGAGAGAGGGAGACTCAGAATGCAAAGCAGGCTCCAGGCTCTGAGCTGTCAGCACAGAGCCCAACGTGGGGCTTGAACTCATGAACCATGAGATCCTGACCTAAGCCGAAGTCAGACGCTTAACTGACTGAGCCACCCAGGCACCCCCAGGTATGCTGTTTTGAAGGGACACATGCACCCCCAATGTTTATAGCAGTGTTATTGACAATAGCTAAAGTATGGAAAGAGCCCAAATGTCCATCAATGGATGAATGGATAAAGAAGATGTGGTATATATATAAAATGGACTATTACTCAGCAATCAAAAAGAATGAAATCTTGCCATTCACAACTACATGGATGGAACTAGAGGGTATTATGCTAAGCAAAATTAGTCAATCAGAGAAAGACAAATATCATATGACTTCACTCATATGATGAATTTAAGATACAAAATAGATGAATATAAGGGAAGGGAAGCAAAAATAATATAAAAACAGGGAGGAGGACAAAACATAAGAGACTCTTAAATATGGAGAACAGAGAGTTACTGGAGGGGTTGTGGGAGAGGGGATGGGCTAAATGGGCACGAGGCATTAGGGAATCTACTCCTGAAATCATTGTAACACTATATGGTAACCAACTTGGATGTAAATTAAAAAAAAAAAAATTAAATTAAAAAAAAAAAACTTCTGGAAGGACAGAATACACATTGCAAATAATCATCCATATTTTTGGAATTTTTATAAGAATGCATTGATTTTATTACCAGGAAAAATAATAAATGTAATCTGAGAAAATAAAAAGACTTTTGGTCACTCATATACTTTGAAATATATATCAAAAATAATCTCACTTCTAAATAGCTTTATTACATGAAAAGAAAATATTTTAAACTAATAGTACTTTCTTATGAAATTTCTGCACGTGAAATGTAATTTTTAAGATATTTTCTGAAATAATATACACAATAATCACATATTCCTCAGGAAGAGTTCTTGTATGAATGCAATTTCATTTTTGTTCTTCCAAGAACAATGGTTAAATACATATATACATATTATATTTACATATATATTTTAATGTTTATTTATTTTGAGAGAGAGCACAATCAGGAGAGGGACAAAGAGAGAGGGAAACACAGAATCTGAAGCAGGCTCCAGACTCTGAGGTGTCAGCACAGAACCTGACACTGGGCTCAAACTCACAAACCACAAACTCATGACCTGAGCCAAAGTCCAGCACTTAACTGACTGAGCCATTCAGGCACCGCACGGTCAAATATATATTAATCCTTAACATAACTAATACAATATGATGGTTAGAAGCGTATATTAGAATAGCATATATTTTTAAAATGAATCTAACCCAATGCCCTAATTTAAAGAAATTTAGTAACTTATCCAATGTCTTATTGTTTGTGGTAATCTTTATGACTTCTGATCCAATACTCATTAAGGCAAAGTAGATAATGTGTAATGATTCAAAGTATTCAGATAATTCTGGACCAGCAGAATAATAACATGCCTCCTCTCAAAATACCATAACTCCTCCAATACCATGTAGACATCCATTATTTTACATTAACAATGTCCTATTTAGGGTGCCTGAGCAACTCAGTAGGTTATGGGTTTGACTTCAGCCTAGGTCACGATCTCATGGTTTATGGGTTCAAGCACTGTGTCAGGCTCCGTGCTGACAGCTAGATTCTGTGTCTCCTCTCTCTGCCCCTCCCCTGCTCGTGCTCTCTCTCTCTCTCTCTCGCTCTCTCTCTCTCAAAAATAAATAAACATTTAAAAATTATTTTAAAAAAACAATGTCCAATTTATAATACACTAAACTAATAAATAATGACTCAGTGTGTACTATTTAAAATTTTTTTTTTTCAACGTTTTTTTATTTATTTTTGGGACAGAGAGAGACAGAGCATGAACGGGGGAGGGGCAGAGAGAGAGGGAGACACAGAATCGGAAACAGGCTCCAGGCTCCGAGCCATCAGCCCAGAGCCTGACGCGGGGCTCGAACTCACGGACCGCGAGATCGTGACCTGGCTGAAGTCGGACGCTTAACCGACTGCGCCACCCAGGCGCCCCTCAGTGTGTACTATTTATAAGCAAGGACACAAAAGAGTGATAAGCAGAAAGAATCTAGATATGGAATTCTGAGTCATAAGGTAGAGGAGAAGCTTTTCAGGCAAAGATGGGACTTCAGGGATAAGTTAAGGCATGCTAAGAATCAGGACAATGAAAACAAATTTCACCTGCCTCCCAGTTGTGCTTCAGGCTGGCCATGAGTAATTCCATGACAAAATGGTGTATTTATTCCTTTAATTCATCTTATTATGAATGCAAATATTTCTAGGGATAAATTCAGATAATGGGAATGGGAGGAACAAAACTTTTGTTAAAGATCCTTTCAAAAACTGACAAAAATCCAAAGTACAATAATTAATAACCATAATTGCCCCTTCTCAGTAAGCATTTTAAAGTATTATTCCAGAAGTGGCATTTGCTACCTATATATGTACATTTATATTCCTATACCATTTCAGGTTGGATATGTAAAATTTTTTACTTGTTATTATGTTGGACTACCACAACATATTTCAAGAAAATATTTCATGGTGGTTTACTTTCTAATTCAATTTCAACTTCAAATATGTTCTCCTTTTTATTCTCTCAAAAAAGTTTCAAATGCTTTAAAGTATAATGCTCCAAAGTATAAACTCCACCTTTGCTAAAATCAAGAAAAGAACCCCGAATACCAATAAGAAAATAAATGGGAAAAAAATGATGACTTAGATGAGGAATTTAAAATCTAGCTGCCTGCAGAGGACACAGATAACAAAGCTTATCAGTTTCCCCATAGAATACTGGAAAGACTTGGAGATCTGAGTCATTGAAGGCAGGAGTGAGAAATGGGGCTGAAAACATTGGGATTGTTTGAAACTCTCTAAAGAGAAGAGACATTTTCTCTCTTCTATCTACAGAAGATGTGATGTTTATGCTCTTACTATTCAAAGGTTTATAGAACCAACAGCATCAGCATCACTCAAAAGCTTACAAGAAATATAAACTCTCAGGCCCAACTTTAAACCTAGTAAATCTGAATTTGCCCTCAATAAGATCCCCAGGAATTTCATATGCACATTAATTTGAAAAACACTGTTATCAAGAAACTGAAATACAGGAGCATAGGATTTGGGGATACTAAGCAGAAGAGGGGTAAAGATGAGATATGAAACTATGCTAAGTGACAATCTCCATATTAAATGCTACAATGTCCAGCTTCCTTTCCTTACCCAGCTCTAGAACACCAGAAGACTGACTTTGTGCCTTACCATCTACTCTTGGTAAAAATTTGGAGAAATTAGACCCCTAAAAGAGTAATGTTCTCAGATAAGGGTCAGCAAACTAGATCCTTCAGGACAAATTCAGCTGACCACCTTTTTTTTTTTTTTTTTTTACAAATAATGTTTTATTGGAACACAGCCACACCCATTCAATTACATAGTGTCTATAGCTCCTCTTGCTATAAGGACAGAGTTGAATAGTTGTGCCAATGACTGCATAGCTCCCATAATATCTAAAATATTGATTATCTGATCCTTTCCAGAAAAAATCAGTCAGTCATTAATTTTATATACTGACAAATGAAGATCTAGAATAAAAAAAGAAAGAAACATTGATGGTTCCCTGATTATCTTAGAAAAAAACCATGATTCAATAATGCCTATCAATGCATATAATTTCCTGTAGAGTTTTAGTGACTCACTCTTGATATGAATTGTAAGACAAGAAATACCAAAAACACAAGCAAAATCTCCATATGGAAATACATACTGAAACCAACAAAAGAACTCAGATGATACAGAGATAATGAAGAGAACAGAATAAACTTTACAGTAAATTATAATAATATTCTCAGATAAAAGATAATAATACATTAATTACAGAAAAAAAGACTATAAGGATCAAAATAAATACAGAGAAAGAAAATGTTCTTAGGAGTTAAAAATATGACATAAAGTTTATTTTATTTTTTAATGAGTACAGAAAGGTTAGATGATAAAGTCAAAGGCTCTGAGAGAAAGTAGTGAAAGAGAGAAGGTGGTGGAGGGGGAGAACACCACAAGGGGAAGAGAGGGCATGGGAGAGGCAAGAAAGGAAGAGAACAGGAGAGGGAAGAAAGGAATGAAGGAATTAGGGGATAAGACAAGGAAGCCCAAAGGTAAAATAAAGAATTTCCAGAAGTTCTATTGTGGTAATCATTTCTCAATATATACATATATCAAATTATCATGTGTACACCTTAAATTTACACAATGTTATATATCAACTATATTTCAACAGGTCTGGAGGGGGAAGCATTCCTTGAAAAAAAAAAAAAGAGAAAGTGGATGAAAGAAAATTATTTTAAACAAAAACTAAGATTTTCTAGAACAGAAGGAAATGAGTCTCTTTTGAACAGTGCCTACAGGGGCACCTGGGTGGCTCAGTTGGTTAAGCCTCTGACTTCATCTCAGGTCATGATCTCACGGTTCATGGGTTTGAGCCCCACTTTGAGCTCTGTGCTGACAGATCAGAACCTGGAGTCTGTTTCAAATTCTGTGTCCTCTTCTCTCTATGCCCCTCCCCGGTTCTCTCTCTCTCTCTCTCTTTCTCAAAAAAAAAAAAAAACATTAAATAATAATAATAAATAATAAAAAAATAAACAGTACTGCAAAATATATGTAAAAAGATCTACACCAAAGCATATCCTTATATAATTTTGGAACAACAGGAAAGAAGAGATGATCCTAAAAAGGATTAGGTCACATAAAAGAAATCACACCAGCATGAGGGCTAGAAGGCAGTGGAACAGTGCCTTCATTTCTAAGGCCAAATTATTCCTAACCTAAATGTGTAAATCTACTCAAGTTATTACTCAAAAAATGGGGCAGAGAAAAATATATATTTTCTGATATTTAGAATGTCAAAACTTTATCTCTGAGGTATTTGGTACCATGAAGCTACCAGAGGGAATAAGCAAAGAGAAGAGGGACATGGAACTTGGAAAACTTACAAATCTAAGAGAGGAGGCCAAAAGAATTTCCAAATTATCATGTCTACAGTTCTTAGCAAGCAGCTACAACAGAGGAGAGAGGAATTGTGTCAGATATATGAGTGGTTTATTGAAGAAACCAAATAGGAGCAGATACATTAACTGATAAGACTGACTCTGTGGGAAATCATAATGAAAATTTTTCCAAGCTCTTGGAGAGGGTAAAAGAACCAAGATGGCATAGATTCAAAAATATTAAGCAAACTAAAGAAAAACAAAGAAACAAAAACCTAAACAAAAAAAATAAAATGAGGTATTCTCAAAGCAGAAAAAAATGTAAACGATTCTTGGCTGAAAAATAAAATGTCATACAAGAACAGAAATGTAAACAAGGTGTACAACTTGGCTTGGCTGTTAACCTTTTCTACATAATCATACTAATGAAAAGAATAACTATGGATTTAACAAAAAATTTCATGTCACTATACACAGTTAAGAAAGCAAGAAAGAGGGATATAAGAGAGCTATAAGGAAACAAGGATATGAGCATGAAAGAAGTAAAGCCTACAATTAGTACAGAGAAAGCCAATAGAAATTGACCAAAAATGACAAAGCAAATTATTGCAGTATTTGTTTAGACACATGGAGGCAAATGTCAGAAGCAATAACCAAAACACCAGAAGACAGTGTTGACAAAGTGATAGACATGACCATTTTTAATAACACTTAGCATTATTTGACATTTTAAACTATAATTAGGTATTTATTTAAATATTTTTTATTATAAAAGGAAATGCAACACTCCACAGAAAAACTCTCACTGCCTGATGAATGTGATAATCCCATAGTACATGAACAACTATCTACAACCTTTATTTAAAAAAAAAATGTTGTGTAACATCTCTTGAAAATTGTGATGACAGAGTTCTAAAGGGCTTGGAGAGTTTGTGAAAATACATACTAAAATAAAATTCAGAAAACTCTTTCATATATTCCCTTTAATGAGTTCCTATACTATAACCAATTCTATCTTTGAGATTTCAGATTGTCTTGATGCCAACATTTAGAATTTTTTGTGTTCAAAAAAGTAGAAACTTATATGTTTAGATAACAGAAAGTCCCAGGTGTGTTAAAATCCACAGTTTCATTTTACATTGCTTCTTGGACCCTTTAATTCAATTCTGTGACTCAGAGTGCCTCAAGATTTGATCTGTGTGTTGTCCAAATGCTGTTGGTAGCCTAGTGAAAGATTTAATATTCTTTATTGCCAAATATGTCTCCAAAAGTATTAATCCCCTTATCTCTCCATTACCCATTTGTAAAGCAGGCTAATGCAATATTGGAGTCAGAGTGAGTCAATGCAGAGGCAATTCTAAATAAGAGGAAGGAAACCTGTCAATTGTTAAAATCTTAGTAGAATATCATCAACTTCTTTTCCAAACTTTTAAGGATAGTAAGGCTTAAAGATTTTTGGCTATAGGGTTGTCGGTAGTAGTTTGGGGGTTGAGGTTGTTGTTGTTGTTGTTGTTGTTGTTGTTGTTGTTGTAACACTTGTAAGCCAGATTCTTATAAGAAAATTTATTTAGTGTGTTTAATTTGTTGGAGCTTAAATTTTACTTTTCAAGTAAATAGAATAGAGAACTAGTAATTAAGGGAACTAAGATCCTAGTTCCAACTCTATCATTTATTCAACATATTCAACACTCACTCACCCAACAGCTCAAAGCCTGTCTTGATATATCACAGATCTGTCAAGTGGATGACATATGAGATGCATTCCCTAGGAAGTAAGATCAAATTATTTACCCTACAAGTCTATATATTTTCCACAAAATTTTAAATCTTTGATTAAATGGTGATGTCAGACTTTTAAAAACTCCCCTTCCAGAAAATGAGTCCTATTTAGAGGATGTTATTGCAGAGTATAGACTCTACTTTGTCTTAAGCCTGACTTTAACTATTACACATTGACCTTGAGAAATGCAGGAAAAAAAAGCAATTAGTGTTCCTCAGTTAGATCTGACCTTAGCTACCTATCTTTTACAAACCAAACATTTGGAATGTTAACTCCTATTTTGTTATTGCTCAAGGTAGAGGTGATGATAGGTCAACAAAACCTGCTTGGAAACACTTTCGTGTAATAAAGTAAGGGTTTCATTTGTATACCCAGCCCTAATGTGCATCTTCCTACACTAATCCTTTAACCAGTCCCTATTTCTTAGTCTCTGTATCATTACATACCTCTTAAAGCACTTCTTTAAATATTTGAAATGGTATTGAGTGTTAAAGTAGTAAAAGAAATAAATATGGTAAGAAAGCAGTAACTTTAAGGTCTATGAGGAAAGTCATTTAATATATAGCTCTCTTTGTATCTATTAACAAAGACAGAGAGAGCAAGGAAAAAAGCCATCTATTCATTACTTCTTAGATATCCCCAAGACATTTTTATTCTATTTTGTTAAATTCTGCTTAGTTGAGGAGTACTGTGAAAGCTACTTAAGGTTTAAAAACTGACACTTATAATAAGTAGGGATGGGTGAATTCAGTTGCTTAATTATAGACATTTGAGTTAGGGAAATGGATAGCATCACAGTGGTTACTGTAGATAGAAATTACAGTGCACAAAAATTCAATTCAACTCTTCTGGTATAATCTCTCCCCTCCCAGCTAAAATAATTACTCTGCTTTGAATCTACCAGGACAATCATTAAGTTTTGAATGTTCCTTTTATGTGAATACAGTGTGTATTCTCTTAAATTTACATCACTCAATCTTTTCAATGTCTCTTACATCCACATTTAATAAAAAAAAATCAATAATCATTCATTGATCCTACTAGGATTTTCATTCCTAATAGTCAAACATTCCTTTTCTGTCTTCTGTTTTTAACAATTAGTTTTTTTAAGCATACTCTATATTTTCTTCTGCCCACTAGTCCAAACACCAACATTCTATGGCATAACCATTCAAGATACAACATGAATTTTATTTCTTTCCATATTGAAGCTTGCTCTGTCTCATTGCTCCCCAAATTGTTCTAGAGATTCAATCCAATCCCAAACAAAATCCCAGCAGGATTTTATGTGGAAACTGGCAAGCTGATTCTAAAATTCATGTGGAGGGGCGCCTGGGTGGCTCAGTCGGTTAAGTGCCTACTTCAATTCAGGTCATGATCTCACGGTTCATGAGTTCAAGCCCCGCATCAGGCTCTGTGCTGACAGCTCAGAGCCTGCAGCCTGCTTCAGGTTCTGTGCCTCCCTCTCTCTCTCTGTCCCTCCCCTGCTCACACTCTGTCTGTCTGTCTCTCTCTCTCTCTCAAAAATAAACTAAATAAATAAAAATAAAATAAAATTCGTGTGGAAATGGAAAGGAACTAGAATAACCAAAATAATTTTGGTAATAGAAACAAAGTTGGAAAACTAATGCAACCTGCTTTTGAGATCTAATATAAAGCTATGTGTGACATCGAACTCAAGATAATTAAAAAAAAAAAATGAGTGGTACAGAATAGAGAATTCAGAAATAGACCCATACATACACAGATAATTGATTTTTACAAATATACAAAGGAAATTTAATATAAAAATGATGGCCTTTCAAAAAAGTTCTTAAATAAAACACCAAAAGCATTTATCTGTAACAGACAAAAATTATAAATATGACATTTTCAAAATTGAAAACTTTTCCTTTGCAAAATATATTATTAAGAAAAGGAAAAAACAAACTATGTAGGCTGGGAAAAAAATACTTGTAAATCACATATCCAAAAAAAGACTTACACCCAAAATATGTAAAGAACTCTCAAAACTCAGCCATAAGAAAATAAATAACGCAATTTTTTAAATGGGAAAAATATTTGAACAAATACTTCACCAAAGAAAATGTACAGAAAATATACAGGGAATAAGCACATGAAAAAGTCCCAATTTTGTTAGCCATTAAGGAAATGCAAATGAAAACCACAATGAGATACCACTATACACATCTAATAAAATTGGGGGAAAAAAATGTAAGGCTAAATACTGATACTACCCAGTGCTGTCAATATTGTGGAGAAACTGGAACTCATATATTTTGCTGGTGGAAATGCAAAATGGACAGCTACTCTCAAAAACAGTTTAGCAGTTTCTCACCAACTAGAATATATACTTCCCAATGAGGCCACATTCCTCCTAAATCTTCAGTCACACATTCTGAGTCACCCACACCTGCATCTAATGTTTTCTTTAAACAATTCATCCCTAAGGGTTCAGTTTTTTGCCCTCTTTCCATCTTACAATCTTTCCTATGCTCTACTTTTTCTCCAGGCAATCTAGTTTACATCTATGACTTCAATGAACATACAGTCACAGATAATTCCCCATTTTATAACATCATTTTTACCTGTACCACAGCTTAAGATCTCCGTATTTGAAGGTCTCCTTGATGTACCAAAGTTACTTCAAACACAATATGTCCAGAGGTCTTTTTTTCAGAGCTAGTCTTCTTTGAAGTCTCCTTGTTCATGGAATGGTACAAACATATATCCAGTTCCTCAAGACTGAAAAAGTGTCAACATTGACAACTCTCTCTAATTTACCACCCCTTCTTCTATACCCTATCAGTCACCAAGTCTAATGATATGTCCTTTACCTGTCTGTGAATTCCATCCTTTCTTTCCATCTCAACCATATTAGAATCTGCCATAATATTTCCCAAGATCACGGCTAGAGCCACCCAACTTATGACATTCTCCTTTTATCTACTCTGTTCTCCTTTCCCCAGTCCATTTTCAAAACAGTACATGACGTCACCTCTCAAAGATGTCAGTCTAAACACACACACACTCACACACACACACACACACAGAGTACAAATCTGAAATTACCATTCTTCTGCTTTAACCCTTCTCCAGTAAATTCACATTGCTTTAAGATATTTCAAATTCCTCAAATGACTAAGTCCCTCTATAATCTCTATCGCTAGCCTCAATTCACACCATTCTCACTCCTTCTGTCATCAGTTCCTTGAAAGTTCTGGACCTTTGCACATCCTGTTTCCTGTTTCTGAAATACATATTTTCCTCCCTTGCTCCTATTCTTTTACAAAAGATCTTCCATTCATTATTCTAATCTCAAATCAAACATAATTTTCTTAGAGAAGCTTTCACTAACTATTCAATCTAAATTAGATTGTCATATTATGATCGTTTATAGTTCACAATATTAGCCTTCACAGCAGTTTTGCAATTTGAAATAATGGACCTATTTGTGGCTATCTTAATGTGTACCTCAGTTCCTATGCTATACACTCCATAAATTTAATACCCATAGCTGTTTTGCTCACAATTGCACCCCTAACATTTATCTGGTGCCTGGTAAATAATAAAAACTCAATAAATATTTAAGGTAAATACATCCCTATATTATAGATATAGAAACTGTAATTTAAAGAGATAATAAAACTTGCTTCTAAGTCACATTGCTAGAAAGAGGAAGAAGAGGATTTGAATCCAAGTACGTAGAATCATACATGCTTATCATGTAGCTGAACCACTGATTCAGCTGACCCACTTCCTTTATCATACTTCTCTCAAATAGTCAGATACACAGAAATGTAAGACAGGGTTGCCCATCCCTTAGCTTCAACAGCTTTGGTAGGGGCGCCTGGGTGGCTCAGTCGGTTAAGCATCCGACTTCGTCTCAGATCATGATCTCACAGCTCGTGAGTTCAAGCCCCGTGTTGGGCTCTGTGCTGACAGCTCAAGCCTGGAGCCTGCTTCCGATTCTGTGTCTCCCTCTCTCTCTGACCCTCCCCCATTCATGCTCTGTCTCTCTCTGTCTCAAAAATAAACAAACATTCAAAAAAACAGCTTTGGTAAATAATTTTGAATAGCAATTATTATCTCAGTACAGACCGACTGGCTGAACCAACAATATCTGCTCACTTATGCAGTAGCAAAATTCTAGATTCCATTAGAATGACAGCCAGAATATGTGATTGACACATGAGCATAACTAGTGAGTCAAAATGTTCCTGAAGAGTTAAGTTTATCCTCCATTTTTTCCAACAGCTGACAAATCTATAGTTGGCAACTGTGAGAGAATTGTTTGCCACATGCAGGTGGTAGAAGAGAATTAAATTACAAACACATAAAAATGTGGTTTACAGCTGTGGTTTTCAGTGTTACTTTGCTGGCCGAAAAGAAGTGGACTTTCTGTTGGCTTACATTTCCTGATATTTAAATTTGAGTCAAATGAGTTCTAATCAGGGGCAAGATTTCCCAAATAAACAAAACATGTATGGCTTTTCCTTTTGTGTTTCTAATATTTCATATTACACTAAGTTGGATTTATTGAGTTATAATGCTGGCTGTCTTGACTGAGGCTAACTGCTGACATTAACATTTATTTTTCTCATTTAATGATTGTCTAATGCAATTTAATAACTTTCTTTTGATGTTTTCCTCATAAATTTTGACAAAAGTTTTTTCAGAATTTTGAAAACAAATAAAATGCTGAAGTGATACCTTCTATCTCTCATCTGGCAGAAAAATCTAAGGTTCCTATAAATAAGGAAAATTATTATGTCTGCAAATATTGGAAAATTCATGTTTAATAACATAGAGTCCCATGATTGAAATGTTAGGGGCTGGGCACCTGGGTGGCTCATTCAGTTAAATGTCTGACTCTTGATTTTGGCTCAGGTCATGATCTCATAGTCTTAAGATTGAGCCCTGCATAGGGCTCTGCACTGACAGTGTGCAGCCTGCTTGGGATTCTCTCTCTGCCTCTCCTTCACTTGTGCTCTCTCTCTCAAAATAAATTAAAAAAATAAAACAAAAAAAATTAGTAACTGTGAACTATCTGTTCAAATATTTTGAACAATTTTGAATTGTTCAAAATAAAAAACAAGCATTTTAAAGCTTTTGTTCAAATATGTAGGAGAATATGACAAATATTTGGGGGACATGGCAAATTAATGTAGTACATATATGTGTAGGTATATGTATATGTGTGTATAGGAGTGATCAATTCTGCCTAGCGACTCACAAACGGCTTCCCATCAGAGATGTTGTGTAAGTTTACACTTAACAAAGGAGTGTTCACAAGTTGAATGAGGAGTCTAAGGCCATTCCAGGTGGAAGGAGAGCATTGCAAAGACAAAACGACATTATCTTGCCTATCTCTTTTTTTCCCTCTTTTTCCTTCTTCTTGAAGCTCTTCTCCCCATCCCACCCCATGACCCCCAGCCAGCATATACTTTGGTCTTCATTTTCTCTTTTCTCTAGTGTCTTCTGCTGGACTTCTGCATACCCAGAGGTAACTTTGCACAAGTTTGTTTTTGTTTGTTTGTTTGTTTGTTTGTTCTTATGTCCCTTCCTTGGAACATGCAAACCTGTATCAAGATGCAGTGGATTAATGAGTTAACCAGAGATTTATTTCCAGTCCCCCCTCCCTCCAGGGGCCCTAGGTGGGGAACACTGTGCATGCACCATCTGATGAAATCAGGTGACTCTAGACTCCATTTCATTTGATACTAGTGTCTTCCTCTCCTTTAATCTCTTGGTAAATAGTCCTTTTGTCCTCCCATTTCTTTCTTTTTTCTTTCCTATTCTTTTTCTCATATACTCTCTTCTTTCTTTTCACATTCACCTCTGCTCTACTGATCATAATATGAAACTTAAGTAGACATTTAGAGATTTTTGTATACTTAAAATGAGAGTTCCATGCTTTCATTACACACACACACACAAGTAAATTTGGTTTTGTATGTGTCTCTGGAAAAAAAAATTGCTTTTTAATAATTTCTTATAGAAAAATACTTTCCTTACCTGTATGTTTTGATATTACTAGTAGAATGGCTAATTGTTTTCTACATACTGAAAATGTGCCGTCATTGGTTGTGAGCTGTGGAAAATCTGCAAGCAATGGTGTTGAATCAGTGGAAACATGTTCCTTCAGATTGCTGTGAAACCTGTAACACTTGTCAAATAGGCTCCAGGAGAATATTTTGTAAGTTAAGGCAGCAATGAAATGCTTTGTTGCAGAGTCAGGAAGGATCTAGCTAGGACATTTTAAGTAGTTTGGACTCTACTTGGAAACAACTGAGAAATCAGTTATCTGACAGTCAGCAAAAATGAAAAGTATCTCTGTAAATGTCCTGCAAAAGGGAGACTGAAATGAGCAAAAATATGTACTCTCACAAGAAAAAAAGTCTACATGGAACTATGGACATGGTGTAGTAAATACAATGTTGGAAAGGAGACTCTGGCAGAGAGAGTACAGAAGTCCACAAGTAAATGTTACATTGGATTTGCAGGTTATGAATTAATTCTGACTGCATATTAGAATTACTTGGAATGCTTTAAAAGAAAGAAACAATGTCAATGAGGGGCCTGGACAAAATTTGTTTGTTTGTTTGTTTGTTTGCTCGCTCCCCAAATGGTTCTGATGATCTCATAAGGGCTGGGGAAACACAATATTACATGACTTGCCCATAAAACTCTTTCCCACAATTCTTTAGTGGGGAGCAAAAATTAGATTGACTCCCTTAAATCATCTGTTATCAAACTACAGGAAATGATGAGGAAACAAATATAAAACAGTAAAATTTAACGACATTGCACGTCACTCCTCCTAAACTTCATTATTTTATAACTAGAGAGGGAAGAATCTTGTAGAATCTTCTGAGTCAGACTAATAACTACAGGAAAATTACTGTTTTTCTTCATTGTGTGGCACTCCAAAAGGTTTAAAATTTTAGTTACATGTACCTTTAAAAGTTATTATTCCTTTAAAACTTTTAAAAACTTTTAAAATCTAGTTATTGAAATAGTTTATCAAAACATCTTCAGGAATACAGTGTAAGAGTAAACAGGAAGGGCAGCAACAGATTTTTAACAAAGGCTACTAAGTGAACATCACCCAAAATCTGATCATATAAATATAGAAAATAATAGATAATTGAATATAGGAAAACATTTGTAAACACTATGGTATAAGCAATAAGGCAGTGATTGGTTTTTGGCAGGCTGATTGGGTGGCTTCTTCACCATCTCTAAGATGTGATCTTGAGTATATCAATTAATTAATCCTTAGTCTCCTCATCTCTAAAATGGGAATGACTAATTATATCATAGGGCTACCAAAAATTATATGAGTACGGTTTGAAAAAATTCCTCACACAAAACAGCTCTATAAAAAAATACTATTCTCACTGCCAATAAAACAGTGCTGTGATTTATAGGGACAGAAAGTAGATTAGTGGCTGCAGAGGTCTGGAAGTGGGAAAAAGAGCAAAGGAAAATGAGTACAAGGAATCCCTTCGGTATGGTAAAAAATTTTCCAAAACTGGATGTGGAGATGTTTGTACAGCTTTGCAAATTTACTAAAAGTCCATTGAATTTTACACCTAAAATGGGCAAATTTTATAGTTTGTAATTGATGCCTCAATAAAGCTCCTTTGCTTTTAGTGCTCCAGGAGATAGGAGGAGAGAGTGGGTGAGAATTAAATAAAATGAGATTGGCTGTGATAATTGCTTAAGCTGGATAATGGGCACATGAGGTTTATAAAGTACTTATTTTAATTTTATGTATATTTGAGAATTTCCACAATAAAAAAGAATTTTTAAAATGTGGTAATTACTGACAATTAAGGTTTGTAATTTTATCGTTGTTAAATTTATCTGGTTTCTGGGGCGCCTGGGTGGCTCAGTCGGTTGAGCGACCGACTTTGGCACAGGTCATGATCTCACGGTTTGTGAGTTCGAGTCCTGTGTCAGGCTCTGTGCCAAGAGCTCAGAGCCTGGGGCCTGCTTCAGATTCTGTGTCTCCCTCTCTCTGACCCTCCCCTGTTCATACTCTGTCTCTCTCTGTCTCAAAAATAAATAAATGTTAAAAAGAAATTTTTTTAACTTATCTGGTTTCTTAAACTAGATATAAGGTCTTATGTCTTAACAAATATAATGCTGGTAAGAAATAAAAACGAAGAATGAATGGAAGGCATGGGCCAAAGTCTTCCCAGCTGTCACTGAGGAGCAGAGGTGAGGAGGCCATCTTATATTGATGCCATTATTCTTTGTATTACCACAGACACCATTCTGCTTTTGCTAAATTGTAAGGATGAAATTTCCTCCTTTACTGAAAGTTCAACATAAATTTAAAGCAAGTAGTAAAGGATTCTGAAAACACAAGCCATCAAAAACCAAAACATTTATGCTCAATATATTCAAAAGGAACTTCTTCCCACCTCATTCACACCAATTTTTTACCAAAATTTAATCCTCCATTTGAATTTCTCTGAATATCACTGTACAATCAGCCGCACACACACACACACAAAAAAAGGTTGTGACTGGGGCGCAGTCGGTTAAGCGTCCAACTTCGGCTCAGGTCATGATCTCACAGTCCATAAGTTCGAGCCCTGCGTCAGGCACTGTGCTGACAGCTCAGAGCCTGGAGCCTGCTTCAGATTCTGTGTCTCCCTCTCTCTCTGCCCCTCCCCTGCTCATGCTCTGTCTCTCTCTGTCTCAAAAATAAATAAAAACATTTTAAAAAATTTTTTTAAAGGTTGCGATTATATAACTCCTCTTCTCCCCTTCATTTTCCACATGCTATTGTTGAACATTTTCTATTCGTTATACCACTTGACATTTTCATCTGCATCCCCTCTTCTCCGCCCACAAAACCCTTCCTCAGTTCAGCTTACATCACCTTTCAAGATGATGACAGAGATCATCTCCAACTGGTATTCCTACTGGCCTCCCTCCACATTCTCTACATTAGTCATTCTCAATCTGCTTTTCTTCTGGGGAACATAATGAAAGATGTTCACAAATACACAACCAGATTTTAATGAAACTGCCAAAGGGGAAAAAAAAAAGCATGTAGGTAAAGTAGTAAAGGAAGTTATTCATAGTTCTAACTATTAATGGCATTTCAGTAATGGTCATTTTCAAAGGTCCAGGCAGTAAAATGATAGGCCATTGGTTTGGTATAGGTCCAGGCCAATGGCACTGCTCTCTCATCCCCGAAAAGCAAACCAGAGGAATGACCAAGTCAACTTTCAACTTAAATTTTTCTATGGCTCCTCATTGTCTATAGAATAGATTACACATTTTTTAATCAATTTTATAAGCCCCCTTAACCTCATAACCTGGATTCTCTCATCTGTTCCTTGCCCTTATCTTCACTCTTGATTCCTGTCATATTCTTAATCAAATTCTACATTCCAGCCATACTGAGCCACTTCTCTAAATTCTCGATTGTGTCGCACATTTTTAGAACTCCAAGATTAGTCATAAGTAGACTGTTTTTTTTTTTTTTTTTTTGAAATGAGGAACCTGGGGTGCCTGGGTGGCTCAGTCATTTGAGCGTCCAACTTTGGCTCAGGTTGTGATCTTGTGGTTCGTGAGTTTGAGCTCCATGTCAGGCTCTGTGCAAGCAGCTCAGAGCCTGAAGCCTGCTTCAGATTCTGTCTCCCTCTCTCTCTGTCCCTCCCCTGCTAATGCTCTGTCTCTCTCTCTCAAAAATAAACAAACAATAAAAATTTTTTTAATGAGGAAACTAAAAATTCATATGTTGCAAGCCATTGGTGAAAAAAGAATGTTTCCTATATGATATATAACAAAATAACAGAATTATGAGGAAATTCTGGGGCCTAATGACCATCCATCTTATCCCAATCTTAGTTATTTTTATAGTAGCCAAAGTTATTTTGTATTTCTGCTCCTAATTTCCAAATTTGCCTCTGGATCTGGGATTTCTATATTCTGAACTTAGCACACATTAAACCATCTTATGCACAGGAACACTGAAATAACTATAAAATAAATATTACAGCAGATATAATGTTCAGTATCATATGATACACTAAACTAGTCACAGTTCTGGACCAAAAAGTTACATTTTTTTAACCCACACATTTTTTTCTGTATGTTACTTCAAAACTTTGAATTTCAGAATATTTTAAAAGTACTTAAATAAATATAAGTTTATAAATATCTTTATAAAGTCATTTCCATAAGAAAAGCTAAAATGAAGAAAATAAAACAAAGTAAAAGAGGTGGAAAAGGAAAAGGAAAAAGAAGAAAGGCTGCATTTACAGATTTTCTAATTGCTAGATCTAGATATTTGGTGTTGCCATTACTTTATAAAAAAGTGAGAATTGTTTTGTTTTGAAAACTAGTGTAATGTAAAAAATAATGATATTTATGATATTGCTGTCTTAGAATTAATAAATGAAAGTCACCATTCCGCAGAGCTCTTGAATGAGTCTGAATATGCAATGATTTGATGTTAGAGGTTGTAAAGGACACAAATTTATTTCTCTGCAAAAAAAAAAAAAAAATGAGAATAAGTTGGGGTTACTTGGAATATGCAAAAAAAAAATCACAGAAAAAAATGGAACAAGTTTTGGCAAAGGAGAAAGGAGTTAGCAAACTAGTGAGGCAGAAATGCTATTTGATGTGAGATGGTCAGTAAAGCATCCCCATTTGTTGAGTAGCTAAAGAGTTTTTAAGATGGAAATATTCATTTTTAAAGTTGGCTACACTGTGAGAATATTATACCTCCCTAACTCATGCAGTCACACACCTCCCTTGTAAAATGAAGCAGGCACATGGCTTGAGTGAGAGTTTTGTTTATTTGTTTGTTCATTTACCTGGTGCATGTCACCAAACAGGGATGAATTCCAGGTCTGAACCAACCAGAGCACCCTGTTAAGGGAGGTGAGACAACCTATAACCTGAGCCAAATCAACAGAATCAGAAGCTCAGAGTAAGAGGCTACTGAAGAATGAACGTCCTGAGGGAATTCACACAAGTACCAAAGACGACTGTGGACTTCCAAAGAGTCTGACACGCAGAGTCAACTTTTGAAGTGGCAGGGAAACACAGCTGATGATCAAGCTACCTTAGCTTTCCAAAACTATCACACAGCCCCCAAATGTTAGCAGGTATATATTTCCTAGGTGTCAAAAATGATACATCATCTGTTACATATCAAATGTGAGTATTTGATCACTTGATATTTACCCAAGAGGAGCTAAAAAATTCTATAAATTTGAGGATGATTATCAACCCACTCGAATCAGAATTATATAAAGAGCTGTGTAATAAGATACTATAATTACCTTTATTAGTATTATAATCCTAAAAATCTATGCCCACTTATAATAGATTAAAATAAATATGGCAATATTCATACCTCACTCATAAAGACACTGAAAAGAAATACCACATGTTAACAAAACTTCTTTCTCTGGATAGTAAGACTATGAGCAACGTTCTGTCGCCTCCCATCTCCCCATTCATATGGAATTTTTTTCGTAGTATTTTTATTTTGTACTAGAACACAAATGGTAAATTTTAACTGCTCACAAACATCTGAATTATGTGGATGTAGTCAGAGATACAATGTATACATATGACAGTTCTAGGATTATTCTCATTACAAAGGCTATGCAACTGAGATTTCTACATATGAATCTGTATATACCAGTTTTCTTATTAGTTTTTCATGTTCTTAAAACTAGAAAGAAGACAGGCTTGGAAGGATGACCTATTGACAGTACAGATTAGCTTTACCCCATACTAAAAGCTACCTTAGTCTGCCACTGAAAATGTTATTGCTCATTAGCTAAATCAACTGAAATTGGATATTCCTTACCTTAGATAAGTCGCAGTTTTAAATGCTTAAGCATACCAGGTCGCTACCAGATTTTTCCTCACATCAGTCTCAGCAATAGCTGGGGCAGTCACCATTTATTTGTAATTGTGTTGTTAAGGATGGAAATAAGTGAAAATAGTAGACAACTGTAGTTGCTCTACTGGACAGTGTGTACTCTAAACCTTTAGGGCTGTCCAATAAAGACCACATTATTTTGTTGAGCAGAAAAAAATAGAGTCAAGCTGTCAACAGTGGAAAATATAGAAGTGTCATTTCTCATTAATTTAGAAGACTAGAAGATGTCTTTTCTCAGGCAACTTTTATGTGTGTGTGTGTGTAAACTTGAGAGAGAGAGAAGGAGACAGAGAGAAAGAGAGAGAGAAAGAGAGAGAGAGAATCATCAAAACTACAGAATGTATTTTTTTCTAAGGGAAATACTCTGCTTCTAAACTTTAATATTGACTATTTTTCTTTCTCAGTACACAGAACTGTCATAAGCTTTTAGAACTTCACCCACTATTTCTTTCAACCTGAACACCAACCCTTGCTTTAGCAACTGAAAAATTCTTACTCATTCTAGAAGATTCAGCTCAAATTCTACATTTTCTGTGAGTCTCCAACTACTCTAGGGAGACTTTCATGCTATACATCTATCCAACCAGTTCATCTCTTTAAAACAATTACCTTTTATTGAAACACATTGTAAATTTCTTTAGAATAGAGACAATAGAGTTTCATTTTTGTATTGTAAAGACCAAGCAAAATAAACACTACTGAAAGATCTTGGGAGTATGGCTGTCTGGTTCTAATACTCCAATACTTACTAACTAGGAACATCATCAAAAAAGTAAACCTCTTTATGCCTCCATTTCTTTCATCTTAAAGTTGGGATGGTGATAAACCCTATCTCATGGAGATATTGTGATTATTAACTCATCTACTATTTGTAAATACATAAAAAAGGGCCTGAAAAAAAAGGGTCTGGCATATAATAAACACTCAATAAACAGTAGTTCTTATTTCAATAACCAGCCAGATAGATAACTGAAAGATGGATAGATCCTACAAACAGAAACTAAGCAGAAATGAAATAATCTCATTTATTTACAAATGAAAGGGAAATTTTAATACACATTTTATGTTAACATTATCATTTATTGTACTCATTCTATCCTATTTGGATTAAAATGAAAAATCATTTTTATCAAAAAACTTATTTTATGAATAAACTCTATTTCATTTATTTCTTGTAATTTTATGAAAAGTTTTTTAAAAGCTATTTACAAATAAAATTATATCCCTTACCAGATTTCTGATGAGAAAACACAGAAATAATATATTCTTAAGGTTTTCCTCCTCATTATCAATCATTTTCCTAGGATTCCCATTTAATATAAGAAGGTTCTCCTTTTGCACTGCTGGTGGGAATGCTAACTGGTGCAGTCACTCTGAAAAACAGTATGGAGGTTACTAAAAAAATTAAAAATAGAACTACCCTAGAATTCAGCAATTGCACTACTAGATACCTATCCAAAGGATGCAGGTGTGCTGTTTCAAAGGGGCACATGCTCCCCAATGTTTATAGCAGCACTATCAAAAACAGCCAAAGTATGGAAAGAGCCCAAATGTCCATCTACGACTGATAAATGGATAAAGAAGATGTGAGATATATATATATATATATATATGATGGACTATTACTCAGTGATCAAAAAGAATGAAATCATGCCATTTTCAAAAACATGGATGGAACTAGAGTGTATTATGCTAAGCAAAATAAGTCAGGGAAAGACAAATATATGACTTCACTCACAATTTAAGAAACAAAACAGATGAACATAGGGGAAGGGAAGCAAAAATAATATAAAAACAGAGAGGGAGACAAACCATAAGAGGCTCTTAAATACAGAGAACAAACTGAGGGTTGCTGGAGGGAGGTTGGGTGGAGGGACGGGCTAAATGAGCAAGGGGCATTACGTTGGTCAGGATGAGTACTGGGTCTTATATGTAAGTGATGAATCACTAAATTCTATTCCCAAAATCATTATTACACTACATGGTAACTGACTTGGATTTAAATATTAAAAATCATAATAAATAAATAAATAAATAAATAAATAAATATAATTATATTATAATTATATAATATAATTATATAATTATAATATAATTATATTATATTATAAATATATAAAAAATTATATTATATAATTATATAACATATATAATATATATTATATATTATATATATAAATTATAAATAAATATAATTTTATAAATAACTATAAATTATAAATAATTATAAATAATAATAAATAAATAAATAAATGAAATAATATAAGAAGGTTCTTAGTGGAACTAGAAAAGTTTGTATTCCTAGTAAAATTCCTCCAAAGAGTGATTAAAGTCACTGCCACAGATAACTGGATTTGTAGGTCTTTAAGTTACCAGTAATTCATTAAAAGCCACACTTGCAATTCTTTTAGGTGTAGTCTATCCTCTGTAGGAAATCATAATGATGAATACATGTCTTTATACATCTGTCCAAACCCACAGAAGGCATAACACCAAAACCGAATCATAATGTAGACATAGACTTTGGATGATTATGTGTCAATGTACATTCATGAATTGCAACAAATTGTAACAAGAAAAGGAATGAGAAGCAGATATGAAATGAGTTCACAAACTTAGGTACATAAGCAATTTACAAATGATTCATTACTTTTTTTGTATAAATTTATTTAAATTTCAATCCTACACCTAGCCAAGCTGGAATGAAATTCAGACATCAATCATTCTTGAGATTCTGCCTTAGGGTTGAACTAAGATCTTGTGGTCCTAGTCAATACTAGGATATTGGGGTAAGGAGGGGGAGTACTTTAGTCATCATTTGTTCATAATGATTATCACTTAGGCCTTTATTATTCCTCCCCACATGTATCTTTCAGATCTATTGTTTACTCTATCACTTTTGTAAGCATACATTAGACATCAGGTCTTTAATGAAGTTAGGATAACCCGGACTGAAATCAGTTTTCCTGATGCACCTAATGGCCATTCCCTCCGAGGACTTCCACATCAGAATGTCATAGCCAGAGCACAGGGAATAGATTTTTGCAGTGCCGGAAATCCAAAGACCTTCCACTCATCCTCAGCAAACAAAGAAAATTTCTCTAGTCTATGGAAATACCTCTCTATATCCTTTAAAGGCTCTTTCTCTTTCACTGGACTCTATTGTCTTCAGTGGGCTTAATCTTTTGGAAGCAAAAGACAGGAAACAGGAGAAATGTCTCATATACAATTTCCATTCTACCCAGCCAGTACTTCTACCTAGCCGGGAAATTCCCAAAATGGAAAAATCACAAAGTTGATTACCTGCTTGAATAGGATAAGGAAAACCAAGAAAACATGAAAAGAAAACACATGAAAATGTATCAAAAATTTTCATGCCACAGTGACATATTGCTAAGGTTACAGAACAATGTGTATCAGAGAATCTTATTTAACAAAAGTTTATGTGCACCTGTAGCTTTCTATGGAGGCTACGATAAGATATATTTTAAAAGAAACAACCTGAATTTTTAATCAGGAAACCTAGATATAAAGGCTTTATTATTCTCATGGGTCTGGGAAAAGATACTTCATCTCTCTGAGCCCCAATTTCGTCTTTAGTGAAGTAAAGATTCCTTATAAAAATTTTGCGGAATAAGAAAAGTGCAAATGTAATGTAATGATATTTTTATTATTTATAATTACCCTATATTCTTGCTTTAATAGAATGTATTCATTTATATCCTAACAGATTAATGCCATAACTGGATGCTCTTGCTCTTCAATATTTCTCTATTCTCTCTCTTACCATGAAAGAGAAGGAAAAATTGGTAAGTGTTAAAATTATCCCTGAGTGTCTTCTTCAAAATAGAGTGTGCTATGCTTTCGTTGACTACCTGCTTACAAAGTTCAGCAATCCCCAACACTACCGTTACTCTAACACCAACTCCAAGTCCCCAAGACTATTCTCAAGTTCCGTAATTTACCAGTAGGAGTCAAAGAATTCACTGAAAGTCACCATATGCATGGTTATGGTTTCTCACAGGAGAAGGAAACAGACAGAAATCAGTCAAGGGAAGAGGCACAACAGGCACAGTCCACATCTTTAACCTCTAGTTTTCATCTCCCAGCAAAGTTGTGGACAGTGCTAACTTCTCCAGGCAATGATGTGCAACAATATTCATGGAGTATTTCTAACCAGGGAAGTTAACTCAAGATATGGTATCCAGTGTCTTTATTGGGACTCAGGCATATAGATATGATTGACCACCTATATGACTGACCTTTAGCTGTCAGCCCCTATTGAGGTTGAGCTGTGTGGCCCAAAGCCCACACCATAATTCACATTGTTAGACTATTTAGTATGGCCCATGGTGAACAAATCAACAACACTCTTAATAGCAGGTCAATCCAAGGTCTTAGAAATTATCTCTCCTGAACAAAGGTAAGACCTCTCTGTGGATAATGTTAATTCTTCACTATTTAGCACTTAACAATTATCAGTGAGGTTGACTGACAACTCCTCAAAAGACCATCAGAAAACAAAATTTTTAGACCTACTATATAATAAGGGAGAACACTACCATCAATAAACTCACAGTAGTGTCCCCTAAAAGAAGAAAACAATAGAGAATACTATTTATATAGAATTTTGGGATCTAAGATCAAGTGGTTTAAGGTTGTTTTTTCAAGACAGGAAACAAATTTTGGACTGGGTAGAGCACATGATGCAAGAGTTTAGGATTGGTTGACACATGAAGAACACTTTGTGTTCTTTCTTCATATGAAAATGAAGCATACCTTCATAAGTGAACTGGTTTTTGTTTTGTTTTGTTTTGTTTTGTTTTGTTTTGTTTTGTTTGATACATTTGTTATTTGCCTAGGTTAGCAAACTCTTCCTGGGCAAAAATTTCTTGAACAAATATTTAGTCATGTTGACATAGGTAATCTCAGTTATCATTTCCAATTGTTTGGTACAGTGGATGCAAATGGTTTCAATTTCTAAATGGTAACAATAAAATCCCAAAATTTATATGGAAGTCTCACAAAAACAGAAAACTAGTTCTACAAAAGATGATTTTCAATGAAGTATTTGAGTCTGAGCAGCCAGTTGAAGTTGTTTTCCTAATTTAGCCCTTCTATTAAAGAATAAAACAATTGGGGCGCCTGGGAGGCTCTGTTGGTTGAGCTTCCCACTTCAGCCTAAGTCAGGATCTCATTGTTCCCAAGTTTGAGCGCCGCATTGGGCTCTGTGCTGACAGCTCAGAGACTGGAGCCTGTTTTGGATTCTGTGTGTCTCCCTCTCTCTCTGCCCCTCCTCCACTCATGCTCTGTCTCTCTCTCTCTCTCAAAAATAAATAAAACATTAAAAATTTTTTAAAAAAAGAATAAACAATTAAAAACGTAAGTCCTCCTGAGACTTGGTCTCTTTATCTTTAACACAAAAATAATAATAACTCCACTAAGGTATTGAGCAAGATCACGTAACTCCTAAATGACAAGACTGGAATGCAAACCCAGTTGGTTAGACTCCCAAGCCTTGCATCACACCACTTGCCTTCCATATTCTCATTCTTATGCTGAAATAACTGAAATATTAAGCAAAAGAATATATGTGAATGCACTTTCTATAACTTGGCGCATAGTACAAATATTAATGTACTTCCTTAATTGGTGAAGATTATTGCTCTCCATTTAAATTCAATGACAAGGAAAAGGACATCTAAATGATAGACAATAATTAAGTCACACACATCAAAAACTTTCTGAACTTGTGCAATAAAGTTCTTTCCCTGTTCTTTATACATGAAATAAAATGCATTGATTTGTCTGGACTAAGGGAGAGGGAGTAGAGAGGTAGGAGTTACAGATAAGAAAATGATCTTTGAAATCTAGGATTGGAAAGGGAAGCATTTAACAACTTTTATACTCATCTTTAAAGTTTAAATACTTTCATAAACTGTGAAATAGAGATTTGTATTTAAAATACTTGACTCTTGGGGTGCCTGGGTGATTCAGTAGGTTGAGTGTCCCACTCTTGATTTTGGCGCAGGTCATGATCCTGTGTGGTCGGATTGAGTGCCATGTCAGGCTCAGTGCTGAGCATGGAACGTGCTTAGGATTCTTGCTCGCTCTTCCTCTCTCTCTGCCCCTCTCCCCAGCTCATGCTCTCTCTCTCTCTCTCTCTCTCTCTCCCTCTTTTAAATAAATAAATAAATAAATAAATAAATAAATAAATAAATAAAAATAAATAAAATAGTTGACTCTTGTTCTTTTACCACCCACAATCCCAGAAGGATTCTCTGTTGTCTGGCAAGTGAGTTAAGTGTTCTTTTTCAATTAATTTTGAAGTCAAACTCAAGGATACATTTTATTTTTTTTTTTAATTTTTTTTCAACGTTTATTTATTTTTGGGACAGAGAGAGACAGAGCATGAACGAGGGAGGGGCAGAGAGAGAGGGAGACACAGAATCCGAAGGCTCTGAGCCATCAGCCCAGAGCCTGACGCGGGGCTCGAACTCACGGACCGCGAGATCGTGACCTGGCTGAAGTCGGACGCTTAACCGACTGCGCCACCCAGGCGCCCCAAGGATACATTTTAAAATAAAACTGAGAACATTTATCCTTGGACTTTTCATATTGGGTGACATCAAGAAAGCATGGAAAGAAGACATAAAATGAAACTGAAAACAATCAGGATTGCCCATATTGAATGGATGGATACTGGCATTTTCATTTATAGCCCAATGTCTGCAATTTCATGTCTTACATAGGAAAGGTTTGGAAAGATTGTTATAAATAGGGTTAGTCAGATTGTCCATTAAATATGCATAAACAAACTTTTCTAAACTCAGCTACTAAACACAGGCTGATACATTGATGGAGGGCATAGCTAAAAATTTAAATAAAGTCAGTTAGGATTGCAGTCAAAAGCTTTCAGTAGAAACCTTACCACAGTGTGGTTCCTGTGTATCAAAAAGTCCATTTGTGATCAATCCAGGACCCATTGGACTGACAGAAGAGCTATCCAGGACCAAGTTTCCCTCTAACTTACTGTTGTGTTATCCTTAGGGTATGACTTTCATTCTTGGGATTGTAAGATGATTCCTAGCAGGAAGCAGCAGAAGGATGGAGGGCTTTAAAAGACAAAAGGCCAGCAAAGTTTGGTCTATTTCCAAATATTCCCTTAAGTCCCTTCCAAGAATTTTTCCTTATACACATAGTTCCCAAATTGTGTGCCAATGGGAACATGACAGGATATTTTAAGTTTTTGAGGAAATCACAGAAATATTCAACATCTTTCAGACTAAGTGAAACACTAACTTGAGCAAATTCAGTTTCAACATTTGATCTTGGTATATTGAAATGACATGTTTGAAAAACTGGAAGTTTTACAATGCTATTGTTAAAAAAAAAAAAAGCAAATACCATATAAAAATCAACGTTGAACAGAAAATGAGGGCAACAGGTCCTGATATGATTCCAAGATTTGAAAAGTTGCACAGGATTCAAGGCACACACCTCCAATATTATAATTTTGGTTCTTCAAGAACGTAATAAAAACAGTTTTTCTTTTAATTTATTTATATTATTTTTTTCAAATGGCTACTACTTTATTAGAACATAGATATTTATAAGTTTTTTGGATGGAACCACTTAACAGAACTGTTAGGTATTTCTTTAGGCTTAAGGGCACCATGAAAAAATTACTAAAGCACAAAAAGCTCCATGACTGAGAAAATTTTGGTAATCTCTGACAGATCCTTAGCCATCTCCACCTACAAAGGAATGTGGGAAGATGTGAACTTTTGTTAAACACACGACCAGAATTCCATTAATAAAGAAAAAAGAGAGGGACGCCTGAGTGGCTTAGATGGTTCAGGATCCAACTCTTGATTTTGGCTCAGGTCATGGTCTCACAGTCCTGGGATAGAGCCTGAGTTGGGATCTACGCTGGGCATGGAGCCTGCTTAAGATTATCTCTCTCTCTCTCCCTCTGGCCCTCCCTTGCTCACACTCATGCACTCTCGCTCTCTCTAGGAAGGAAGGAAGGAAAGAAGGAAGGAAGGGAGGAAGGAGGGAAGGAAGGAAGGAAGGAAGGAAGGAAGGAAGGAAGGAAGGAAGGAAGGAAGGAAGGAAGGGAGAGAGGGAAGGAGGAAGGGGGAGAGAGAGAGAGAGAGAATGAATATTGAGCAGGCAGCAAGCAGTTTCTGCTCCACAGACAGATCAAGAATTTTACTACTATTCCTATTTCTTTTTCTTTTTGTAACATTTTATTTTCAAGTCCAAGCAAAGAACTTAATAACAAGAAAAATATGATAAATTACCAGTCAGTGTTCATGCTTACTAATTACATACTTGGGTTTTATCCTTGTAGACTTTTTAAACTCACATCACTTTTATTAGTTCAAATTATTATATATTAGTTAATATATTATAAATTTTAAATTATGTTAAGTATGTTAATCGTCACTGTCAGTTATAAAGAATCTAATAAATGGGGCTAAGTTAGGTATCTTATAGGGTTTCATCAAAATTTACCAAAATTGTATTCCAATAATTAATAGATTTAGTTCACCTTTTTAAATCCAAAAGAGGAAGTAATTTAGAAATTAGAAATTTAAGATTCAATATCTAGTAATGAAATCTTTAAGCATTTACGAAAAGAGCTTAAAATTGGCATTCTATATATTAAACCCATTCTAAGTCAATAACCTGGGGCTATATTGAATTAAGAGAAGCAATAGTTATCAAAGAAGAGTATTTTTTAAGTCTCTATTTTGCCACACCATATATATTATGTGAGGACAATTGTAATGCAAGTACATAAAAGAGATAACCAAATAGTACTTAAAGAGCTAAAACTCCCCTCTTAAATTACTTTAGCAAGTTGGTATTCATTTAGATTATAGAACATTGGTATAATGTGTTTCCTTGTAATCACACCCAGAAACACTTAAACTATAAAATAAAGAATGGCTACTTCAGTCTGAAGTTTAGAAACACCAAATTTAAAGAGTAACATATATTTTTAAAATACACAATATTGTTCATAAATTTGAAATTTTACTTTAAACCAAAATTTTCACCTGAGTCTCTAGAAACTGATTCAGTATAGTAAATCTTTTGATAAGAATTGAGGGCCCACCCCCCCCAAAAAAAAAACTAAAAAAGAAGCCAAAAAACAAACTAAAATTGGAAGATCTATATCTAGAAGGCTCTTACTCTCCATATCATTTAATGTTTGCTGTAATGTGGATTTATTGATACTAATAGCCTCTTAATATGCACCTCTGGCATTAAACCAATGTCATTGTGGTTTAAGGTCTGAAATAAATATTATGTGCTTCCTTGACATCTGATGCCAAGGCCTCAAATGGCCTAACCATGTTCCCTTCTCCACTCTGCTCCCAGAGATAAAGTACACTAGCCAAACAAACCCATCGTGGAAACCAGGCACCGTGCCTGATTATCCTTGTATCCTGGGCTTCAGCTAACTGCCACTGTGCAGAATCATTGGAACAAGGCAATCATATCCTCCCAAAGGACCCCGGAGTTATCTTACCCTCTTGTCACTACTAAACCTGCTCCCTTAGCCTCCTGCTTCTTCCTCTGTTCCTAAGATCTCCCCCCTGTGGCACATGTTGTGTGGTATCCTTCTCCATCAAGCTGTGAATATATGTGATAATAAACTGCTGTTTATCTCATCTGTCCAGAGTCTGGTGTCATTTGTTTGGCCTTCCCCATAACCCTATGGCAGGAATCCTTCCCTCAGTACTGGGGTGAAGAAAACGTGATCAAAACAGAAATAAAAGCATGGAAGAAAAAAATCATAACTCAGGTATAAATTAAAATGATCATTACCAATAAAATGATAATTATCATTTACACCAAACTTTCTATATGCCAGATGCTGTGGTGGGTATTCTACACACATGTTGTCATTCAATCTTTTGAACAGCTCCATGAGCTATTCACATTTTATGGACAAAGAAAATAAAGTTTACAGGAGTTTATTTATTTGATTTAATTAAATTTATTATTTTAAACAAGGCTATAAAACTATTTGGGCAATGAGCTAAGATTTAAATTTAAGCAGTCTGACATCTTTACCCTAAAAGACAATATCTTATCATTTATATACGTCTAATCTACCTATTTCAGTTCTATTAAAAGGTCATCTCGTGTCTTTCAGGACAGAGTTTATCAAACATCCATAATATTAATGAACTCTTCAAAGGAAATAATATTTATTAAATCCTATTCTTGACAAATCATTTCATCATGAGTCTTAAATACATCATGAGTCTTAAATTAAAATATAAACTGCTAATCAAAACAAAATTTTAAAATTAATATTAAAATCAAACAAAAAATTTGATTTTATACATTGAACTTTTACTGAAGCCAAGTTGTCACTGATAGATTTCACTATACATAGATGTTACTAAACTGATGTCTTTATTTGGGGCATGCTGGGACTTCATTCAACATTATTGTTATCATGTTTTCTTTACCAGTAAAGCTGAACCACTAAAGTTGATTTTAATAGGCTACTCTACTTAATAATGATACCAAAAAAATTAACATTAAAAATAATCATTAAGAATAATTTACCATGTATTTACTTAAACATTTACTAATAATTGATTAAAGTCATTATATATGAAGACAGAATCTTTGAGCAACATCTCAAGATGTAAATATGGTAAACACACACATACACACATATTACATTGTTAGTTCTTTTGAGTTTTGAATGCCATGATGAACTGATTCTCCCAAAACTTTTCTTTACTTGAAGTACTGTGAAATGTTTAAATGAGGTTGATATGAAAACTGACCTTCTCTTATAAAACACTATTTATATATTAACTTCCACCACTATTCCTTCTCAGTATTATTCCATAATAAAGGCAGCACATTTGTCCAATACTCCATGTCATTTGTTTGCCAGTTTAAAGCCACAGTTTGCTAAACAACTTAGTCTTATATTAAAATGCAATATGACTTGATTTCTTACCACCAAAATATGTTTTTCTTAATTATGGCTAAAAGAATTCAACATGAGCACAAGTGCAGAAATGGGATAACTTTTGTTGTTTTTGGTACTAGAACATTTCATCTTAAGCATCAGACATTTTTGGACACCTGGGTGGCTCAGGTGGTTGGAAATCCTACTCCTGATTTCAGCTCAGGTCATGATCCCAGGCTCATGGGATTGAGTCCTGCATCAGGCTCTTCACCGAGCTTGGAGCCTGTTTAAGATTCCCTCTTCCCCTCTGCATTTCTTCCCCACTTGCACTCTCTCTAAAAAAAAACATTTTTTTTTTTAAGTCAGACATTTTTCCTAACACTCTGAAAGTCAAATGACTTTAGATCTCACTTGATATAATGCAATTTTGGATAGGCAAAAATCAGGCACTAAAATTGCATGGCAGGTCTCACTTGCAGATGAAGTCCACATAATGAAGAATCTGTATTTATTAGAAAGTTTGATTGTCATAAACAATTTTAAAATTGTGCTAGAGGGGCGCCTGGGTGGCGCAGTCGGTTAAGCGTCCGACTTCAGCCAGGTCACGATCTCGCGGTCCGGGAGTTCGAGCCCCGCGTCAGGCTCTGGGCTGATGGCTCGGAGCCTGGAGCCTGCTTCCCATTCTGTGTCTCCCTCTCTCTCTGCCCCACCCCCGTTCATGCTCTGTCTCTCTCTGTCCCAAAAATAAAATAAAAACGTTGAAGAAAAAAAAAAATTTAAAATTGTGCTAGAGTACAACATGCAAAATAAACTGGACCACTTTCTTACATGACACACAAAAATAAATTCAAAATGGATTAAAGACCTAAATGAAAGACAGGAAAAAATCAAAATCCTAGAGGAAAACAAAGGCAGTAACATCTTTAACATTGGCAGTGGCAACTTCTTACTAGATATAACTCCTGAAGCAAGGGAAACAAAAAGCAAAACTAAACTAGATTGGGACTACATCAAAATGAAAAGCTTTTGCACAGTGAAGGAAATAATCAACAAATCTAAAAGTCAACCTACAGAATGGAAAAAGATATTTGCAAATGACCTATCTAATAAAGAGTTAGTATCCAAAATATATAAGGAACTCTAAAAACTCAACACCCAAAAAAACCAAATAATCCAGTTTTAAAAACTGGGAAGAAGACATGAACAGACATTTTTCCAAAGAAAACATACAGATAGCCAACAAACACATGAAAAATTGTTCAACATCACTAATCGACAGGGAAATACAAATCAAAACTACAATGAGGTATCACCTTACACCAGTCAGAATGGCTTAAATTAATATAAGAGGAGGATCTGCACGGCTCACTCATTTGAGCATCTGCTTCTTAATTTTGGCTCAGGTCACAATCCCAGGGCCATGGGATCAAGCCACACTTTGGGCTCCATGCTGAGCATGGATCCTGCTTGAGATTCATTCTCTTTCTCTCTCTCCCTCTCTCTCTCTCTCTCCCTCTCCCTCTCTCCCTCCCCCCAACTTCTCTCTCTCTGCCCCTTTTCCCTGTTCGTGCTGTCTCTTCCTTTCTGAAATAAAAAAGATAAAAAAATACAGGGAGATCCTGTGTACTCTTTGAAAAAATAATAAACCTAGAGCTTACTTTGACAGCACATATACTAAAATTGGAATGATACAATGAAGATTAGCATGACCCCTGCACAAGAATGACATGCAAAAAAATAAAATAAAATAAAACTACCCTACAATCGTCCAATTGCGCTACTAGGTATTTACCTATAGGAGCAAAAATACTGATTCAAAGAGATACATGCACCCCAATGTTTATACCAGCAGCATCAACAATAGGCAAATTATGGAAAGAGCCCAAACGTCCACTGACTGATGAATGGATAAAGATGTGGTATATACAATGAACTATTACCCAGCCATTAAAAAGGATGAAATCTTGCCATTTGAAACAATGTGGATGAAGCTAGAGTGCATTATGCTAAGCTAAATAAGTCAGAGTAAAACAGATTCCATATGATTTCACTCATATGTGGAATTGAAGAACAAAACAAATGAACATGGAGGGGAAAAGGAGAGGCAAACCAAGAAACAGACTCTTAACTATGGAGAATAAACTGAGCGTTGATGGAGGGAGGTAGGCAAGGGTTGGGCTAAATGGGTGATGGATATTAAGGAGGGCACTTGGGGGCACCTGGGTAGCTCAGTCATTTGGGCATCCAACTCTTGATTTTGGCTCAGGTCATGATTTCACAGTTTGTGAGATCTAGCCCTGCATATGGCTCTGCACTGACAGTGCAGAGCCTGTGTGGGATTCTCTCTTTTCCTCTCTCTCTCTGCCCCTGTTCCACTTGGTCTCTCTCTCAAAATAAATCAATAAACTATAAAAAAAAAAAAAGGAGGGCACTTGTATTGAGCACTGGGTGCTATATGTAAGTGATGAATCACTAAATCCCACGCCAGAAACCAGAAATTTACAGTGCTTGTTAACCAACTAGAATTTAAATAAAAATTTGTATAGAAAAAAATTAAAACATGAAATTGTACCAGAGGATACACAGACAGCTGTGCTAATTGCTCCTCCCAATCCTAGGCAGTGAATATTACTACCATCTTCACTTAAATATGGATTAATAAAGCATAAACTCATAATAAAAACAAATTTAAAAATTAGTATTAAGACTAAACTGAAAATCAGCAACGAATTTCAGTTTAAGTTAACAGAAATTTTTCTGGAGATAAATTCTAAAGATAAATTAATGAAACAAATAGCATTAAAGCATCTAAAAGTATGATTCCACACACAAATTACCAGTTACTTGTTCTTACCGGTATCTTGTTCTTGGGCTGACCATGATTCATCATCCTAACTGCAGTATTTTCAGAGTGAAGAGAACTGTTACTAACACTTACCTTGAGACAAGAAGCGTAGAATAGGACTGCACCCGGCAAGCTGAAGTATATGGCAGCCACTCCAGCTGTCTCCTATGTCTGTTAAGCACAAGGAGATTCCTCACATCTCTATCCATACAACACATAGAAACAGAAATTCAGCAGAAAAATGCAAAGTAGTTACAAAAGCATGGAAAATGTTTTCATTCATCCCAGTCCCTTTCCAATTTGTCTCAAGGCCGAAAACTTCTTGTAAAAGCACATGCACAATCTTTTGCTACAATTTGTGAGTTGAACTAATATAAAATATAAAGTATTAATGAAATCCTAAAAAATTTAAATGACTTTTAAAAAATCATTCTTTGCTCACTTGGTAATGAGCAAACCTCACATGTGATCCTTTTGGAATTGCTTCATTTTCTGAAGTCATAGTACTTCATTTCTACTAAGTTGAATTTATTATTTAGAACCAGGGAAAAAAGTGCTGAGAGAGCAAAACATTTCTCCCAGTGAGGTGAAGGTAAGAGCTTGAGTGTTTATTATGTGAAATAAAACCACAAAAGGGGGGCATACTATGACAGTTGGGAGTTTAAGTGGTCAAACAAATAACATTTGCTTGTTCCCATACTAAGTTTGAAAACAGTTGGGAGACAGACTCAAGTTTCAGGCCAAATATCACCTCTACCTCTAATGAAATAGATTGGAGAATATGGTTTTAGAGCCACAGTGTTTCCAGGCATTTTGATAGCTTACCCTGGTAAGACAGATGAGTCTTCAGGCAAAGGCAGTGTAGGATTGTTCCAGGCTTCCGCCAAAGGTAGGCAGAAGGAGACCCAAATTCAAGAACTCTTCAGTGGCCAGATGGAAGAACACAAGAAATAGAGCAAGAAAGAGAATAAGGTCACTCAGTTTCTTCTCCCAAACTCACTGCATTGGGTTTTACTCTCTCAGAGGAGTGAATGAAATGTCGAGAAAGAAACTGGACATTTTACACTCCATGAAACAAAAGGCCAGGACCTGGAGGTTTTCATCTAACAGAGATGTGTGCCCCATAATTCTTACTTGAATATTGGGGAAATCTCTAGGAAATACCAACTTCTACTAAAATGAAAGTGGTTTCATTTTTTTAATTTTAGTCAAAACTTGGTAAACCATTTCATAAGGGAAGGAAATGTTTACATGCTTGTGTATACGTTTTTATTCTCCCAAGGAACAATCCACAGAAAGTAAATTCAATACCTTTCATTGAAACTCATATATACTATGGATATAGGAAAACAAATGTCCATGTGACTAAGGAAAATAATTAAATATGACAACAGATAGAAACCACAGGCCGTATATCCAAACCATCTGAACATGATGAAAAAGAGAGTCAGTAGGGTCTGATAAAAAAATTTAGAAAATAAAGAATATTTGACCAGGCATAAAATTTATAGAGATTTCAGTCCTTTACTGAATAAGCTACACTTGGGAGGAATAGCTACGGTGTTTACAGAGGATGTGCTTAAACCTGTAATACTATCACAATAGACAAGATTCCTAATAACTGTTTTTATAGTTCTCCAACAGAGTGAGAGCAAATGGTAAGCTGATTTCTATCTGGTCCTACAAAGTCTCTGTTCCTGTGACTGTTGAGCATCAAGAACTGTTAACAATCCCTGAAATAGCAAAAGATTCTTTAAGTGCCATAGTCGCTAATGTTTAATGGCCATCAAAATGCCCACTCCCTAAGTGGAGTATAATTTAACAGAATTGGTTCTGTGATTTATCACAGCAACTACCTTAAAAATAAGTATGATTTTAAGAATAACTTCCTGGGCACCTGGGTGGCTCAGTTGGTTAAGCGTCCGACTTCAGCTCGGGTCGTGATCTCACGGTTTGTGGGTTCGAGCCCCGCATCGGGCTCTGTGCTGACAGCTCAGAGCCCGGAGCCTGTTTCAGATTCTGTGTCTCCCTCTCTCTCTTTTTTTTTTTTTTTTTTATTAAATTTTTTTTTTCAACGTTTATTTATTTTTGGGACAGAGAGAGACAGAGCATGAACGGGGGAGGGGCAGAGAGAGAGGGAGACACAGAATCGGAAACAGGCTCCAGGCTCTGAGCCATCAGCCCAGAGCCCAACGCGGGGCTCGAACTCCCGGACCGCGAGATCGTGACCTGGCTGAAGTCGGACGCTTAACCGACTGCGCCACCCAGGCGCCCCTGTGTCTCCCTCTCTCTATGCCCCTCCCCAACTCATGTTCTGTCTCCCTCTGTCTCAAAAATAAATATTAAATTTATTTTTATTTTATTATATAATAATTTAATATATATATAATATAATATAATATAATATAATATAATATAATATAATATTAAATAAACATTTAAAAATTTTTTTTAAAAAAAGAATAACTTCCTGACTGAATACTGATAAATTTTTCTGAAAATTTAAATTTCTACCAATATTTAGCTAAGAAAAATATGCTTAAAATCACACTCGGTTGGTGATGCCTGGGTGGCTCAGTCAGTTAAGCATCCCACTCTTGATTTTGGCTCAGGTCATGATCTGATGGTTCGTGAGATCAAGCCCTGTGATGGCCTCTGTGCTGAGCACTGAGTGTGGAGCCTGATTGGGATTCTTTCTCTGCCCCTATCCTACTCCTGTGCTCACCCACGTCCGTGCTCTATCTCTCTCAAAATAAATAATTTTTTTAAATTTAAAATCACACTTGCTTATAATCATACTTAAATTGGGATAATATATCCAATTTCTCAAAATATGGTATTTTGTGTAACCTTCATTCCAGCCCTCATCAAATCATACAAATAAATAAAATTTTTGAGTACTATCAGAGAAAAATGGTTTGTTAAATCTGCTTTTGAGATCCAGATGATTTTTTTTTACTCCATCAAAAAAGATCTCTTTTCAAGTCTTGCAACTGACAAAAAATTTATTATGTACAATCACCTACTTTAAAATTATTTCAATTTATCAGCTGCTCTCAAAAGTTAGTTAATATTTAGTATGTACAACTGAACTGTAACAAGCACTATGTTGTCATGTATCAAAATTATTTCCACCATACATATTTCTAATTATGGAACTATGAAATAAAATTGAAACTGTTCCCTATGACAGGAATTCCTATAACTCAAGTTAGAGTTGAAAAGTGGTTTTCTACTTCTTAGATTAACTCTGTTTTTATATCAAGAATGCTCCCTCCTTCAGAGAATGTTATTTTGCCATTATAGTATGTAAGAGTGGGTATTAGATTACTAGAATCCTATTTTTCAGTAAAACTCCATAAATGTCTTCCAACTTTGTACTCTCATTTCTCTTCCAGTTCCAAAAAGACACCGTTCAAACAGTATCCTTGATACAGAGGAAAGAGCATTAGCCTTATCAATTTCTGAGCGTGATGGTTCCAGCGGATTCTACTTCAGAGCAAATTTTATCACAAATATTGGAAACATTGGAGTTATATATTATTGAGTCCCCATAAAAAATTCAATTACCAGAGTAATTTAATTGAAAGGAAATATATATTCTTCTCCTATGGGAAAATGAAATAAAAAGAGAATTTTTTCCTAACAGGAGTATTGAATTGGAATTAATATGAAATTCTTTAACCCAAGGCAATCCTAGACTTTATTACCAGCATGACCTGTACTCAAAGGAGAATTTCTACCAGTAGAAATTGGTTTGCATTAAGTCAACCAAAAGTTATCTCCCAGAAACTTTTAACTTCGCCAGATTCATCTAATACCTTCCTTACTCAGCGCTATCTCTCTTCACCTGCATCTGTCTGGAAGACACCTTTCCTTACCAATTTTGCAAAGCCCAGCTCAAGCTTCATATCACCCATGAAGTCTTCCCTGATTTTCTTGGTTTACAGCAACCTCTCCCTCACCCATGAATGCATAAAAATCTGACTGTCAATATAATTAATCTAACTTTATCTTCTTTTTCAGATAATCTAACTTTATCTTAATTTTCAGATAATTAATTATACTCTCATAAATCTATAGATACATAGAGTTATGACTTGTTTCCCCAAGTAGACTAAAAATTTTATAAGGAGCTATACTCCTTACCCAAGATTATCTACTCTAAAAACAGGGAGAATGAATGAGAATGGTATATTCTGTGAACCTACAAAATAGAAATAACCACAATCCCTGATCCTTCCATTATGGTTTATAAGAGCAGAAGTTTTACTGTCACATATCCCTCATTAAGTTATTTAACCATAAGAAGATAACTAGTATTTGTTATATCAATCTATTTATTCAAAGTGACATTACTCTCTCAATCTATAAGTTCCATAAGAAGTAAGGCATTCTGAACTGGGATTTCCCTGTTATACTCTAAAGCATTACACCTGATTGAAACAAATGCCTCACATGTCCAGTCTATAGTCCTCCACTCACCCAGCTGAGCTGTAGAAGGATGCACTCAACATCACTAATCATCAGAAAAATGCAAATCAAAGCCACAGTGAGATATCATCCCATACCTGCTAGAAAGGTTATCATCAAGAAGACAAGAGATAACAAGTGTCAGTGAGGATGTGGAGAAAAAGGAACTCTTGTGCAACCACCATGAAAAACTGTGGAGGTTCCTCAAAAAATCAAAAATAGTACTATACAACCCAGCAATCTCACTTCTGGGTATATATGATATGCACAGTAAATGAAAACAAGGTATCAAAAAGCTATCTGAATGCCCAAATTTATTGCAGCATGATTCCCAATAGCCAAGATATGGAAACAATATACATGTGCATAACAGATGAATGGATAAAGAAGATATGGTATATATACACAATGGAATATTATTCAGCCATGAGAAAGAAGGACATCCTGCCATTTGCAACAACATGGATGGGCCTCAAGGGAATTATGCTAACTGAAATAATCCAGACAGTGAAAAATAAATATTATATAAGTTATATGTGGACTCTAAAAAGAAGCCAAACTCATAGTAGAATGGTGGTTACCAAGGCTTGGGAGACAGGGGAATTGGGGAGACTTTATTAAAGGGTACAAACTTTGCAACTAGAAGGTAAATAAATTCTGGAGATCTAATGCACAGCATCGTAATTATGGTGAACAATACTCTATACTTCAAAGTTGCTGAGACTAAATCTTAAATGTTTTCATCACAAAAAAAGAAATTACAATTGTGTGATATGATAGAGGTGTTAGCTAATGATTACAGTGTTACAGTGGTAATCTTATTGTAATATATAGATGTATCATATCAACATGTTGTATACCTTAAACTATACAATGTTATATGTCAATTATACCTCAATAAAAAAGAAACATTAAAAAATAATGGCTCAAGTGGCTAAAGTGAACTGCCTAGTGATCTTATCATCTAGAAATCTCTATTATATCTGTCAGTACAAAATCCATTGCATCCTTTTGGCCTTTGGGTAATAAATTATTCATAACCTCTAATCTCAATTAGGAAATCTCAAAAGATTCTCAAGTTGTTAGAGTCAATAAGCCACAAAAAAAATAGCACAGATATTTATTTTAAGGTGTCTCTCTTCTCTTTTATAATGAAAGTTATTTGTAGAAATACATGTTAGTATGTACTGTTTTAAGTCCATCTTTGATAAAGTGTCTATCTGTTATGTTATGCCCCAGGTAACACATGGGTCAATAAATTTTGCCATCATCTAATTGGGCTAAAATATTAATATAAGTAGGGCTAAAATATTCACCCTGATCCCAACTATTCAAATGGGCACTGTTGTTCATAAACCTAGAAATGAAAAGAACTCAAATTCCTTCTCTTCTGAAATAATGAGATCACAATTCAAAGGATCCTTCACTAAAAATTACCATCTTTTTAAGAATAGAAAATTATATACTGAAGGAAGATTAAATGTTCCCTAGCTCTTCTAAATATTCAAGATAGGTTAAGATGAATGCAAAAATAAAATCAGTGTCCATATTTTAACAAGATCAATTATTTCCACCTATGTTAGTAGGATAAGGAAGATTGTGAAAACTTTTTCCATTTGCCTTGAATTCTCAGCAGAAAATTGCAACAAGTTTTTTGATACAGACATAACCACAACTAAATGGTGTATTTCATACATTTTAGAGAAACAATGTGGAATAGTGTGGTTAAAACTGCTCTCTAATGCCAGACTGCCTGCTTTGGGATGTTGACTCTGCCTCTCCTTAGCATAGTAACATTGGATAACTGACTACCTTCTCTGTGTTTCAGTAATATTAGAACCTACATCACAGATGTGTGAATAGGTACTCCATGTAATGCACTTGAAATAATACCTGATACATAGCAAGCCCTTGATAAGCATTAGCTAAATATAAATTATCTATAAATTAAAATTCTGTATATTTTAGTGGCACCTGGGTGTCTCAGTAAGTTAAGCGTCAGACTTCAGCTCAGGTCATGATCTCACAGTTCCTGAGTTCAAGCCCCGCATCAGGCTCTGTGCTGACAGCTCAGAGCCCAGAGCCTGCTTCAGATTCTGTGTCTCCCTCTCTCTCTGCCCCTCCCCCACTCTCTCTCTTTCTCTCAAAAATAAATAAACACTAATTTTTTTTTATTTTATAGATTTTAGAAAAAGATTCAATGATTCCCTTAAACAGAAAAGGGAATACTTTTTAAATTGAAAAATTCAAGATGTTCTCTCCCAATGCAGAAATACATTTATTAAAGGTAGACTTCGATTAGGGACTAAATGAAGAGAAGGGTAAAATAACACAACATTTTATGATAAATAAATAAATAAATAAATAAATAACTCACTCACTCAGTGGGAAACATTTCTGAAGTTGCCTAATTGCATTGCCTTCGATATCCTGCCTGTCAGACCAACCAGTGACCCGAATTAAGTCCAGCTGTTCAGACCACATCACTTTGCTAAGCCTTTCAGGCATGTGGGATCCAGTTCATGTTTACCTGCCTTCCCTCACTTCTCCTACAGTAAACATGCCCAGGAAAGTTCTTCATCCACAAACAAGCTCCCGCCAATCTTGGTTCTTTGCCTGAACAGAAAAAAAACTCTGCAAGAACTGAAGGAAACTTCTCTGGTAAATGTCTTTCACAGCACCAAGTACGGGGATGCCATCATTTTCATAATAAAAAGAACTTTTCAATTTAACAGACTAGAGTATTGCTTAAGAATGTACTGTATTAGAGACACTCATTAATCTTGTGTTAAAATGTATATTTTGTCAGCTTATTCTCTGCTTTAAATGAACTATTACTTTAATCACAGGCATTTGCAAAACAGTTTGATTTTTCTTAATTAATGTCTGCTAAATTTACTTATGATAGACACACTCTTTTACAAAAGGTAAAACAAATATACTATGTGGTTATTAATTCCCACTTAGCACCATACAAAATTCTTAATTGAGGTGGAACTTTTCTGCCAATTTACTTTAATTTCTTTTTTTTCAAATGAAAAGATGTAGTCGTATGACTGACTGACATGCCAGTCCAATGAATGTAGCAATTTTTCACTGCCTGTCAGCTTGAAGACAATGTTTCACCCCAGTGTGTTCTTTCAAAGAGCTCCGGAGGAAATTTAGCAAGATTAGAAGAGACACAATGGAACTGTACAAAAATTATTGGCTTTTTTTCTTCTTCTTTTATACATTCTATACACAATAGTGACATCTTCTGGTTGGCTGCATTATTGATGTTTGGAGCATTGCTTTGAAACCACATCAAACTTTTCTAATCACTCATCAAAACATGCCTCTTTTGAGGTACCCGGCTGGCCCAGTTGGTGGAGCGTATGACTCTTGATCTCCAGGTCGTGAGTTCAAGCCTCATGTTGAGTGTAGCAATTACTTAAAAATAATTTTAAAAAATCTTTTGGGGCACTTGGGTGGCTCAGTTGGTTGGGCGTCTGACTTGGAGTCAGGTCATAATCTCACAGTTCACAAGTTCAAACCCTGCATCTGGCTCTGTGCTGACAGCTCAGAGCCTGGAGCCTGCTTTGGATTCTGTGTCTCCCTCTCTCTCTCTGCCCCTCCCAGACTCACACTCTGTCTCTCTCTCAAAAATAATAAACATTAAAAATTTTTAAATAATAAAAATAAAACTAAATAAAAAATCTTTTTAAAATATGCCTCTTTTACATAAAGATACTAAATGGAATATTCCTGAATCAGAACTACCTCAGCTTGAAATGCATGTCATCAAAATATCAACTTAAGTTTTTGTAGAATAAAACATAATAGAAGAGCTGATACTTACTTCTTCAAAACAAATTTGAGACACAGGTTAAATGTAAAATTTATTGATCTTAAAAAAAATCACTTGATGCAGTTACCAAGCCTGGTTTTAAACATATGCTTATGGAAACATTTTCTAGAAAATCCACTGACAATTGGAGAAAATTATTAAAAGAGAGAAAAGTTCAACAAGATGATATTTTCAAGTTATTTTTAGTAAGCAATGAAAGACATTTAGAGAGTCTGAAGGAAGGAAGAACCTAATATTAATGACAGTCCTTTCCTCTTTGCCTTTTTCATAAGGGTCTATACCTGTGCAGAACACCATGGTATCCTGAGGAGGCCCTAAAGCACTATGCTTAGTGCTAACCTCTCATTTCACTGGTGTAACTCTCTCCTCACGTAGGCAGTCACCCTAGAGCAGCACTGGGTCTAGACTGATTCTGGTGGTAGCAACCTCAGGGACCAGAATCCCAATCCTTTCCATGAGAATTGAGCCAGGCATTGAGCATCTAAATATAAAATATATTACAACCCCTTTCTCAAGACAATAGAGGAAGGATGACTTCAGTACTTCCAAGGTGATTTGTTTATACCTCTCTCCCTAGAAAAGATGAAAAGCAGCACATATAATCATCATAAGTCAACTAAATAAGCCACAGCAGAAAGTTCTAACCAAAAACAGGAGGAAACTTAATTTCATATCAGCAACTATTTGCAAAAGTGGACGAGTGAAAAATTAAAAGAAATGGAATTAACTTCATTCTGTATGTCATGAAAGCCATGCAAAAATGAGTATTATAAATTCCAGTCACACATTTTAAAAAGGAGGATTTAATCTTAAAAAGAAAAAAATATTTAGATCAGGGTTATTTAAAGTGGTTTAAATAACAATAAACCAGAGAAGTTTATTATTAAAATTATACTAACTACATTTATCCTAACATCTGAATCAAGCTAGTATCTCTCTTGGTAATAACATCTTTTTACAATCTTGTTACTGTAAGTTGAAAAGATATTTTTAAAGAACAGACCATGAATATTTTTAATGCCAGAAAATATATTAAAGAACATAGGTCACATTCTTCTTTGCATTTAGAAATTAAGGCATTTATGCTATCTGAAATTACAGATCAAATTTGACCAAAGAAATAAACTATAAAAAAATGTGTAATTATCCTTTAAATGATGCATAAACTATTATCATTAACAGGAACTCACTATTGCAATCAGGATTATATGCTGAATATATTTCTGAATTCGTAAAAAATTATACTCTCAAAAGTGACTGAGATAAGCAATCAATTCATTTCCTACCTAATCTATAAAAGCTATACTAGTTGTTTCTGGTATTGTTATTACTTTATTACTTAGTTTTCTAATCTCATTTTCAAAAGTGTTCTTTGTGTAAAGAAATAAACAAGCCTCATAGAACAGATATGCCTACGATAGGCATTTTTCAAAATTTAAAATATCCTTCAAGTCAGTAATAAAATAATCAAACTATAAAGGTAATGGGCTGTTATCTGGTTGACAGTAAAATCAACCTCTTTTCATGCAAGAAATACAGAAAATATAAAATAAGTTTTGCCTTTAGACTCAACATGTGCTATTTGCAATTTTACTCAAATATATTCAGTAAATAAAATGCTAATATTGACTTACCACTCATATGGGTTCAAATAGATCAATGAAAGCTACAATGTTGAATTCTTCTGCACCATGATCTATCTAAACAATTGCATTAACCAAAACAAATTTTAAATGATACAATAAATTAATAAATAAAATTAAATCCCACTGAAGTGGGATAATCAAGTTATATGATTGCAGGAACACCATTCTTTTTTTTTTTTTAATTTTTTTTAACGTTTATTTATTTTTGAGACAGAGAGAGACAGAGCATGAACAGGGGAGGGTCAGAGAGAGGACGCAGAATCTGAAACAGGCTCCAGGCTGCGAGCTGTCAGCACAGAGCCCTACGCGGAGCTGGAACTCACTGACCGCGAGATCATGACCTGAGCCGAAGTCGGCCGGTCAACTGACTGAGCCACCCAGGCGCCCCAGGAACACCATTCTAAGATAGTTTCTATAAGCGACGTGTTTTGGAATAGCTATTTTCTGTTGAAAGGTTGGCTTTTTCAAAATGAAATTAAATGTTAATTTTTAAAGACATTCATCCTTCCCAAATTATTTGCAAGGCTTAATGTAACTGCAACCAAAACTTCAGTGGGATTTAATTTTATTTTTTTTAATCTGGGCAATTTCTAGTTCTTTAAATAAATGTTTACTGAAATATAACACATGCACAGAAAGTGCACAAACCCGGAGTATACAGCAGACTTAGCTACGCCTCACTATTCTAGGAATTTCATAACTTTTCTTCACAGCTCCTTTTTTTTTTAATTTTTTATTTTTTTAATTTTTTTTTTTAAATTTTTTTTTCAACGTTTTTATTTATTTTTGGGACAGAGAGAGAGCATGAACAGGGGAGGGGCAGAGAGAGGGAGACACAGAATCGGAAACAGGCTCCAGGCTCCGAGCCATCAGCCCAGAGCCTGACGCGGGGCTCGAACTCACGGACCGCGAGATCGTGACCTGGCTGAAGTCGGACGCTTAACCGACTGTGCCACCCAGGCGCCCCTTTAATTTTTTAATGTTTATTTATTTTTGAGACAGAGAGAGACAGAGCATGAACAGGGGAGGGTCAGAGAGAGAGGGAGACACAGAATCCGAAACAGGCTCCAGGCTCCGAGCTATCAGCACAGAGCCCGACGCGGGGCTCAAACCCACGGACCGCGAGATCATGACCTGGGCTGAAGTCCGACACTCAACCGACTGAGCCACCCAGGCGCCCCCAGAGCTCCTTTTTAAAGCAAGGTTTATTTAGTAGCATTGGGCTTGGTGAGACAGTCTAGTCTCCATGGAATTGACTTGGGGGATTTACTGAGCCTTTCTTAATGAATGAGTTCATCGTCAATTTTTATAATTATCTCATGTATGCTTGGGAAGAATATTTCTCTCCTTCCTGGGCACAAATTTATATATAAGCAAAAACATACTACCTATATTATTAAAATATCTTTATTTCTTTCTTAGTATCAAATTCTCAGAGAAATATGTTAAAATCTCTACTTTCATTTGTTGGTTTATTTACCTGTTTTAGTAGTTCTGCCAGTTATATGCCTATAAATACGGTCACACTGTATTATTATATCTTTTTATGTCCTATATGATGTTTTGGCCATTAATTCCATTTTTTCCAAAATTAAATTTACAGCCTCAATTTTCTTGATTCGTATTTGCCTGGTTATTTTATTTCCAAACTTTCCTTATAATTTTATAGTCACTATATTTGGACATCTTTGAAAACCCAATTAGAGATTCTCTTTTTGTTGTCAGTGAGGCCCAGATCTGAGCAAATTTGGCTGTGCTAAGGAAGTGGAGCAGACCAGTGAGAACAGTCTTATTTTTCGAGGGCTTTCCCATAGATTAGTCACATTTAGCATACAGATTTAATTTTCCCCTCTTACACTGAAATATTCCTTAATGACTCCAACTCTTCTGGGTTATTGTTGAGAATAAATACATAACAGACTAAAGGAATATAGAGCGGCACACTGAAGGGGTATCTATGTTCATGACTTTTCAGCACCACCATCAAGTAAAATGGGGTTCCACAAGGAGATGGTGGGTCTAGAAAGAGTAGGTTACCCTAAAGAAAACTAAAAAGTGGACAACTCAAGAAGGACAAATAAAAAATTCAACAGTCTGGTGTATAACAGTAGGATATAACTCTTGAAAAGAGGAAAAACTAACCCTTAGTGTACATTTAGAAACTGATGACAGTCTATATTCTCTAAGTATAAAGTGAAAAATGAAGCAGTTACTCTTGTCAGCACCATACAGAAGATAAACTTGTGCTGTGTTTTTATTACCTCACTCCCTTCTTTTTTTTCTCTCAACTGATTTTGGGAAAAGACTCAGATTATTGTTACTACTTTTAAAACATAATCCTCCTTTTCAATAATAATTTCTGAATGTGCATTTAGTTCTGTGACAGTTTCCACTTTAGGATTTCAACCCCCACAAATCCTTTTATATCTTAACTTCCAATGCTTAAATTTTTAGTTTTGATCCTCTAGCTGTTACTTACATTCTTTCTTTATCCCAGGGCTAAAGCCATGGAGAAGTTCACAGAAATCTCTCACCTAAGCTCCAAAAACAATCTTTATTTTGGTCCAGAGGATGGAGTTTTTCATCCTGTTCCTTAAGCCATCCTCATCAATTTTAAAGAACATAGGGTTATCACTTCCTGTCTTTCTTCTAGTAAATGCTTATCCCTTTATTTCCAGGGCTCACATACATTTTACTTTTCTGTGTCTTTATTAGTATTTCATCAGAGGTTTAGAAGGCAAACAAGTTCTAAAGGAAACCACCATTCTAGCCTGCAAGTTTAATATTCCCAATCATTGTTATCACAGAATCCAATTCCCAGTCTTAGTTTTATAGGCTTCTATCTGACCAGCCAGCTGTAACTCCTAAATAATGAAGAAATATTTGAATATCACCCTTCCATTGTTAAATGATGTAACTATAACAGAATAGCCCAAACTTTTTAAACAAAAACAAAAAAAAGAGATTTTTTTTTAGTTTAGTTACCTCCCAAGTCTATTTTTTCAGTTAACTTTTTAAAAATTATTAAACCTGAAAAAAATTAGAAGTTTCATAAATATTTTTTCTCTGAAGAAGAAAATACATGAACCCACTATGATACACCAGAAGTAGACCTAAAGGATGAATTAGGGGTTTTTATTTTGTTTTGTTTTGTTTTTGAGAGCATCAATCCACTTTTTTTTTAATTCCAGTATGGTTAACATACAGTGTTAAATTGGTTTCAGGTGTACAATATAGTGATTCAGCAATTCTATATGTTACTCAGTGCTCATCAAGGTAAGTGTACTCTTAATCTCCATCACCTATTTCATCCATTCCCCACCATCTCCCGTCTGGTAACCCTCTGTTTTCTAGAAAAAGTGTGTTTTGGGTTTGTCTTTTTTTCTCCTTTGTGCAATTTTTTCTTAAATTCCACATATGAGTGAAATCATATGGTATTCATCTTTCTCTAATTTTACTTAGCATTAGCTCTAGCCATGTTATTCCTGCAAATGGCAAGGTTTTATTCTTTTTATGGCTGAATAATATTCCAGTGTGTGTGTGTGTGCGTGTGTGTGTATACACATATATACAGATCACCTCTTCTTTATACATTCATCTATTGATGGACACTTAGGTTGCTTCCATAATTTGGTTATTGGCTGCAATAAACATAGGGGTGCATATTTCCTTTAGAATTAGTGTTTTTTATTCTTTGGGTAAATTACTGGAGAGTGATTACTGGATCACAATGTAGTTCTATTTTTAACTTTTGAGGAACCTCCATACCATTTTCCACAGTGACTGCACCAATTTGCATTCCTACCAGCAGTGAGGTAGGGTTCCTTTTCCTCCACATCCTTGCCAGCACTTGTTGTTTCTTGCGTTTTTTATTTTAGCCATTCTGACAGGTGTGAGGTGAGCTCTCATTGTGTTTTTAATTTGCAGATCCCTAAAGATGAGTAATATTAAACATCTTTCATGTATCTGTTGGCCCTCTGTAAGTCTTCTTTGGAGAAATGTCTGTTCATGTCTTCTGCCCATCTTTTAATTGAATTATTTGGTTTACTGGTGTTGAATTAGGTATTTTTATAAGTGCAACACATTTATATTGTAACTTATAAGCAAACTGGTGTGTTGTTTCCAAAAGTGAGTATTTTTTTTAATATTTATTTATTTATTTTAAGAGAGAGAAAGAGCACAAGTGGGGGAGCAGCAGAAAGAGAGGGAGAGAGATCCCAAGCAGGCTCCGTGCTGTCAACATAGAGCCCAATGCAGGGCTCAAACTCTCGAAGGGTGAGATCACAATCAGAGCTGAAATCAAGAGTCAGACGCTTAACCAACTGAGTCACCCAGGCACCCCCAAAAGTGAATATTTCTTAAAATGTCAACTTATTATAAAGAATTAAGAAATGAGTCATCACCATTAGAAATAACAAGCTTGTTTTGTTTCTCATATCATTTTTGAGAAACTCAGAGTTTGAAAGAATCTCACACACCTCTTAGTTCACCATCCAACTCAGTGCTCTTATAGTCCCATCTCTGGTTTTGACTCTATAAAATTACTTCTCCCATTTTAGCTTTTATATGATCCCCTAGGCTGTGATCCTCAAACCTTTGAGAAATAAAATGAGGCAAAACACATTTTTTATAATAAAGTATACCTTGCACTTATTCCTGGATAAACGTTTGTTAGAGAAAACAATGGCTAGCTGACAATAAACGTCCATCTTAAAGGTCCTACATACAAGTCTTCATCCTTTGAATTATTTCTTTGAGAGAGAGAGAGAGCGCTGAGGAGAGAGGCAGAGGGAGAGAGAGAAAGAATCTTAAGCAGGCTCCATGTTCAGCAAGAAGCCCACCATGGGGCTCAATCCCACGACCCTGGGATCATGAATTGAGCTGAAATCAAGAGTCAGACACTCAACCAATGGAGCCAACCAGACCCCCCTGAATACTTTGTATAAAAGTAAATGTACTGAGTCCTGGGGCGCCTGGGTGGCGCAGTCGGTTAAGCGTCCGACTTCAGCCAGGTCACGATCTCACGGTCCGTGAGTTCGAGCCCCGCATCAGGTTCTGGGCTGATGGCTCAGAGCCTGGAGCCTGTTTCCGATTCTGTGTCTCCCTCTCTCTCTGCCCCTCCCCCATTCATGCTCTGTCTCTCTCTGTCCCAAAAAAATAAAAAATAAACGTTGAAAAAAAAAAGAAAAAAAAAATTTAAAAGTAAATGTACTGAGTCTTAAAGAAATATGTTTCTAGTACTGAATCCATTTTTTTTCTTGCCTTCAGCTTCAAGCTGAAACATCTACTCTTCCTGCATCCTGAGCTTGCCAGCATTCAGACTGAAACTACACCATTGGCTCTCAGGTGGTACAAGGTGTGACCAGTGAGAAGGTGTGCTAACACTCCAAAAGCTTAAGCTTTCTATACAGACAGAAATCCAGGCAACACGTGTGAGAATAGATATTAAGGGTATGGGATAATGGTGGAAAAAACATAAAGTTGCGTCAGGCTGAATTTACTGAATGGACTCACTAGCAGATTCTGCATTTAATGTTATAGCTTAGGGATATTAAAAAGGTCCCAGAGAAGAGAAGAGAAGAGAAGAGAAGAGAAGAGAAGAGAAGAGAAAAAAGAAAAGAAAAGAAAAAAGAAAAGAAAAGAAAAGAAAAAAGAAAAGAAAAGAAAAGATCTCTAACAGTTTGGTTGGCTGATTGGCTAAAACAGGGATCAAAAGATTGCCCACAGTGAGCAAAGGAGAAATGCCACACTTGCTTTGGTTTAATGTAGATAAAGGGATTCAAAGGCTTAGGGAGAGTGGAATGTTAGAGTGGATTTACCATTTCAGATCTATTCTCCCACACTGGAAGAGTCAAGATATACTTTTCACCACTGCAGTGAGGGATAAGTTTGTGAGGGGAACTCTGGCATCCTTGAACAGCTTTGTAATTGCTCTTCTCTGAAAACCAGACCTTACAGTGGGAACTGCAGCCAGTATATTGGGAACTCTAAATGCAGTGGGAGTAATTGGATCCTGGGATGACAGGGGCTATATGGCAGTATTCAACCATCTATGGTAAGGTATATGGTAACTGTAACAGACAGCAGAGTCAAACCAACAATCAGAATGATCTTATTTTCACAGAACTATGGCACTGGCTTATTGATCATGGTGTTCTTATAGTTGAAAGGAAAAGCCCACTAAATTCATACTTGATATGTATAAGCAGGAAAGCACTAGATCAAGTGAACAAAAGTCTAACTTGAATCATAAAAACAGAGAGTCATGGCCCCTCAATCAATTTCCTAATTTAAGTCAGTTTACAGACCCAGAATTCCATGAATGAAATGGAGGTCCTCCCCTTGAGGAAGGATCCCAGTACACTGCCAAAAATGTGTACTGGTAATCATTCTCCCAGCCTTCCCCAAAGGGACCTATAAACTTCTACCAGAGTAACTGCATATTGGGGCAAAAGAAAGAATCAGACCTTTCAGAGACTACTGCACACTGGCTCTGTACTGATACTGATTCCAGAAGTCTCAAAATATCACTATGGCCCACAGTTAGAGTAGGGGCCTATGAAGGTCAGGTGATCATTGGAGTTCAACTCAAGTCCATCTCACAATGAACTCAGTGAGTCCCTGAAAATCCTGTGACTAGTTCCCCAGTTCCAGAATGCATAATCAGAATAGACATACTCAATAGCTGGCAGAATCTCCACATGCTAGCCTCTCAGTCGCTTGAAAAAATTATCATATTTTCTAGAAGTCTTCTCCAAGTCACACATTTTTATTCCTTTTATATTTCTTTAAATGAAATTATTTCTAGGGTCTTCATCAGGCCTAACATTGTACTATATTTTTTCATACATGACTAATACTGAAATTGTATATACCAAAATCCCATGAGAATATTTTCACATGAATTGCCAACAAGCAGAGTCATTCACAAATGCACTAAAGCAAACCATTTGAGCCTAAATAATGAAATTTATATTTACTGCTGTTAAATTTCATCTTCTTGTTTCTGGACCTGCACTAAAAGCTATCAAAGATGTTTCTGAATCATAAGTAATTCAATAGGCAAACATTTATTGATGGCCTTCTCTGAGTCAAGCCTGGTAATGGAGCTGTAAAGATGAGCAAGACACTATTTTTGACCTCCAATTGCTCTGTCTAGTAAGAGACATAGAAAAGTAAATAATATAAATAAGCAATGTGATAAGTACTGTGGGAGTGTTATGGTTTAAAAAATGAGTAAATTGAGTTGCTGGGAGAAAGAAAGACGATCAACACTGAGCAAAGGCTCAAGATGCCGCCACAAGAAATGGCAGAGGGAGGGCTGACAGATGAAAGAAAGAAGCAGAAGGCATAGGAGATGAAGAAAGAGAAGTAGAAAGGGAGATCAGTGGAGGAGTGGGGAGGAGGGCATAAAAAGGTAAGATTCAGGGCTGGGAAAGAGCCTGAAGGCTCCAGAACCCTGGATTTCCAAACACTCAAAAACTTCCAATGGCCCCTTAAGTATTACTGCAAACTTTAAAAATAATTTAAGTAAATTTTAGATAAATTGGTAACAGTGGTAAAATAAAATACAAGTTATTTGGGTAACTGATCTTTCAACAACCAAGTTTTTGATAAATTCAGCCAGAGCCTCAGATTTATAAGTTGTGGAAAATTGTATTTTCTAAAACTGGCTGCAAAAATATCTTTCATATTCTATGTTCTTCTACAAAGTGATATTGCCTCCATTGACAAGCAGAGTTTATTTTTTTCACCATCTTACGACTGCTTTGGCCAATATAATATGGCAGAAATGATACGTTGTTACATGCAGGAATATTCCTTACATGCCTTGGGGCTTTTGTTTCCTGCCTCTTGTAAAAATTGCTTTTGGGACACTCCTCTGAGCTCAAATGCCAAGCTGTGAGATGTCCAAGTTACTTAGAGAGGCCACATGGAGGCGATCTGCTTAACAGTCCCAGCTGAACATCAACTATCAACCATGTGAATGAGTCATTCTGAATGTCCAGCAGTCAATCCTCAAGAGGACTTAAATCCAATCTAAAATCTGACTGGAACTACATGAGAATATCCAAGTAAGAACTTCCAGCTGAGTCCACAACCTGAGCAATATTAATAGAATATTGTTGGTATATTGCATCCATGAAATACAGCCAGATAAACACTAAACCATCCTACACACCTAGAAAACTGATTTGCAGATTAACACAACAATCTGCACAACCTGAACCACAGAACTCAGCAGGTACACAGCACGGAGAGGTGAACTGGAGGAGAGAGAAGCCGCAGAGGGCCAAGGAGCTGTTTTTGCTTGCAGAGAGGGTGGAGACAGAGACAGCAGGGAGAGTAAGAGAAAAGCACCCCCCCCCCAAAAGCAGCTGGAGAGAAAGTGGAAAAGTGGAAACAGCCACAGGGACTGAACTAAAAAGGGAGAAAAGGGAAAGGAGAGGGTTCAAATTCCATTAAGACTCTATAATCAGGGGGAATGCAGTCTGAAACTCCGCAGCTCGATACCAGGTGGTGCTCTGGTGGGAAAGATGAATCCCCAGGAGCAGAGTGAAGTCCGGGATTTTCAGGCCACATGGGAGAAGCGGTTCCCCTGCAGGAAGAACATCTGGTAGAGGCTGTGTGACTCCCCCGCAGAGAAAGGCGACAATGGACCCTGGAGAACAACCACATTCACTGGTGCTGGAACAAGGTTGTTAAGGGTGAAGCCTGGTGCCAGATGTGGGTTGTGATTTACCATAATCCCCGAAACGCTGCTGCTACACGGTCATGTGAACTTTCTCTGGGGCGGGCTGGGATTCAGATACAGTCTCTGTACATTGGCAGCAGTAAGGTCCCTCAAACGTTCCTGGGTGTGGCCTGCGCCCGGCCATTGCTCGGTGAGACCCTCCCCCAGAGGGTCTGAGCAGGTCAAAGCTGCAGTCCCTCAGCTTTGTGAGGGGTCAGGAAACACAGCCATGTCTGAGATAAAACTCGGGAGGCAGATGCCGCCTGACAACCTGACAGCTTAGTCACAGACAATGTAAAAGCAGGGAATGGACAGAAGCTGAAGACAAAGGACAGGTGCACAAAATTGCTGATCCGGGAGAACAGAGTTCTGATACTAGAGACTGGATAGCTGGATGACGCCATTTTCACCATTCCCACGCATGGGTGTACACACCTTGCAAGCGCCACAATCCACCACAGTAAGCTAGCAGTGCCATCTACTGGAGAACAGAGCCATTACACTAAGCCCCACCCAACTGGGCCAATCTCGCTCTTCAGAAACAGCACAAGTCTCTCTGCCTGCTTAGTTTAGACTATAAAGTGCTTCATACTTTGACTTCTAGAGGAAAACAATGTAATTTCAATAGTATTTCAGCCTGTTCGCTGGTCCATCTATTCAATTTTCTTTTTCATTTCTTTTTCTTAAATACAGAAAGAAAAAATTTATTTTATTTTCAATTTTTATTAAAAATATTTCTATTTTTCCTACTATATTTTTTACTTTTTCGTAAATTTTTCAAATTCTATTTTACTTCCATCATTTTATTTTATTCTTTTTCATTGTATTCATTTTTTCAAATTTTCAAATGTTTTCCTTTTTTTCCCTTTTTTCACTAATCTATCAAACTCCTATAAACAACCACACCAAAACACAACTAGGATCTAACATCATTTATTTGATTTTGTGTGTGTGGTTTTTAATTTTTTAATTTTAATTTTTTTACCTTATTAATTCCTTTTCTTCCTTTAAAATGATGAAACAAAGGAGTTCACCCCAAAAGAAAGAACAGGAAAAATGTCAGCCAGGGACTTAATCAACACAGATATGAGCAAGAGGTCTGAACCAGAATTTAGAATCACAATAATAAAAATACTAGCTGGGATCAAAAATAGATTAGAATCCCTTTCTTCGGAGATAAAAGAAGAGCTAGTCAGGATGAAATAAAAAATGTTATAACTGAGCTGCAATCTCAAATGGATGCCACAGTGATGAGGGAGAGCAGCGAATCAGAGATATAGAAGACAAACCTTTGGAGAATAATGAAGCAGAAAAAAAGAGGGAGATTAAGGCAAAAGAGAACAATTTAAGAATTAGAGAAATCAGTGCCTCATTAAAAAGAAACAACATCAGAATCATAGGGGTCCCAGAAGAGGAAGAGAGAGAAAAAGGGGCAGAAGTGTTATATGAGCAAATAATAGCAGAAAACTTTCCTAACCTGGGGAAAGACACAGACATCAAAATCCAGGAAGCACAGAGGACTCCCATAATTTTCAAAAAAAACTGATCATCAACAAGGCATATCATGGTCAAACTCATAAAATACTCAGGCAGGGAAAGAATCATGAAAGCAGCACAGGAGAAAAGTCCTTAACCTAGGAGGGAAGACAGATCAAGTTTGCAGCAGACCTATCCACAGAAACTTGGCAGGCCAGAAAGGAGTGGCAGCATATATTCAACTTTCTAAATGGGAAAAATATGCAGCCAAGAATTTTTTATCCAGCAAGGCTGTCATTGAAAATAGAAGGAGAGATTAAAAGTTTTCCAGACAAAGAAAAATTAAAGGAGTGCATAACCACCACACCAGTCCTGCAAGAAATTTTAAGGGGGACTCTCTGAGGGGAGAAAAGACAGGAAAAAAGATAAAAAAGAAAAAGACCAAAGCAACAAAGACTAGAAAGGAACAGAGAATACCAGCAGAAACTCAAACTCTACAAGAAACATAATGGTGAGATTCATATATTTCAGTACTCACTCTAAACGTCACTGGACTAAATGCTACAATCAAAAGACATAGGGTAACAGAATGGATAAGAAAACATGATCCATCTATATGCTTTTTATAAGAGACCCACTTTAGACCTGAAGACACCTTCAGATTGAAAGTAAGGGGATGGAGAACCATCTATCATGCTAATGGTTGACAAAAGAAAGCCAGAGTAGCCATACTTATATCAGACAATCTAGACTTTAAAATAAAGACTGTAACAAGAGATGAAGAAGGGCATTATTTAATAATTAAGGGGTCTATCCACCAAGAAGACCTAACAGTTGTAAACATTTATGCTCCAAATGTGGAACACTCAAATATATAAATTAATCACAAACATAAAGAAACTCATTGATAATACCAAAATAATAGGGGATTTCAACACACTCCACTTACAACAATGAACAGATTATCTAAACAGAAAATCAACAAGGAAACAATGGCTTTGAATGACACACTGGATCAGAGGGACTTAACAGATATATTCAGAACATTTCTCACTAAGGAATATACATTCTTCTCCAGTGCACATGGAACATTCTCCAGAATAGATCACATACTGGGAAACAAATCAGCCCTCAACAAGTACAAAACGATCAAGATCATACCATGCATATTTTCAGACCACAATGCTATGAAACTCAAAATCAACCACAAGAAATAATTTGGAAAGATAACAAATACTTGGAGACTAAAGAACATCCTACTAAAGAATGAATGTGCCAACCAAGAAGTTAAAGAAGAAATTTAAAAGTACATGGAAGCCAATGAAAATGATAACACCACAGCCCAAAACCTCTGGGACACAGCAAAGGAGGTTATAAGAGGAAAGTATAGAGCAATCCAGGCCTTCCTAAAGAAGAAAGAATGTCCTCAGATACACAACCTAACTTTTCCTAAAGAGCTGGAAAAAGAACAGCAAATAAAACCCAAAACCAGCAGAAGACAAGAAATAATAAAGATCAGAACAGAAATTAATGCTATCAAAACCAAAAGCAAAAGACAAAAACAAATAAACAAACAAACAAACAAAAAAACAGTAGAACAGATCAATGAAACCAGAAGCTGGTTCTTTGAAAGAATTAACAAAGTTGATAAACCCCTAGCCAGTTTTACCAAAAAGAAAAAGGAAAGGACCCTAATACATAAAATCAAGAATGAAAGAGGAGAGATCACAACCAACACAGCAGAAATAAAAACAATAATAAGAGAATAATATGAGCAATTATACACCAATAAAATGGGTAATCTGAAAGAAATGAACAAATTCCTAGAAATATATACACTAGCAAAACTGAAACAGGAAGAAATAGAAAATTTGAACAGACCCATAACCAGTAAAGAAATCAAATTAGTAATCAAAAATCTCCCAAAAACAAGAGTCCAGGGTGAAATGGCTCTCCAGGGGAATTCTACCAAACATTTAAAGAGTTAGCACCTATTCTCTTGAAGCTGTTCCAAAAAATTGAAATGGAAGGAAAACTTCCAAACTCTTTCTATGAAGCCAGCATTACCTTGATTCCAAAACCAGACAAAGACCCCACAAAACAGGAAAAATATAGACCAATTTCCCTAATGAACATGGATGCAAAAATACTAGCCAACCAGATCCAAAAATACATTTTAAAAGTTATTCACCATGACAAACTGGGATTTATACCTGGGATACAGGGCTGGTTCAAAATCCACAAAACAATCAATGTGATATATCACAACCATAAAAGAAAGGACAAGAACCATATTATCCTCTCAATGGATGCAGAGAAAGCATTTGGCAAAATACAGCATCCTCTCTTGATAAAAACCCTCAAGAAAGTATGGATAGAAGGATCATACCTCAAGATCATAAAAGCCATATATGAACGACCCACTGCTAATATCATCCTCAATGGGGACAACCTAAGAGCTCTCCCCCTAAGGTCAGGAACAAAACAGGGGTGTCCACTCTTGCCACTGTTATTCAACATAGTATTGGAAGTCTTAGCCTCAGCAATCAGACAACACAAAGAAATAAAAGGCATCCAAATAGGCCAGGAGGAGGTAAAATTTTCACTCTTCGCAGATGACATGATACTCTATCTGGTAAACCCAAAAGATTCCACCAAAAAACTGCTAGAACTCATCCATGAATTCAGCAAAGTTGCAGGATATAAAATCAATGCACAGAAATCAGCTGCGTTCCTATACACAGATAATGAAGCAACAGAGAAATCAAGAAATTGATCCTATTTAAAATTGGACCAAAAAAAACATAAAATACCTAGGAATAAATCTAACCAAAGAGGTGAAAAATATATACACTAAAAACTATAGAAACCTTAGGAAAGAAACTGAAGAAGACACACAAAAAAAGGAAAAATATTTCATGCTCCCGGATAGGAAGAACAAATATTGTTACAATGTCAATACTACCCAAAGCTATCTACATATTCAATGCATTCCCTATCAAAATAACACCAGCATTCTTCGCAGAGCTAGAACAAATAATCCTAAAATTTGTATGGAACCATAAAAGGCCCCAAATAGCCAAAGTAATTTTGAAGAAGAAGACCAAAGCAGGAGGCATCACAATCCCAGACTTTGGCCTCTACTACAAAGCTGTAATCATCAAGAAAGCATGGTATTGGCACAAAAACAGACACATAGACCAATGGAAGAGAATAGAAACCCCAGAACTAGACCCACAAAAGTATGGCCAACTCATCTTTGACAAAGCAGGAAAGAATATCCAATGGAAAAAAGACAGTCTCTTTAACAAATGGTGCTGGGAGAACTGGACAGCAACATGCAGAAGGATGAAACTAGACCACTTTCTTACACCATTCACAAAAACAAACTCAAAATGGATAAAGGACCTGAATGTGAGACAGGAAACCATCAAAACCCTAGAGGAGAAAGCAGGAGAAAACCTCTCTGACCTCAGCTGCAGCAATTTCTTACTTGACACATCCCCAAAGGCAAGGGAATTAAAAGCAAAAATGAACTATTGGGACCTCATGAAGATAAAAAGCTTCTGCAGAGCAAAGGAAACAATCAACAAAACTAGAAGGGAACCAACGGAATGGGAAAAGATATTTGCAAATGACATATTGAACAAAGGGCTAGTATCCAAAATCTGTAAGAGCTCACCAAACTCCACACCCGAAAAACAAATAATCCAGTGAAGAAATGGGCAGAAAACATGAATAGACACTTCTCTAAAGAAGACATCCGGATGGCCAACAGGCACATGAAAAGATGCTCAACGTCGCTCCTCATCAGGGAAATACAAATCAAAACCACACTCAGATATCACCTCACGCCAGTCAGAGTGGCCAAAATGAACAAATCAGGAGACTATAGATGCTGGAGAGGAGGTGGAGAAACGGGAACCCTCTTGCACTGTTGGTGGGAATGCAAACTGGTGCAGCCACTCTGGAAAACAGTGAGGAGGTTCCTCAAAAAATTAAAAATAGACCTACCCTATGACCCAGCAGTAGCACTGCTAGGAATTTACCCAAGGAATACAGGAGTACGGATGCATAGGGGCACTTGTACCCCAATGTTTATAGCAGCACTCTCAACAATAGCCAAATTGTGGAAAGAGCCTAAATGTCCATCAACTGATGAATGGATAAAGAAATTGTGGTTTATATACACAATGGAATACTACATGGCAATGAGAAAGAATGAAATATGGCCTTTTGTATCAATGTGGATGGAACTGGAGAGTGTGATGCTAAGTGAAATAAGCCATACAGAGAAAGACAGATACCATATGTTTTCACTCTTATGTGGATCCTGAGAAACTTAACAGAAGACCATGGGGGAGGGGAAGGGGAAAAAAAAAGAGGTTATAGAGGGAGGGAGCCAAAACATAAGAGACTCTTAAAAACTGACAACAAACTGAGAGCTGATGGGAGGGAGGGGAGGGTGGGTGATGGGTATTGAGAAGGGCACCTTTTGGGATGAGCACTGGGTGTTTTATGGAAACCAATTTGACAATAAATTTCATATTTAAAAAGAGAGAGAGAGAGAGAGAGAGACTATGTGAACAATAATGCAATTAACCAAACAGAATTTAAAAGGGAACAGTGTGTTTGACCAAGAAACTGAATAAGCAATTTTTGACATGTTGAGTTTGCATTGCTTATAATATATTCATATAGGATGATCAATACTATTTTTAAGAATAGATTTTGAGGGGCGCCTGGGTGGCTCAGTCGGTTGAGCGTCCGACTTCACCTCAGGTCACGATCTCGCGGTCTGTGAGTTCGAGCCCCGCGTCGGGCTCTGGGCTGATGGCTCAGAGCCTGGAGCCTGCTTCTGATTCTGTGTCTCCCTCTCTCTCTGCCCCTCCCCTGTTCATGCTCTGTCTCTCCCTGTCTCAAAAATAAATATTTAAAAAAAAAAAAGAATAGATTTTGAACTTGGGAAGGAGATATGATCGGTATGTACCAGAGTCATCAACATACAGAAAGATATTTGTCAAAAGTAAGCCACAGAATGTGGTGATATTACCCAGAGAAATTATGAAGAGAAGTTCCAAAAGAAAGCCATGAGAAATACCAACAATTATAAGGAGAGCGTAGAGGGGTGCCTGGCTGGCTCAGTTGGCTGAGTGTCCAACTCTTGATTTTGGCTCAGGTTATGATCCCAGGGTCATGGGATTGCCCAGTGTCAGGCTCTATCCATGCTTGGTGAGGAGCCTGCTTAAGAGTCTCTCTCTCCCCCTCTATCCCTCCCTTTCTCTCTCTCTCTGTTTCTAAAATAAAATAAAAATAAGGAAATAAAAGGTGGGCATAGATAATTTTTGGCACAATTTTATTAAAAACCATAATTTTCCACTTTCAAATAGAAGTCAATATTGTCATATCATTGGGAATGGAAAAAAGAAACACTTTTTTCAATACAATATGGTATTGATTTTAGGATTTGGACCAAGGGGGAACAGGTAGTGCTGCCCCATATGATTGAATTCACACTTAAATTGCATGATGAAATATTCTACCAACATGATACTGTTTAAAATTGCACTGTGTAAGTAATAAGTAATATATGTGATTGAGTCTGTAATTACCTGCAGCAAATTAGTATGCTTACAGATGAAAACAGAAGTTATGGGACCTATAAAATATTAGAAAATTAATTCATTTCACCCAATGTTCACAAAAGCATTAACAAATTTCATCTCATTTTCATGACAACTTTAATCTCTGCACAAAACTCACAGATCAAGCTGTAAATTCAGACTACTTGAGGTTAAAAATATATAGTACACATTGTAGTGAGAAAATCCTGGTGAATATTATTCCAGGAAAAGTGAAATATTTGTTCTAAGTATCGACTCAATGAAATGCAAATCAAATCAAATTATCCTTTGTGACTACACAATCTTATTTTTTCTGAATTAATTTTATTGGCCATAAAAGCATACCAATTGCATTTATTGTAAGTAATGTAGTAATTAATCAATAGTGGAAAGGCAGTGTGGTAGATTAGGTGATTTTCAGCACTATTTACTCCTCATCTCACATGTCATGGAAGTATGTTTTCCCACCTCACTGACATTGGACTTGGTCATATGACTTACTTTGGCCATTGAAATGTAGGCAGAGGTGAAAGAGTGTCAGTTTCAAGTCCAAAGTTTAAGACATTTCTGTTCACCTTAGAAGTTTTCCATCAACCAAAAAATAAATAAAAATAAAATATGACCCCAAGGAGCTACTTCCCTCCAATTTGGGGACCTAACGACATTTGGAGCCAGCTGATTTACATACCTGCAGTCAGAAGCAAAGCCAGAAGTGCAGCACTGCAGACATATAAGTGTGCGAGTATCTTTTCAAGCCACTGAGTTGTGGCAATGTTACTGAGGCAATAACTGACTGAAACAGGAATCTGTTGACACATTAATTGATATAAAAATATTTTCTGACATCAAAATATTTTACAAGCCCATATTTAATTTGTAAGCAAAAATAAAGGCATGTTATATTTTTAATATGGTTAGACCTTGACTGTTATAATAATAGAGGATCATCATCTATAAATATGTTCTATAATTAAGGTAAAGTTAAAAAGGACCAATTTGTAATTTATGTCTATATTTATAAGCAAAGTCAAGTCATGAAAGTTTAATAAATGCTGATGAATAATAAACATACAAACATTATAAATTCATATATTAATCAAAGAGTAGATAGATGTCCATTTAAGAAGAGGAAGAGAAAAACAGCATGGTAAACTTATATTAAAGTAGTATTCATAAAAGAAATAATGTATTGATTAGAGCTCTCTAACATTACAGGAAGTGCTATTATGACCATCAAAGCATTTAACTTGACCTGAACTTTTAACTTTTGTATTTAATTGGTTATTATCTGATCAGCAAAGTCATAAAAAGCCATTCAACTCTCATAAATCAGAAATTGAAAAAAATCACTAAAGCAAAGATAAATGAAATATCTAACATGAATATGTAACTCAACTTTCTCTAAATTTCTCAATGCACTTAATATTTTCCAGGAAAAAAAAAAACTTAGTGTCTTGTGAAATAAAAGTTTATATATATTACCAAACATAAACATAGGTAATTTTTTTTTTTTAAATGCTATAATGCAGCAGAGCAATAGGTAATTTTTTTAAAAGTCTCTTCTTTTATGAAAAAGAAGAAATTAAGATTTTCCTACCACAGCGTCTCAATGCAGAGAAATTTAAGAATCTTTCTACAATTAAAATTTTTTGATGTTTTGTATTTGAAAACCATTTTGGAAGAATTCATCAACAAAGTTATTTGGAAACAATAAAAATAATACAATTTTGTAGTTTTTATTTTTATGTTTATTTATTTATTTTGAGAGAGAAAGAGGGCATGTGCGTGAGCAGGGGGAGAGAGGCAGAGAGTGAAGGGGAGAGAGACTCACAAGAAGGGTCAGCACTGTCAGCGCAGAGCCCAACTCGGAGTTCAAACTCAAAGACAGTGAGATCATGACCTGAGCCAAAATCAAGAGTCAGAAGTTTAACCAACTGTCCACCCAGGCTCCCCAGTACTTTTTATTTTTAAAGATATTTAAAAATTATATCAATTTGAATAAAAGCGTGCGGACTCAGGTTAGATTGTATCATAAGCAAAGCAATATCAAAATACTCAAACCAGACTGACAGAAAACAACTGAAGCAGGAAAAGTCCAGCTATGAAATCTAAAACAGTAGGAGATAGAAATGCTAGGGTGGTAAATGTAGTTTTAAAAAGGGGAAACAATAATAAAGAGGAAACACTATTAGGCTACCATGAGGCAGTTTAGTTCTGGCAGATGCAAATCAGAGGAGATATGAATGCAGTGGGAATTACTAGCACCAAAAGGCATGTTCAGTAAGGGCGGAGGCTGGACTTAAGTCAAACTCTCTGCTCTTTTTGACAAGGTTACTGTTTGAACATAGCATTAAAAAAAAAAAAAAAAAAAAAGGCTTTGCCATGAAGTAAACTGGTTCATAATATTGTTCTGAACTGTGTATAATATATCAGTTCAGACAAGGAGATTGGTGCTGTTGTTCAAAGCATTTTCCCTTTTTCTAGGGTAAGTAGAAACTACAGCAGATGATTTAAGACTTAGGATGAATCATATTATGGGTCATAATAAAACTTATGATCCTTAGACTAGAGTGCTTCTGAATGAGGGAATGGATTACAGTTTAGGATTATAATACAAATGTACATCAATTTGACATTTTAAAAGTCCAAAATAGCTATGTGAAATAAAATAATATGTAAATCATTATCCCTCCTTAGTAACAACCTCTATACATAAAGGGAGTTGTAAGAGAAAGAGAAACAAGTCTGAGAAGGATACACTGCAAATAATCATTATTACCAAAAGATGAGGTGGCAGAATAGAGTTTCTTTCCTTTTGGCATTTTAGTGTAGTTTGAATTTTCATAAGCTTGTTTTTTTTTTTTTTGAAAGTCTCAGAAGTATCTTTTTCTTTTTTCTTCTTTTATAAAGATGTTATTTTTAAGTAATCTCTAAACCCAATGTGGGCTTGAACTCACAACACTGAGAGCAAGAGTCACATGCTCCACTGACTGAGCCAGACAGAAGCCCCAGAAGTATCTTTTTTGAGAAAACTGAGTTCCCTCTACCACACTGACCATTCTGTGCACACTCCTTCATTCATCATTCAACATAATGTATGTAGAATTTAGCAAAGTGGCTAGACATATGATCAAAATACAAAAGACAATTGCATCTCTAAATACAAGCAAGCATCATCTCAAAGACAAATAAAAATAAAACAGATCAAATAATGATGAATAATAAGTCTAATGAAAGATGTTTATAAGCTCTGTGGGAAAAAAACATAAAACTTAAAAAAATTAAAGGAAGTGATACAGTCCTCATGGATGGAAATAATATATAAAGTTGCCAATTCTCTCCAGGGTGATCTATAGCCATAACGCAACTGCAGTCTACAACTGAACAGGGTATTTTTTAATTGGAACTGATAAAATTTTAAATTATATAGACATGTGAAAAGCCAAAGATAGCAAAATATTGAAGAAGAACATAGAAGCAATCATCCTCCTAGACTTTGGGTCTTCTGCTGTAGTAAATTAGAAGGCATAGTACTACTTTAGGCACAAAATTAAACAATGCCATAAAGGGCCCAGAAACAGAAATATGCATGCATGGAACTCTGATATATAACTAAGATGATCTACCAGATTAGTGAAGAAGGAGGTATCTATTAAATGTATGAGACTGAAAGTTATCTTAATAAGAAAAAAATAAGATAAATTTATATCCTTACCATATTATATACAAAAAAATTCACATGAACCAATTACTAATATGTCAAAAACAAAACTTTAAAACTATTAGCAGAAAAGATAAGTAAATATCTCTCTGGTTTTGTGGTAAAGAAGCATTTACTTAAACGTGATAGAAAGGAGTGCTAACGAGAAGAGAAATGGTATATGAATTTAACTTTTTTAAATTAAAAATTATTAATTTAAAGATACTTTTTTAAACTGAGAAAAGATAATAGTAAGAACATATTGAAACAGTACAAAAAACAATATAAAAAAAGACAACCTAATTAAAAATGAAGACATGAATAGGCATTTTATTAAAAAAAGGAATAAGTGTATTTTGATAAATACACTTTGAAAATGCATAAATTTTCATTTCCACTAGTGGACAGTGGAATACAACAAAGAAAACCCCATTTTTATAATTTGATTGGCAAAAATTAAGATGCCCAACATTACAGGTATTGAAGATAGTATTTCTTACACTTAGCTTGTGAAAGTATAAATTAAAGTGGTATGGCAGCAAGTTGACTCTAGATACATCCATAAGAGGAACTCTTACCAATATAGATGAGGGGACATGTACAAGAATGTTCGTGGCAGCAATGAGCATAACAAAAAAGCTACAAATATTCCAAAGAACACTGATATAAGAATTAATGAATTGTGATCTAGTCATAAGAGGAATATTATATAACATATAATATATAAATAAAATGTATAAATCCATAAAAAATGTATTGCTTTCACTTATAAAACACTGAGTAAAAATACCTGTAGAAGATATAGTCCGATACTCTTTTTTTTATTTTAAAAATAGACTTTATTGCATAGAGTTTTAGATTTTGAGAAAAATTGGGCAAATTGGGCAGTGTTCACACACATCCCCTCACCTGTGCAGTTTCTCCTATCATTAATATATGCATTAGTGTGATACATTTCTTACAACTGATGAACTAACATTGACACATTGTTATTAACTAAGGTCCAAAACTACCTAAGGTTGACTTTTTACAGTGTACAATTCTGTGGGTTTTGACACATGTATAATGTCATGTATCCACCATTACAGTACTATACAGAATAGTTTCTCTACCCTATGCTCCACCTATTCATCCCTCTCTCCTTCCCTCTCTTCCTCCCCTCAAACTCCTAAGAACTACTGATCTTTTTACTGTCTCTATAGTTTTGCTTTTACCAGAATGTCATATGGTTGGAATAATACAGTATGCAGCTTTTTCAGACTGGCTCTTTTCACTTAGGTCTGATGGCTCATTTCTTTTTATTATTAAATAATCTACATGGCATAGATTACCAGTTTGTTTACCCATTCATCTATTGAAGGACACCCTGGTTGCTTTCACCTTTTGACAATGATGAATAAAACTTCCATAAGCATTCATAAGCAAATTTGTGCATTGACAGAAGTTTTCAACTCGTGTGGGTATATACCTAGGAGTGCAATTGCTGGATCATATGGTAAGACTATGTTTAGCTTTGTAAGAAACTGCTAAACTCGGGGCGCCTGGGTGGCGCAGTCGGTTAAGCGTCCGACTTCAACCAGGTCACGATCTCACGGTCCGTGAGTTCGAGCCCCGCGTCAGGCTCTGGGCTGATGGCTCAGAACCTGGAGCCTGTTTCCGATTCTGTGTCTCCCTCTCTCTGCCCCTCGCCCGTTCATGCTCTGTCTCTCTCTGTCCCAAAAATAAATAAATGTTGAAAAAAAAAAAATTAAAAAAAAAAAAAGAAACTGCTAAACTCTTCTAACGTAGCAGTACAATTTTGCATTTTTACCAGCAATGAAGGAGAGAATTCCTGTTGTTTCACATTCTTGCCAATTATTTTGTACTGTCAGCTTTATGGACTTCAGCTTCCCCAATAGATGTGTAATGTTATCTTATTGGGATTTTTTTATGTGCAATTCTCTAATGACAGATAATGTTGAATATCTTTTCATATGCTTCTTTGCTATCATTATATATCATTCTTCACTGAGGTTCAGATCTTTAGTGAACCATTTTTAAATCGAGTTATTTGTGTCCTTGTTGTTGAATTTTAAGAGTTCTTTGTATACTTGGATACAAGCCCTTTATCAGATAGATATTTGCAAATATTTTCCCCAAGTCTGTGATTTGTCTTTTCATTCCCTTAACAGTGTCTTTGCAGAGCAGAAGTGTTTAATTTTTTATGCAAATTGGTACAGCCACTCTAGAAAACAGTATGGAGTTTCCTCAATAAATTAAAAATAGAACTACCCTACAACCCAGCAATTATACTGTTAGGTATTTATCTAAAGGATACAAAAATGCTGATTCAAAGGGGCATATGCACCCAATGTTTATAGCAACACTATCAACAATAGCCAAATTGTGTAGAGCCCAAATGTCCATCAACTGATGAATGGATAAAGAAGATGTATGTATACACATATATACGAATATGTGTGTATGTGTGTATATATATATATACACATATGTGTATATACATATATATATATTTGTGCATTGACATAAGTTTTCAACTTATTTGGATATATATGCACATATATATGTATATATATATATATATATATATATATATGCGCACAATGGAATTATTCATCGGTCAAAAAGAATGAAATCTTGCCATTTGCAACAACATGGATAGAACTAGAGATTATTATGCTAAACGAATAACTCAGAGAAAGACAAATATCATATGATTTCACTCATTGGTGAAATTTAAGAAACAAAACGGATGAACATAGGGGAAGGGGAAGGAAAAATAATATAAATACAGACAAGGAGGCAAACTATAAGAGACTCTTTTAAATATAGAGAACAAAGTGAGGGCTGCTGGAGGGGAGGTGGGTGGGGGATGGGCTAAATGGATGATGGGCATTAAGGAGAGCACTTGTTGGGATGAACACTGGGTGTTATATGGAAGTGATGGATTACTGGGTTCTAATCCTGAAACCAATACTACACTGTAAGCTAACTAACTTCAATTTAAATAAATTTAAAAACAAAGAAATGTTACATTTTAATGAAGTCCAACTTAATTTTGTCTTTCATGGATCTTGCTTTCTGTGTTAAACCTAAAGATTATCACCAAATGCAAAGTCACCTAGATTTTTCCATTATTTTCTATAAGTTTTATAAATTTTATATGTTATTGAAATCTATGACCCATTTTGAGTTAATTTTTGTGAAAGGTGTGAGGACTGTGCCTAGATTCTCTTTTCTTTCCTTTTCTTTCTTGTATTTTTTTTTGCAAGTAGACATCATTTTTTCCAGCAATTTATTAATTACTGTTTATGTTTCCCTACCAGTTATTGGGTCTTGTGGTTTCTACTCCCATAAGCTAATTGTCTGATTCACCTGTCTCTCCATTTGGGCAGAAATTTTCCACTTAACTTCAATTTTCTGATGGACCTAAAAAGAGTTGTTGATTTCCAATGTGTTCAGTGTTTTTCATGTTGTGAGGATGGAAGTGATGAATTCCAAGTCAGAGCAGAAACTGGAAGTCTTAATACTTTTCTTAAAACTTAAAAACCAAATGTAACTAAAACCAATTTACCTTTAACACAATGTATGATAAATATACTTTTTTTTTAATTTTTTTAAGTTCATTTATTTTTGACAGAGACAGGGTGCGAGCATGAGCTGGGGAGGGGCAGAGAAAGAGGGAGACAGAATCCGAAACAGGCTCCAGGATCTGAGGTGTCAGCAGAGCCCGATGTGGGGCTTGAACTCATGAACCGGGAGATCATGACCTGGGCCAAAGTTGGATGCTTAACCGACTGAGCCACCCAGACGCCCCTATGATAAATATACTTTTAAAAACCAAAGTAAATATAAACGCAAAATCAGGATAGTAATTATCCCTTTAGCACCAAGAACTAAAAATATTTCTGCTGTCAGCTGCTGTCCCTTCCCAGCTTCTAGAGGCTGATGGCATTCCTTGGTTCATGGTTCCCTTCATCCTCAAAGCCAGTCCTGGTGGATCTATCCCTTCTCACATCTCATCCCCCTTCCCTTATTTTCAGTTGATAAATTTCATGTGATTTGTCTTGGTCCACCCACATACACCAGTATAACCTCCCCATTTTAAGGTCCATAATGTTAATCCCATTTGCAGTATGCCTTTCCCATGCAAAGGAACATATCCACAGGTCCCAGCGACTAGGACATACATCTTTAAAGGCCATTATTCTGCTTACCACATAAACTCATAATAACAAATTACTAAACTCAGAAGGAAATAAGAAATCATGAATAAGAGTTTGAAAAGGCCATGTAGTACAAAATAAGGCTCACAATTACTGTACATAAATGGAATTATGAGAAAATAATACAAAATAAGTATAGTTAATATGTATAAAGAAATAAAAATAAGGAGTTGAAAAATAAGAGAAATAAATAAAAGATTATCAATATATTAGGCAGATTAGGAAAATAACTAGATATATATATCTAGAATATTTTTAAATAATAGATATTAGAAACTCAGTATTTGGATTAACCAGATTAGTCATATTTGGAGAGAAAACTAATAAACTGGAATACAAAATGTGAATAAATTCACCAAGAGAAAAAGATGAAAAATTTGAAAACAGGTTAGAAGATATGGTAGATCAAATGAGATTGTCCAACATACATGTCACTGGAGGTCCAAAAGGAAATAATAGACAGAATGAGAGAAAAGTAATATGTAAAGAGATAATGACCAAGATTTGTCCAGAACTGATGTACTAAACCATTTCTGAATTTCAGAAAATGCATACCAAGGCTACCTGCAGAAGCAAACAGGAAACACACTTAATATATTGAAATAAAAATGCAGAAAAGTAAAGGTTAAAAAATAAAGAGAGAAAAAACAAAGATTATCTACAAGGAATGACAATTAGTACATGCTTGGACCCTTGATTTACAACGAATATAGCAAAACAGAGCAGTGATTAAGGGATGAGTTTTTTCAATTAGATATTATCACTGAACACATAATAATTATGAGTAAGAGTTAATCAAAGCCACAAACAATTGTAGATCCATATAAAAAAAAAAGAAAGCTGACCTCATATCAAACACTAAAATGGATTCATAGTAATTGTAAATATGTGTAAAATGCAAAATAATAAAGAAAAATAACTTTAGAATATATTTTAATATTTTAGAAAATAATAAAGGAAAACAAATTTCATGGCTTGGGGTATTAAAAGCCTTTTAAGAAACAAGATTATAAAAGCATTAACTATAAAAGAAATGGGTCATAAATAGAATGCATTAAAATTAAGAATTTATGTTCACCAAAAGACATTATTAAGAGAATTAAAAGCCACTGAAGGAAAGATATCGGCAATACATGAAACTAAAAAGGCTCATACGTAAAATATATCTTAAAACCACACACATTTACAAATTAATAAGGAAAAGAAAATGAATCCCCAAAAGACTTAAAAAAAGAAAACATTAAAACATTTAAATATGCTTGACCTTATTCACATTCAGAGAAATCCAGTGGAAAACCATAAGGAGTTAATATTTTACTTCATTGGACTGGTTTCATTGGCTTTAAAAAGTTAAAATTTGATAATACCAGGTACTGGAGAGAATATGGAGAAATGGGACTCTCATCCTCTACTGGTACATATGCAAACTGATACAATCACTTGGGAAAACAATTTGGTATTTCCTCCTAACACTAGGGATGCACATGTCCTATATCCAACAATTCTTTAGAGAAACTCTTACACGGGTGCATCAGGATACAAGTGCACGTTTATTGACAGCATAGTTTATTTATAGTTTATTCATTTTTCTTCAGAGCAAAAAAAGGGGGGATACATCAAATAACAATAATAATATAATGGATAAATAAATTGTGGCATCATAATACAATGAAATATTATCTAGCAGGAAAAACAAATGAAATACAAATATATAATATTGAGCCAAAAAAGTCACAGAAAAATATATACAGGATGAATTCAATATTTATAGGTCAAAAGAAGGAAAACTAAACCGCAATTTGCAGCATATGAAACTAGAAAGAATGTCTTGAAAATACAAACCATAAAATTCAGACTGGTGGAGAGCAGGGAGAGAAACCTTGTAGGGAAGGGAATAAGTAGGCTTCAGCATTATTTGGTAATGTAGGTAGCATTATCTTTCTTAAGCTGTTATAGATACACACTCTGTGGTGTATATAGTATATTTCATAATAAAAAAAAAATATATATATATATATTAACTTTTTAGTGACTGCCTTTCTCATTACCTGAAGAATAAAATTCAGAATCCAACTTTCATGCACAAAAGCCAACATGATCCGGCCCCTGCCTCCTCTTTCTCTATCTCATCCTGGACTCTCCCAATTTCATTACAATACCAGTAATGCAGACCTTCTTCTGTTCCTTTAACACTAAGATCACTCTTATCTTTGCATTTTCTCTTCCCTCTGATCTTGTAACTATTCCCTTCTGATCTTTATAGAACTGGCTGATTTTTACAAAGGTCCCAGATTAAATATCATCTCACCAAAGAAAATTCCCTGGCATCTCATAGCAGGTAAGTGGCGTATTCAGAAATATATCTACTCTTCATGGTAAGATTTCTAACAACAAAATTTATTGGAAAGTATCTTGTCAATTAATGTCCCAATATAATATAAATAAAGATAGGACAGTTGGGGATGAAGTTGTTTTGGTGGATAAAGCAGTGTCAAATTAACTGTCAGAGCTAGCAGCGAAAGATAGAATGAAGGCATTAGACAGAACTTGTACTGCTATTTTAAAAGTTGACTACATCTTAACTTGTGGATACTTTGCTTGAGTTCATATGTTTCAGAATGATTATAGCTTGCTAATATAAACATTCTATTTATAGTACTTAGTTCAGGGCCTTGCTATTCTTCTTCTGAACTTATGCCCCAGTCAAAGTCAACTGCACTATCATTAATACTCCTCCACTCTCCCTATTTTAAATCCATTTTAAAAATTGACTCCAGTCATTTACACTTAACAAGTGAATATACTAAGAAGGAAAAAAAAGTTTGATTAATTTTGGGTTCAGATTAATTCATCAGACATAAATAGCTTGCATATTTCCTTTTGAAAATGAAAAACATGAAAAAGAATACCAGTCAGTACTTCAAAGGAACACAAGCAATTATCTGCATTTCTATATTCTATCTTTAAACCACTTATTAGCTCATTTGTTACTTAAACCAATTAGTTTTGGTTGCTGAAGATATTATTCAATATGCAGGAAGGTTGTTGCTTTGTTGTATTCTTATTATTCCCTTTTTTTCTAATTTTTATTGAAACTCAGCTTTGCACATTTTAATATGTTCATTTTATTTCAAACATTAATTCCCTGTCTCCTTGTTAACATGGTATATCTCAAAAGAATTTGGTTTAATTTAAGGCATTATTTCTAATTTCTGGAAATATATGATACACTTAACCAAATATCATTGTTAAAAAATTAAACCTAATTGCTTATACTTGGCTGAAGTCTATAAATACTACCTACTATATTTCTGGTAAATGGCTTAAATGTTATTCCAACATAGTGTAAGAGTGATATGATTTTTTTTATAATCTTTGACTTTATTTTCACCAAGATGTTTTAAGTATGTTTATAGTTGGTTTTATATTACCTGTGAACTAAAATATTTAACTGTAATTATGTACCCAAAAGAACTATAATAATATACCAAAGTAACATTCTGATTCAGGTCCTATGCAATGAACAGCGAAAACATATATAGTCATCATATATAATCCAATATCTAAATCTTTGTGAAAAAAAAATTGACCACAGCCTAAATATATAGCATCATTGATAAAAAAAAGTGTTATAAGAAGGAATCTCAATATTTCCCATTTGTATTAGGATGTAAACATTTCTCAAACTCTCAAGAATTTTTTCAGGTAGAATTATCCATTATCCCTTCATATACTATCCCTTTTTTGGCATTTGGCATCATTGACAAAGGATGTTCTCTTGCTAACAAAATTTAAACTATAAAATTTGAGAGTGAGGTAAATCTAAAAAATGATTTCAGTTTAAGTATGAATGCTAGTTAAAAATAAGCATTCAGATCAAAATGACAATTTGCTTTAAAGCAAAGGCCATTAAATGCAAAAGGTATCTGCATTATGTAATTAATGATTAATATAATCAATTATAACTGCTTCAAATTGTAAAACTCCACATAATTATCCTGTGCTTAAATCTTCTCTAACAGAAATATAATTTGGAAAATTCCATAAAACTAGCTCTGCAATCCTTACTTAAACTTCTTTATGCTATTTTAAATAGCACTTGGGAATTGTTATTCATAAATCTCACACTAGAAACCTGCCAGGACTAACACCACAAAAGCAGATATTAAAGGACAGTACAACTATATCTAGAATTTCTTATCTGAACTCTTTTAATCCCTCCTGGGAATAAGAGGAGGAGAGCACAGGGGTTAGACATGTGAATAGTTCACATATGTAGCATTGTATGGGTCCAATAATGTGACATAAATTATAATCTTCCCAGACTGACAAGAGTTAGTACCTGGATTCCCAGGTTTAAGTCTAAACTTTTTTCCTTTCTTTAATCCATTTCTTCAGACAGTACTTCTATCCTATTATAGTATTATGTCTGAAGGACCCACATATGCTTCATACAGACCTCAATTTTTTAATTATCTTTTCTTTGAAGTATCTCCCCACTAATTTACCAGGTCCTGAAACTGGCTAACAATACAAAATACAGAATTTTGATTTACCCATTTCTATTTTGTAATCTCAACCAACTTCATCATTGGTCAAAATAATTCTAATTTAGAAAATGAAATGCAATTCTGTGCTGTTCAAAAAAGGAAGAGAAAAATGGCACACAGGTATTATATTGCCACAACTAACCCATTTCACATTCATTATTTTGTAAAACAAGACAAAGATTATCATCTCTTAAGAAGAAGTCAAAAGGAACATATAATTTTTGTGGCATCTATTCTAAGAATAAGAATTTCCCCCAAGTTTCTCACTATAATATTCCATACAATTTTAGAGTTCATTTTAAAAATATCTCCAAGTGGGGCATCTGGGTGGCTCAGTCGATTGAGCCACCGACTTCGGCTCCGGTAATGAACTCACAGCTCGTGAGTTCCAGCCCTGCTTCGGGCTTTGTGCTGACAGCTCAAAGCCTGGAGCCTGCTTTGGATTCCATGTCTCCCTCTCTCTCTGCCCCTAACCCACTCACATTCTGTCTTTGTCTCTCTCAAAAATAAATAAACATTAAACAATGTTTTTTAAATATCTCCAAGACAACACAGTCTATTTTATTCCACTAATTTTGCTCTTCAAATATGATCACTAACAATTTTATTTAAAACTTCAAATTTTACTTATTCAATAAATACTAGTCCTTATCAAGCAATTTATTATTGACAGACAAGTTTCGCAGCATTTTATGAATCTTTAAATGCAGAAGCTATTTTACCATCCCTAAACAACATGAGGCAATCTATGACTGTTTCTCCAAATGTAACTCGGACATCAGAAATGCACCCACCATTAGCCATGCAAGTTATCAGAAAATAGTCATTTTAATTGCTCAGGACCAATAACCCAAAGAGAGGAGAAATAAGATTCTTAGTGGTTTTGGTTTTGTTTTTACATTTGTTAAAATAAGGATCAGAACATAAAACATAGTCAGAATCCTAAGATTTCCCCCAAGATTCCTACCTCTGATGTGTACACTTATATTATTCCTATCCCTTGAGTGTGGGTAGAACTTGTGAATATGATATGATGTCATTCATTTGATTAGGCTACATAAAACTTCATTTTCGAAGACAAGTCAGAATTCTCCGGTTGGCCTTGAGAAGACCAATTGCTATAAGTCCTACAACTGCAATGAATTGAATTGCCAATAACCTGAATGACCTTGGAAGATGACCCTGAGTTCCAGGTAGAACCCATTCCAGTGAGGCCTTGATTTCAGCCTTGTGGGACCTGGAGCAGAGGACCCAGTGGAACTGTGCTGGATTCATGACCCACAGAAATTGTACGATAGTAAATGTGTGCTGTTTTTAGCCTCTACACATATGGTCATTTGTTACGCAGCAACAGAAAACAAATACAAACCATAATATATTTTGTAGGTGACAAGTCAGATAAAGTTGTTTACACAAAAGGTGAAAAATAAACTGACAAAAACATATAAAGTACACTGGGCATCTGGCCACTGGAAAAGAAGTAAGTCTTCACAATTTTTTTGCTGTACCTACAGAGTACATATATTCTGAAATGTATATATTTGTGTATAAGGACTTTTCTCTAGCATCTTCAATTTGAAGACACAAAAGTGATACAATAACTATCACCATCTTTGGATTGTGTAATTATTACCCTAAATTTGATTTGTTTTCCTATCCTTACCAATATTTTTTTACCCACACAATTTAATGCATAATAAACAGCTATATGAATAGTATTTATGTGAGATACCTAATGTCTATGTTTTTTGGATCAGATTCTTTTGATCCAAAGAGATACATTTTAAAGAGACAACTCATGAGGTAGATTTTATGACCCACTTCAGAGGAAATAGTTGGAAAGAAAACTAACTTCTCTATCATGCACATATAATTTATACTAAACGAAATATTATTTTACCTTAAATTTCTGAGTTAAAAGACAGAGGAAACATTAATGTATTCATCGAGTTATAATTCATAGACTAATATCAACCTACATAATTTATAAGCTATGAATTGTAAAGTACTTATATTTCAATTTTATCTACTACAATTTCCCTTAAAACATTTACCTTTTTCTTATATCAGTATTTCTTGTGTCTTTTCAATATATAATAAAAAGTTTATGTTTTAGACATATAAAACAGATAGATAACAAAGATAACAGGGCAATGCTACAATTTCCTTAAAGCTGCTAAATATACAGTACATACCTGTTATCTGTTCTAGTAAAAAAAAAAAAATGTTGAGAGGCACCTCAGTGGCTCAGTCAGTTGAGTGTCCAGCTCTTGGCATTGGCTTGAGTCATGGTCTCATTGTTTGTGGGACTGGGCCCAAATAGGGCTCTGGCCCCATACTGGGCAGGGAGCCTGCCTGGGATTCTCTCTCTCCCTCTCTCTCTGCCCCTCCCCCTGCTCACATGTATGCACATGCGCTCTCTCTCTCTCTCTCCCTCTCAAAACAATCAATAAATGGGGCATCTGGGGGCGCCTGGGTGGCGCAGTCGGTTAAGCGTCCGACTTCAGCCAGGTCACGATCTCGCGGTCCGGGAGTTCGAGCCCCGCGTCAGGCTCTGGGCTGATGGCTCAGAGCCTGGAGCCTGTTTCCGATTCTGTGTCTCCCTCTCTCTCTGTCCCTCCCCTGTTCATGCTCTGTCTCTCTCTGTCCCAAAAATAAATAAATGTTGAAAAAAAAAATTTTTTTTAAAAAAAAAAAAATTAAAAAAAAAATTAAAAAAAATAAATGGGGTATCTGGGTGGCTCAGTCGGTTAAGCATCTGACTTCAGCTCAGGTCATGATCTCTTGTTTTACAAGTCCAAGCCCTGAATTGGGCTCTGTGCTGACAGCTCTGAGCCTAGAGCCTGCTTCAGATTCTGTGTCTCCCTCTCTCTCTGCCCTCCCCCACTCACATTGTGTCTCTCTGCATCTCTCAAAAATAAATATAAAATAAAAAATAAACTTAAAAAAAGACAAGTTGACTATTTTAAAGCTACAGTTTCCACACATTTGTTCACCTTTAGTCTTAACTCTATGTCATTGATAAAAAAATTATATAATTGTAGAACCAGTAAAATTATTCTCCTTACTCAGGAAGCAATCCCAGATTGATCCAGTCTTTGTTTTGTTGCTTTAAGTGTTTCAAACATACAGAGGGGCGCCTGGGTGGCTCAGTCAATTGAGCCACTGGCTTCGGCTCAGGTCATGATCTCACAGCTTGTGAGTTTGAGCCCCACGTCAGACTCTGTGCTGATAGCTCAGAGCCTGGAGCCTGATTCAGATTCTGTGTCTCCCTCTCTCTCTGCCCTAACACACTCGCATTCTGTCTCTCTCTCAAAAATAAACAAACATTTAAATTTTTTTTAAAAAAACATACAGAAAAAAAGGAATATAACATAATGGAAAGGTTATTATAGCTTTATTTATAATTTGCTGTCAGATATTATATCAGCTTAAAATGTTTTTAAAAATACAACAGTATGAATTGAAATGATCTGTATGCTTCTCCACATAAATTTTTATATCCATCTATCTCAGAGGTGACCATTCTCCAAAATTTAATACCAGAAAGATATTTACTGATTTCTTTTAATTTTGAAGAAAAAACATGCACATTGAGAATTTTACCCACATGGAAAATTCCTTTGTTATAGCTTGAGATAATTGTGTCATTTAAAAAAAAAAAAATTCGTGATTATCCAGATACCAAATGATTAGATGGCCTTCTTTCCATTTATTTATAGTTCCATTTATGCCATTATATCTATCTGTCAACATTTATATTTATACAAATTTATGCATAATACTGACTTTTGTCTCTCATTATTGGATTTTTATGACCATTCTTGCAACAATCTTAATTTCTATAATTTTAAATATTGTGATAATTAGTAGAGAAAGAACCTGACTTCAGTCATCTCTAAAATTGTTCTTTTTTTTTTAAGTTTATTTATTTATTTACTTTTGGGAGAGAGATAGAGAGGTAGGGAGGGAAGGAGGGAGAGGGAGGGGCAGAGGGAGAAAGAGAGAGAGAATCTCAAGCAGGTTCTGCACTGTAAGCACAGAGCTCAATGAAGGGCTTGAACTCACAAACTGTGAGATCACAACCTGAGCCAAAATCTGAGATAGATACGCGTCCCACTAGAATTGTCTAGAACTCACAAACTGTGACATCACAACCTGAGCCAAAATCTCGGATAGATACGCGTCCCACTAGAATTGCCACTCAGGCGTCCCACTAGAATTGTCTATTCTTGACCTTTCTCTCTTCCATGTTAATTAGGAACAGCTGTCACCTATCAGGGAAAAACTAACAAAGTATAATATAATATAGTGTATAATATAATTAATAATATAATAATATAAATTCTGGTTAGCAATTGTTGGTGGATAGGGATATTGATTTTTTATGCTGTCTTGAGTAAATTGCTAAACTTATAGTTCTAATAGATTCTTTAGAATTTTCTATGTAGGTAATTATAGGATCTGAATAGAAGAAGTGAACACATTTTTGTTCCAATAGCATACCTCATTAGCTTTCTTAATGCATTGGTTAGGATCTCTATTCCAATGATGAAGAAGTGATAGCATTTTGTTTTACTCTTGACTTTACTGGGAATGCGTACACAGTTTCACCATTGGTATGCTCAAAATAAAAAAATTTTAGATAGGGGCGCCTGGGTGGCTCAGTTGGTTAAGCGTCCAACTTCGGCTCAGGTCATGATCTTGCAGTTTGTGAGTTTGAGCCCCACATCGGGCTCTGTGCTGATAGCTCAGAGCCTAGAGCCTGCTTCAGATTCTGTCTCCCTCTCTGTCTGCCCTTCCCCCGCTCACACTGTGTGTCTCCCTTCTTCTCAAAAATAAATAAACATAAAAAAATTTTTAAATATACTTTTTGAAGTTAATAAAGTTCCTTTTCACTGTTAATTTGTTAATGGCTCTTCTCTTGATGACTGGTAAACTTATCAATTCCTTTTCCACATCTACAAAAGTGATCCCTCACCCTCTTCAATCTATTGATACTGAAAATTTCTTGCATTTGGTATTCTTGGGTTGAGATATATTAATTTTTAAATAATTCTGAATTTGATTTGTGAGTATATAACTTAGAATCTATTTCAGTTCACAAAAGGGATTAGTCTACAATTTTATTTGCTTGCACTGTAGTTACTGTTTTTCTACCAAAGTAACAGTAACCTCATAAAATGACTTAAATAGCTTTTTCACTGTTTCTATACCCTGAAAACCTATATATATCTACATTTGTATACATATTCATAATAAAAATATTACAAATATCTTTTTCAAATTTGCAGTTATAAGACAAGTTCTGAGAATCTAATATCCCCAGAACTATCATTGACAATGTGACTATCATTGACAATACAGTCAATATTTCTATATAAGTTTTCTACTCTTATCTTTATTTTGCTTTACTTCTACTTCTTTGTTGTTTACTCTGTTCTTTTCTAGATTCTTGACAACACATATCTTTCTGCCTTTTTTTAGTAAATGCAGTTGAGGTTCTAAATTTTCCTCTAAGCATCTTTTTTTTTTTTTTTTTGAAACAGCGAAACAGAGAATGCAGGGGAGGGGCAGGGCGGGGGTGGGGGGGGAGAGAATCTGAAGCAGCCTCCATGTCCAGCACAGAACCTGACGCCAGGCTCAATCTCAAGACTGTGAGATCATGACCTGAGCCAAAATCAAGGTTTTGATGCTTAACCAACTGAGCCACACAGGCGCCCCCTCTAAGCACCATTGACATGCAGTACTTCCATTTTCATTCAATTGTAAATATTTTTCATTTCCCTTATGTTGATAATAATTCTGAGAATATTACTTTGGCAATATTTAGCTATGTCTATGTAGTATAGGGTGGTAGCTATCATGGAAGCTGAGATACTGAGTCTCAAAAGAGCTGTCACAAGAGCAAATGGAGACAATCTAAGTGATCCTGAAAGAGTAGATTTAATTGTCATTAAGGCTCAAGGAGCAACCAGGACAGTTAAAGATCTTCAGTGAATCTGTCAGGCTTGCATTTTAGAATGCCTTTTTTCCTTTCACTCTTTTCAGAAGACTGTGGGCTATCAAAACTGATGTAGTTTCTGGGTAATAGATAAGAAAGACCCTACAGTATTCTTTAATGAATGTGACTGTAAAATGAGTCCCATAATCACTAAAGAGGGAGACAGACATTTTTCAGATGGAAAGTACAAGGCCAAGGAACACTTTTTCCTCAGTTAAAACTGGTGGCTTTCAAACCAGAGAAACCTTTGATCTGTGCTGATACCAAGTATACAATAACCAAAATACTGTTCTCTCATTGCTGAAGGAAGGTAACTGTATTTGAAGTGTATTTGGAGGTATTCAAAAGGCTTCCTCCAGGCTTTGGTTCCACTCCTTATAGCAACTGTATAGTTTTTTTTATTTATTTTTTTTTAATTTTTTTTTTCAACGTTTATTTATTTTTGGGACAGAGAGAGACAGAGCATGAACGGGGGAGGGGCAGAGAGAGAGGGAGACACAGAATCGGAAACAGGCTCCAGGCTCTGAGCCATCAGCCCAGAGCCCGACGCGGGGCTCGAACTCACGGACCGCGAGATTGTGACCTGGCTGAAGTCGGACGCTCAACCGACTGCGCCACCCAGGCGCCCCAGCAACTGTATAGTTTTGCCAAGATTACGTTGTAGGCAAGTGGGACTAGAAAACATCCTTGGCTATACCTTTGAAGTTTTCTCATCAGTGAAGGTTTTAAAATGTAGTCAATTTATCCTTGCCATGACAATAAAACTAACAGCTCTGGCTAATGCATTATGTTAATCAGCACTAGCAGAATGGAAGACTAGAATCCTCTCTCAAGTTACAATACACACTTAATGTACAAGGATGTAGTCAAAGATTATCCTGGGAAAAAAGAACATATTATGAACAGTGCCAACCTTTGAAAAACTGTCATGGCTTTTTATTTATATTATAAAGTACTATGATTATCCCAGATTGATAAAACCTACAAAGAAAATCGTTTTATGGATACTGTACCAGTATTTATAAACATTAGTATGCTTCCTTTAACTTCAAAACCACACGATCACTGAAGTGCACTTATATTAATCTTCTTACTTATACATAATTAAATTTAAAAGACCACCTTTCTTTTGATTTATCAGTCTTTCTTTTATCACAAATTTGGTAATCACAACCGTTTTTGAAAAAATTTCATTGGGAGAAGACTAAAACAAACTTCCCTAAATCTATTATTCTTCTTTATAAGGTGAGAAAGCAAATCTTGGTGTTACTTGGGGGTCATTCTAGAAAATATGTAGATAATTTGGGCACAAAAGACAGATTTATTATCCAAAATTCAGCTCTGCCCTCATGACCCAAGCCTCTCAAAAGCTCACCTTCCAATACCATCATCTTTGAGGGTTAGGATTTCAACACAAGAATTTGGGGAAGGGAGGGACATATTCAAACCATAGCAGAATACGAAGGTGTGAATCTTAGATTGAGGATTTCAAAAGGATGCACACTTTTGAAATAATAAGTGCAATGAAAGGTACCAAACAAGAAAGTACAAGGATAGATAAAGGGTATTGGGAGTTCAAATAATACAGAAACTGAACTTGTAGGGGGACCAATCCATCAACATGTAATTTTCTTTGCTGTACTGAGCACTCAGGCATAGGAGCAGAGAAGTCCGATTACATGAAATATGAAGTAATTTGTAAGAAGGACAAGGAGATGAGGAGTTTAGGCATAAAGGCAATAGAGTAACTGAAATAAACTTGGAAGGTCAAGAATCTGAAGATCTAAACAGGAAAAAAGGAGAAGGAAATGTTTATACAGAGTCAGCAATGAGCCTACTTTTAACAAGCACCTTGCCTACGTGTCATCTAATTCTCACATCAACCCTTTGTAACAGAGTTTATTTCACTGATGGACAAACTCAGGTTCAAGAAATTAAAGTGAGTTCTACCTATTATTAACCTAGTAGGAAAGGAGATGATTATGAAAGAATGGGATATTCAAGTTTAAGATTTCAGACATGGAACCAAAGAACCAGGGCATATCTGAACATAATTCAGTGTTGTAATCAAATAACCCCTCCAGGAATAATTTGACAGATATTAATGATATTCATCCTAGTTGTTACACACTAGGTAATTATCCACAGATGATACCCAGTTTTCATTACTTTTATTGATAACTATCATTAGTATTAATTTTATACACCAAAGTCAAGGTTTTTTTTCTCTCTTATTAGTTCTTTGAGAGGTATAAAAACCCTCCCTGGTAACACATATCCCTGATTCTGAGAAGCGTGAAGTCATTATCATATAGTGTTGGGAAATTGCTTCTGAGCTAACTTATTTACTTTACAGAGCTCCCTTTTATCTCTCCCAAGTTTGCTCAGTACAACCAGACAGTAAAAAGGAGAAAAGGCCTATTAATTGTGTGTAGTGAATAAAAAGAAAAAGCACAGAGAGGAATCAATTGCCCTTTCTCCCAATCTCTGCTGCTAGCGTTAGGGTAGATATTCTTCCACAGGATAGGTATGTTAGCAAAAGATGAGTTAAATGAACACTCTTGAGCCAAGACAAAGCCCCCAGATGGCTGCCATTTTTAATTGTTCTGTTGTTTATCCTCAAAAATAAGCAGCAGAGTACTAAGAGCATAGGAACTGGAATCAGACTCCCCAGCTTCTTAGTCCTGCTACTGTTAGCCGAGTGACTAGGATAAATTAGTGAATGGGAGCACAGAAAGTAAATCTGAAAACAGGAAGTGCAAATGCTCCATTAACTATATTTAGTATTTAAGCATCTTATGATCAAACAAGTTACTATCCCACAGCAGTCCAACCCCTGGGTGAGGCTCTGACCTTCCTGTAATTACCTGACCAGCTAAAAAAAAAAAAAAAAGGCTAATTCTTCACCAGTCCCTCTCCTTTGGGCTATTATATAAGCTTAGGATTCTTTCCATTGTTCAATCACTTAATGTGCAGATCAGTACAAAATTTGCTTTCATAAATTTTAAATTTTATGTAAAAATTATCTGACCACTTAACATTAATATAAGATTTTGTGTATTCAAGGATAGAAAATTACAACCACATCCTGCAAAGGAAAAATCCCAAAATACACTGATTCCTGCTGTCATTTCAGCCTCCAGGATTAACTAATCACAAACAGGATTTAATGAACTGACTATACACTAACACACACACTAATTAGAAAGCACATGTTTTTGGTCCACTCCAGCAGCCAGGAGGTCCTGAGTCTCTCCCATATCCAGCTGCATGTCTCAGAGCTCTCCTCTCCCATCTGGGAGGTTTTAGGGCTACACACCCAAAATGGTCTTTGCTGCTCAACCTTTCATTTCCAGAGCATCCTCTTTTGTGGCTGCAGCAGACCTCATGTGTCTCTGAGGCTGCTTATCAAAGTGAGTTTTCTTTGCTTATTTCTTTCTTCTAAATTATTAATGCTTTCCTAGGGTCATTTTTTTCTATGTGTTTATCTCAATTCTTGTGGATTAGGCTTTTCTCTATACCTACAGATCCTTGGTTGAACACTCACATTTAAGAATTAAGCCCTACTTAGCATTTCTCCAAAGAAGATATACAAGTATCCAATAAGCACATGAAAAGGTGCTCAACATCATTATCAAAATCATAAGAGCTGCCATTCCACACCTGTGAGGATGGCTACAGTAAACAGAAACAAGTGTTAGTGAGGATGTGGAAAAACTGTATTCCCCACACTTCACTGGTGGAAATGTAAAATGGTGCAATCTTTTTCATATAAAGCAGTCTGCAAGTTTCTTAAAATGTTCAACACATAGATAACATGTGACAAAGCAATTCTACTCTTTCGTATATACTGAAAAGAAATGAGAACATGTCCTTGCAAAAATGTGAGCATGAATGTTCATAACAGCATTATTCGTAACAGCCAAAAAGTGGAACTGAAGTAGGGCAGTGACAGTGGAAATGGAGAGAAGTGAATAGGGCTGGAAAAAATTTTGGTAGAAGTAACAACCTTGACTGATAGGATGAGAGAGGTGAGAGAAGGGGTCTAAGATAACACAGATTTGATTTAAGTGAACAAATGAATGGTGTCTCCATTTAAAAAAGAAAAACAGCGGAGCAGATGGATTTTTGCAGAGACATCAAGAGTGCAGTACAGGATACCCTAATCATTATAAGACATACAAGAATAGACGTTCATATATTTATTCCCTCTGTTCAGTCACCTAAAGTATTTTTTACTAACAAACATTATTTAGGTAATGGGCTTTTTCTCCTCTACTGTCTAACCCCCTTGACAATTTTGTTACATATTCTACATAAACTGTGCTCTATTTTAATTAAATTAACAGAATTAGAATATAAGTTTTCTATATAATATTTCATTGGGTAAAGATTAAATTTTAATATTCCAAAAAATTTAATATTGTATTTTCCTCCCTAGCAACATAAAAATACATTTTATATAATTGTCTGTGGAAGGAGAAAATGGATAGAAGTAAAGCTTAAATGGTTTCAATTTTTTCCATCCCATAACCAAGGTTCACTTGTGTAGTTATAGGGTAAAACTGAAATTACATGGCTATTCAATTACTGTGAAAAAAAATTGAATCTTTTTAAGTTTCCTATGTAGAGCTTTTGAGCCAGTGGAAAAAGACTTTTCTTCTTGACTTGTGCAGAATTGAAATTCCCTTCACTTTGATCTAGATTTAAATGTCATTCCTCTTTCAATCATATAAGCATAGGCAATGAGTGTTCTCAATTCTTTTTTGCATCATGTAGCACATGTTTTACCTTTAAAATGGTAATAAAAATACTCAAATTCATGATTTATATATATTCTAAGAGACAAAAGTCATTTCAGAATTGAATATTGCATGCAACACTGTATTATATTTTAATTCTGGTTGAATTGTATCACATAATGCTTTTTCTGAATTTCATGTAAAACCTTGAAAGTATAACTAAAATTTTCCATGTAAAATTTTTTTAATACTTGTTATTATTGTAATGTGTTCATAAATGGTTTCAAATAATTTGTACAAAATTAAGTAAAAATATAAGATGGGATATAATGCAATGATTTTTTTAAATGTTTTTATTTATTTTTGAAGGAGAGGGAGAGAAAGACAGAGTATGAGTGGGAGAGGAGCAGAGAGAGAGGGAGACACAGAATTTGAAGCAGGCTCCAGGCTCTAAGCTGTCAGCACAGAGCCCAATGCGCGGCTCAAACACACAAACCGTGAGATCATGACCTTAGCCAAAGCCGGACACTCAACCAACTGAGCCACCCAGGCACCCCTATAATGCAATGATTTTTTAAGAACCCTGGGTAATAATAACTTTGTCCCCTATCCTTTGAACAAAAATAGAGCTAGGGGTGCCTGGCTGGCTCAGTTGGAGGGGCATGCGACTCTTGATCTCAGGGTCGTGAGTTTGAGCCCCATGTTGGGTGTGTAGATTACTCAAAAAAAAAAAAAAAAACTTAAAAAAAACTTTTTAAATAGAGCTATCTTTTGTGTAACATGTGCTCAGTTCTTTCTTTGTGCCAGGAACTATCACACATATTATTTGCTGAAATAAATTTGATTGTCCTAAACAATGAAGATGAGGAAGGCGAAAAACAGAGACACGGAGTAACTTAACCAAAGACCACAGTGATACCTGGCAAAGGCAAGACTCACACCCACTTACCTGCCTGCAAAGGCCAGGTTCTTCACGCGCGCACACACACACACACACACACACACACACACACACACACAAGCATGCTAATTATTTTTCAGTATCTGGGGAAAGTGTGAGAGAAAAATTATAAATTAACTTTTAAAGCACTTTATTGATATTTTATTAAAGAAAGAAAACACTGAGTGAGTTAATATGAAAAGTTAACATAATATTCTTCCTGGCTCTTTGTCCTCTCAGCGTTCTGAAGGCAAAAAAATTGGAACCAGTAACTCATAATACCAATGGCATGACCATCATGTAGCTGTTTTCTCTAAAGTGTTCAAAGTTACTGTGAATTTTTTTAACTGAATTAATATACCAGTAAAATAAATAAAGTGAAAGCGGCCAGAAATTCAAGTCTAAACAAAAACTTCTCTGGAGATCAATACTCTGAAGATCAACAATTTATATAATTAAGCATTGAATTATTGTTTTTAAAAATCCAACTAAAAAAATTCCAACTAAATAGTGGTAAGTGAAATTGCATCCAACCAAAGAATATCTCTCATTAAAAGAAAATGCTGAGAGCTAGATGGTAGTCAGGCTGGAGATGTAGCAATGGTTACCATGGAGGCAAATTGGAATGGCTAGAAAAGACCACAATGTATCAAACTTAACACCTCAACTTGCTTCTCAGTAATTACTTCATACCAACATCCCATTGCTTTAAAGGCATTCTGTGCTGGTTTGTTATAGGAGTAGGCTGACATATCATTAGGCTTCAGGTTTTCACAGCTCTTATACAGAAAACTTTTGTATAAGTTTTTAGTGTGATTTTTCTTGTTAATCTTCCTTATGTTTTTGCATTGACCTTGGCAGTCATAACTATGGACTGCTGATTTTTAAAACATAATATTTCTGACATTTTATCAAAACTAATGAAGAACATCCTAGTTTCTCACCCTGTGTGTTCCTAAGAAAAAGAAAAATCTTCTGGGTCCAATATTCAAAGTAAACATGACCACTTTTAGGAAAGATTTACTCTCTCACACTAATAACATTTTTAAAATCCATTAAATGAAACATGCAATGATTAGAAACAAACAAAAAAATTGCTTTTATTCCTCACTGATTGGTTCCCAATATGAACAAAGGGTTCACTCTAGTATCTTCTATGTGTATTTTTTAAATGAGATCACAAACTGAAGAAATGTTTCATAGGCCAAACTGTGTTGGGGTATGCATTATAGCCATAGTACATCTATAATCATTTATACATTTTCCAGATTTTTTTTAGCTTAAATATGCATAACTTTCACAGTGAAGTTGAGATTGTTTAATTTTTCCACTCCTTAGCAATCACTAGCAATGGCCAAAAGATGCCCAATACCGCACAAAAATGAAAATAGTAAAGTGCATATAGATTTCACAATTACAAGTAAAAATTGTTTTATTTCCCCCAATTCCAAATCATATTAACTAAAACCTACCCATTCTGGCATGTTGGTTTATTTTAACATGTATTTTTCATATAACTAAATTGGCCTAATTTATTGAACACCTCATTGTATTACAACACTTCTTTTTATTTGGTCATTCTCAGCATAAGACGTTGTAGCCATGAAAATAAAATAATATGTAGAAGTAACAACATTGTTACCGTAAGTATTTACATACTTTTCCTCATATAAATGTTCAGCTCTCATCAGAAATGCAAAATTAATTTTCTTGTCTTCTCACCGTTCCAGTCATATGATGTCAATAATGAACTTTTCATAAGATCACACATCGAAAATATTGTAGAAATGGAGGCATTGGTAGTGACAGCAGGCAATATAATGTACCGCAATTTGTTCAACCTCTTTATTACATCTGCTAGTGAAAAGCACCACTATGCACCCAAGAGGTTAGACCAAATGAATCTCGGTTTCCCTCTTCTCTCTCATCCTCTCACCCATCAGTCCCCAAACTCCCCTTCCTACACAAGTCTGAACCTATCCTTTCTTCAATTTCCACACTGCCATTGCTTTAATTCAGATTTACAGGACTTTTCACTTGGATTATTAAGTATCTCAACTGGTCTCCTGCCTTCCTCACTCTGTCATCCCCTCCTTCCTGTTCTCCACTCTCTTGCCAAAGTAATCTTTCTAAAACTCAACACTATTCATATCTATCCCCTCGTAAAAACCACCAAGGGGTCTCAGTGTATTTTCAGGATAGTCTAAACTTTAAGCAATTTTTCATGGCTTTCATGTTGTGGTCCTTGCTTGCCTATTCAATCTTGTCCTATTATCTCATAAAACCTAATAATACAGCACACTTGAAATTCCACAAGAACAATGCTCTCTGTTGCCCTCATGTGCTTAGAAGACTCAGTCCCAACTCACACCCCCTCCCAGGCCATCCCATCTCCTTGCCCTTCCAGACTGAGTGGTGAATAAGGTATGTCTCCTTCATGCTCTGTACCTACCATATTTATACTACCACCACACTGCTTGTGTGCTTGTATTCTCCTCTAGAATCTGTTTTCTGACCAGGAGTTCCTAAAGAATGAAATGATTTTTAATTTCTACATAACATGTTAAACATAGAGCCAACAATATATCATATTGTTTATCTCACTGTTGCCATAAATACAGAAATATTCTAGAGATGCTACCTCCTCATTTTAAGTATAGAAAATATGATGATAAACTTAGATTTAACTGGATATGGGTCTGAGAAAGAAAATAAAATCATATGCTGCAGTATTTTATAGTAAATGAAAATAACAAGTTTCTCAGGACTTAAAAGAAATAAAAATTTAGGTATTTCTTACTGTTGGAAGTCTTCTGGCTATAGGCCAGAACTTGGGAAGTCTCCTCTCTCAATTTATACTAAAAATATTCAATTTTCTTTTTACTATAATTGCCAATTAAGATTATCTAGAAAAAAAGACATTAACTTGCTTCCTTTTGCACTCCCAATTAGCTTAAAGGAACTCAATTCTCAATTGCATTTTCCTCTTTCTTTTCAGTGATAACAAAGAAACACTAGACCACAGTGGTAGTGACAGAGCCCTCAATCAGAGTGACTGCAATTGCTCTCATTTTGAAAGAAATGCTAAGGTCTTAATTTATATGTGTCTCATTCTCAACTGTCTCCTTCCAATAGGTCACATCAATATTAAATGTGTAACTTAACTGAGCTCTGTGAGCATTTTACAACATGGATTACATTATGTAATATTATGTAACACAAATACACACACACACACACACACACACACACACACACACACACACTCATCCTCAACCCTCTTCCCTAACCTTTCTTATGAGTTTAGACATATAAGAGGATAACGAGAATAACATGGAAGCTTCCCAGATAGTATGCTTCCAATATGTGGGTCACAATATTGATCTCCTCATCTTTGAGCCAAGCAAAGCAGGAGCCAGAGTGACCAGAACCTCCAGAAATTGGTTGCCTCTAACTGTAAGCAGCCTCTTCCTTTTATCTCATATGCCACATCATCATTTTCTCCAAGTGTCATAACATGCAAAAGTTTGGGAAGTACTATAATGAGATTTAATATGTTTAACAACAAATCTCTAGTATACACATCACTTTCCTCATCTAAACTTGCTCTTAGTCTTATATTCTCTATCTCACTGGCTTGTTGTCACCACCCACTCAGTCACCTAGGTTGGAAATGTCATTCATGACCTAAATCACCATCAAGTATAACTTCTAAATATTCCCCCAATACCATGGTCCAATTCGTCATCATCCGTCAAATGGATATTGCCTCCTGAATGGTCTCCTGGACTTCTCAGCTTCAAAATTGTCCTCCACAGAGCCACCTTTCTGAAATCAAATCTGATGATACCGTGCTACAGTCTAAACTGACACGCTGGTTTCCATTATCAATACAATAAAGTCCATGCATCTCAAAACTAGGTAAAAAAGCACCTTGTGACATGGACAGTACCTGTTTCTTAAGCTCCATATTTAGCTACATCCAGGTAAAATTCCAGAAACATCACACTGCTTATATTTTACTAGATACAACCAACTCTTTACTCACTCCTTATGCAGCGATGTGATATAAATTGGCTTGGGGAAGGAGGGGATGTAGGTAGAACCTGATTTGTCACATTTGTCAATTTCGACATTGCAAATACTTCCATTCCAGCCTATTTCAAATGGAGTCACTGAACATGGAGTTAGGAAGACATACACAGTAACACATAATTACATAGCAGTCCCACCACACAGACACAATAGACGTAAACATGCTTAACAAAGCATACATAATAGTAAATGTGGTGAAACAATTAGGAAGTGATGAGTTTTCTGTTGATTACTGTTGCTTTTAATAGAATTTATTTAATTGCAAGTTCATATAAATCTAATTTTAATAATGGTTGTGTTTAACAAGCAGCACACAAAATTCCTATGCCTGGAGTGCCATTTTATTCAATTATCCAGACTCCTTCCTGCCTGGCTGAGGGCTGCTCATCTTTTAAGGCGATCATGAACCACCTATATCAAACACCTGCATTTGTTAAAATGCGGGTCTTGGGGTTCATCTCCCAGACCTGCTGAATCTGAAACTCCCTGGAAGCCTAGGAGTCTGTGGTTCCACAAGCTAGCTTGCTGAGAGAGTCTGAAGCCCTAAAGTTTGAGAAACCTTTGTTTCTTTTCTGCTAAGGTGTCATATCACCCAGGAAATCTTTCCTGTGTGACTTACTTCCAGGAGGGCAGGATGGGAAAAGAATAAGCAAAATCACAGTGGCCTGCAACAGAATGGCATAGGAAACTGCAGGAAGTTCAGCAGGCCTGTGGGGTGACAGCTGAGAAGAGTGATTGGGAAGAACAGGTCTCCAGAAGTAGCTAAGGGCTACCATGGAAGGCCTTTCATTGTACATTGGAGACTTGGACTTTATTGTAACAGCAGTGAAAATAATTGAAAAGTTTGAAGCCAAAGAGTGACACTTCGTATTTAAAAAAAAAAAACTCAACCTCCTGAATAGCCAAAGCAATCTTGACATCTGGCATCATAATCCCAGACTTCAAGCTATACTACAAAGCTGTAATCATTAAGACAGTATGGTACTGGCACAAGAACAGACACTCAGATCAATGGAACAGAATAGAGAACCCAGAAATGGACCCACAAACGTATGGCCAACTAATCTTTGACAAAGCAGAAAAGAATATCCAGTGGAATAAAGACAGTCACTTCAGCAAGTGGTGTTGGGAAAACTGGACAGTGACATGCAAAAGAATAATCCTGGACCACTTTCTTACACCATACACAAAAATAAACTCAAAATGGATGAAAGACCTCAATGTAAGACAGGAAGCCATCAAAATCCTCAAGGAGAAAGCAGGCAAAAACCTCTTTGATCTTGGCCGCAGCAACTTCTTATTCAACACATCTCCAGAGGCCAGGGAAACCAAAGCAAAAATGAACTACTGGGACCTCATCAAAATAAAAAGCTTCTGCACAGCAAAGGAAACAATCAGCAAAACTAAAAGGCAACCGACAGAATGGGAGAAGATATTTGCAAATGACATATCAGATAAAGGGTGCATATCCAAAATCTATAAAGGACTTACCAAACTCAACATCCCCCCCAAAAAAAATCTAGTGAAAAAATGGGTAAAAGACATGAATAGACACTTCTCCAAAGAAGACATCCAGATGGCCAACCGACACATGAAAAAATGCTCAACATCACTCATCATCAGGGAAATACAAATCAAAACCACAATGAGATACCACCTCACACCCATCAGAATGGCTAACATTAACAACTCAGGCAACAACAGATGTTGGTGAGGATGTGGAGAAAGAGGATCTCTTTTGCATTGTTGGTGGGAATGCAAGCTGGTGCAGCCACTCTGGAAAACAGTATGAAGGTTCCTCAAAAAACTAAAAATAAAACTACCCTACGACCTAGCAATTGAACTACTAGGTATTTATCCAAGGGATACAAGTATGCTGTGCTGAAGGGGCACATGCACCTCTATGTTTATAGCAGCACTATCAACAATAGCCAAAGTATGGAAAGAGCCCAAATGTCCATCAATGGATGAATGGATAAAGACGATATGGTATATATACACAATGGAGTATTACTCGGCAATCAAAAAGAATGAAATCTTGCCATTTGCAACTACCTGGATGGAACTAGAGGGTATTATGCTAAGCAAAACTAGTCAGAGAAAGACAAATATCATATGACTTCATTCATTATGAAGACTTTAAGACACAAAACAGATAAACATAAGGGAAGGGAAACAAAAATAATATAAAAACAGGGAGGGGGACAAAACATAAGAGACTGTTAAATATAGAGAACAAACAGAGTTACTGGCAGGGTTGTGGGAGAGGGGATGGGATAAATGGGTAAGGGCCATTAAGGAATCTACTCCTGAAATCACTGTTGCACTATATGCTAATTTGGATGTTAATTAAAAAAATAAAATAAAAAAAAAACTATTCAAACTTCCTCTTCCATGTATAAACTTTAATAGCTCATTGAACAGAATAAAACAATTTTAAATAAAATTATATGGCCTTTTTTCTCAGAATAACTGATACCTTACATGATTTATTGATTTGAAACATGAACTCCCGCATTAAAAACAAAAAGAAAAGAAAAAAAAAGTTGTATTTCTTTCATTCCTAGGTAATAATCTCTCTTTGAATAAAATGGGTGATCTTCTCCATGAGATTCCTTTACCCTAATCAGTACCACCAATACCATTGTGACTCTCCACTCTGCTCACTCCTTAAAGTTTTTACAGCTTTGACCCATCAACAACCTCAAAAAAAAAAAAAAAAACCCCTCAAAAGCCATTCTGATCCCTCCACTCCTAGCATTTAAACTTCCAGAAAGTCTCTATAAAAATGCTAAGTAAAAGCAAAAAGGGACCAATGAATCACAAAAGGCATTAAAAAAATCTCGGCTTACAAAATGATGTATCCTAAACCTCTCTTAAATGTGGAAATGATGGATATAAATTTACTCCAAAATTCAAAAACTAAATAACTTTATGAGAATTATTACATTCATACTTAACAATAAGTAGAGAATTACAGAGTCAAATTGTGGTGTGCTCTGTGGCAGCCAGCTCCCTTCACTTACCACATAATTTACCTGTTGCTGCTCTTCTGTTCTGCAGCGCCTTAAATTCAAATCTATGCCTTAGCAGCATTGCAAATGATCACCTCAGGGGGATGAATGTGGAAAAGTTACAAACAGAGGAACCTTAAAATATGGAAATGCATGAATATCGACTAACATATTTTCTTAAAGAACACATATTTCTTTCCAACACATTATATAAATGCAAATATTATTTCCATCCTGACTCCCTGAACATTCTAAGATCATGATAAACATTAGCACCTGGAAACATCCAGACCCTCTATTCACTAAATCTTTCTCCATCCCTGACTAGTGATTTATAGACCTTCAACAAATAGACTGTCAATAAGGTCTGTGAATGAACGAAAGAACAAATTTAAGGACTTGAAACATGATTCTGTTTGAAAGGAATATATCTGTTCAAATTTTCCCATTTCATAAATACATGTGAAGCTTTAAAAAATCTTGCTCTGTAATTTGGGTACATCTAGAATAAAGAGTCCTATGGCAAATAAAAGTTCTCACAATTAATTACTTATTCATTCATTTGAAATCACTACAAAGTATCAGATATGCATCTAATACCTTTTATTATGTTCTAAAGAAACAGATTGGGATACCTGGGTGGCTCAGTCAGTTTAGCCTCCAACTTCAGCTCAGGTCATGATCTTACAGTTCATGGGTTCTAGCCCCTCATCGGGCTCTGTGCTGACAGCTTGGAGCCTGGAGCTTGCTTCAGATTCTGCGTCTCCCTTTCTCTCTGCCCCTCCCCACTCGTATTCTATCTCTCTCTCAAATATATATAAGCATTTTAAAAATTGTTTAAAAAGAAACAAATTTTCTGAGGTTTTAAAAATAATTTCAAGAGAGGGAAGATGGCGGCGTAGGAGGACGCTGGGCTCACCGCGCGTCCTGCTGATCACTTAGATTCCACCTACACCTGCCTAAATAACCCAGAAAACCGCCAGAGGATTAGCAGAACGGAGTCGCCGGAGCCAAGCGCAGACGAGAGGCCCACGGAAGAGGGTAGGAAGGGCGGCGAGGCGGTGCGCGCTCCACGGACTGGCGGGAGGGAGCCAGGACGGAGGGGCGGCTCGCCGGCCAAGCAGAGCCCCCGAGTCTGGCTTGCAAAAAGCGGAGGGGCCTGACGGACTGTGTTCCGACAGCAAGCGCGACTTAGCGTCTGGGAGGTCATAAGTTAACAGCTCTGCTCGGAAAGCGGGAAGGCTGGAGGACAAAGGGAAGGAAAGCTGCTGAGCCCCCGGACGACAGAGCTCAGTTTGGTGGGGAACAAAGGCGCTCGCCAGCGCCATCTCCCCCGCCCATCCCCCAGCCAAAATCCCAAAAAGCACCAGTTCCTGCCAGGGAACTTGCTCGCTCCGCGCAAACACCCAACTCTGCGCTTCTGCAGAGCCAAACCTCCGGCAGCGGATCTGACTCCCTCCTGCTGCCACAGGGCCCCTCCTGAAGTGGAACACCTAAGGAGAAGCAAGCTAAGCCTGCCCCTCCTGCCCCCGTGCACCTTGCCTACCCACCCCAGCTAAGACGCCAGATCCCCAGCATCACAAGCCTGGCAGTGTGCAAGTAGCCCAGACAGGCCACCCCACCCCAGAGTGAATCCCGCCCCTAGGAGAGGGGAAGAGAAGGCACACACCAGTCTGACTGTGGACACAGCGGTCTGCTGGGGGCAGACATCAGGTCTGACTGCGGCTCCGCCCACCAACTCCAGTTATACACCACAGCACAGGGGAAGTGCCCTGCAGGTCCTCACCACGCCAGGGACTATCCAAAATGACCAAGCGGAAGAATTCCCCTCAGAAGAATCTCCAGGAAATAACAACAGCTAATGAGCTGATCAAAAACGATTTAAATAATATAACAGAAAGTGAATTTAGAATAATAGTCATAAAATTAATCGCTGGGCTTGAAAACAGTATAGCTGACAGCAGAGAATCTCTTGCTACAGAGATCAAGGGACTAAGGAACAGTTACGAGGAGCTGAAAAACGCTTTAAACGAAATGCATAACAAAATGGAAACCACCACGGCTCGGATTGAAGAGGCAGAGGAGAGAATAGGTGAACTAGAAGATAAAGTTATGGAAAAAGAGGAAGCTGAGAAAAAGAGAGATAAAAAAATCCAGGAGTATGAGGGGAAAATTAGAGAACTAAGTGATACACTAAAAAGAAATAATATACGCATAATAGGTATCCCAGAGGAGGAAGAGAGAGGGAAAGGTGCTGAAGGGGTACTTGAAGAAATCATAGCTGAGAACTTCCCTGAACTGGGGAAGGAAAAAGGCATTGAAATCCAAGAGGCACAGAGAACTCCCTTCAGACGTAACTTGAATCGATCTTCTGTACGACATATCATAGTGAAACTGGCAAAATACAAGGATAAAGAGAAAATTCTGAAAGCAGCAAGGGGTAAACGTGCCCTCACATATAAAGGGAGACCTATAAGACTCGTGACTGATCTCTCTTTTGAAACTTGGCAGGCCAGAAAGAATTGGCACGAGATTTTCAGTGTGCTAGACAGAAAAAATATGCAGCCGAGAATCCTTTATCCAGCAAGTCTGTCATTTAGGATAGAAGGAGAGATAAAGGTCTTCCCAAACAAACAAAAACTGAAGGAATTTGTCACCACTAAACCAGCCCTCCAAGAGATCCTAAGGGGGACCCGGTGAGACAAAGTACCAGAGACATCACTACAAGCATAAAACATACAGACATCACAATGACTCTAAACCCATATCTTTCTATAATAACACTGAATGTAAATGGATTAAATGCGCCAACCAGGGGCGCCTGGGTGGCGCAGTCGGTTAAGCGTCCGACTTCAGCCAGGTCACGATCTCACGGTCCGTGAGTTTGAGCCCCGCGTCGGGCTCTGGGCTGATGGCTCAGAGCCTGGAGCCTGTTTCCGATTCTGTGTCTCCCTCTCTCTCTGCCCTTCCCCCATTCATGCTCTGTCTCTCTCTGTCTCAAAAATAAATAAAAACGTTGAAAAAAAAATTTAAAAAAAATAAATAAATAAATGCGCCAACCAAAAGACATAGGGTATCAGAATGGATAAAAAAACAAGACCCATCTATTTGCTGTCTACAAGAGACTCATTTTAGACCTGAGGACACCTTTAGATTGAGAGTGAGGGGATGGAGAACTATTTATCATGCGACTGGAAGCCAAAAGAAAGCTGGAGTAGCCATACTTATATCAGACAAACTGGACTTTAAATTAAAGGCTGTAACAAGAGATGAAGAAGGACATTATATAATAGTGACAGGGTCTATCCATCAGGAAGAGCTAACAATTATAAATGTCTATGCGCCGAATACCGGAGCGCCCAAATATATAAAACAATTACTCATAAACATAAGCAACCTTATTGATAAGAATGTGGTAATTGCAGGGGACTTTAACACCCCACTTACAGAAATGGATAGATCATCTAGACACACGGTCAATAAAGAAACAAGGGCCCTGAATGAGACATTGGATCAGATGGACTTGACAGATATATTTAGAACTCTGCATCCCAAAGCAACAGAATATACTTTCTTCTCGAGTGCACATGGAACATTCTCCAAGATAGATCATATACTGGGTCACAAAACAGCCCTTCATAAGTTTACAAGAATTGAAATCATACCATGCATACTTTCAGACCACAATGCTATGAAGCTTGAAATCAACCACAGAAAAAAGTCTGGAAAACCTCCAAAAACATGGAGGTTAAAGAACACCCTACTAACGAATGAGTGGGTCAACCAGGCAATTAGAGAAGAAATTAAAAAATATATGGAAACAAACGAAAATGAAAATACAACAATCCAAACGCTTTGGGACGCAGCAAAGGCAGTCCTGAGAGGAAAATACATTGCAATCCAGGCCTATCTCAAGAAACAAGAAAAATCCCAAATACAAAATCTAACAGCACACCTACAGGAAATAGAAGCAGAACAGCAAAGGCAGCCTAAACCCAGCAGAAGAAGAGAAATAATAAAGATCAGAGCAGAAATAAACAATATAGAATCTAAAAAAACTGTAGAGCAGATCAACGAAACCAAGAGTTGGTTTTTTGAAAAAATAAACAAAATTGACAAACCTCTAGCCAGGCTTCTCAAAAAGAAAAGGGAGATGACCCAAATAGATAAAATCATGAATGAAAATGGAATTATTACAACCAATCCCTCAGAGATACAAACAATTATCAGGGAATACTATGAAAAATTATATGCCAACAATTGGACAACCTGGAAGAAATGGACAAATTCCTGAACACCCACACTCTTCCAAAACTCAATCAGGAGGAAATAGAAAGCTTGAACAGACCCATAACCAGCGAAGAAATTGAATCGGTTATCAAAAATCTCCCAACAAATAAGAGTCCAGGACCAGATGGCTTCCCAGGGGAGTTCTACCAGACGTTTAAAGCAGAGATAATACCTATCCTTCTCAAGCTATTCCAAGAAATAGAAAGGGAAGGAAAACTTCCAGACTCATTCTATGAAGCCAGTATTACTTTGATTCCTAAAACAGACAGAGACCCAGTAAAAAAAGAGAACTACAGGCCAATATCCCTGATGAATATGGATGCAAAAATTCTCAATAAGATACTAGCAAATCGAGGGGCGCCTGGGTGGCGCAGTCGGTTAAGCGTCCGACTTCAGCCAGGTCACGGTCTCGCGGTCCGCGAGTTCGAGCCCCGCGTCGGGCTCTGGGCTGATGGCTCAGAGCCTGGAGCCTGTTTCCGATTCTGTGTCTCCCTCTCTCTCTGCCCCTCCCCCGTTCGTGCTCTGTCTCTCTCTGTCCCAAAAATAAATAAACGCTGAAAAAAAAAATTTTTTTTTTTAAAAATTAAAAAAAAGATACTAGCAAATCGAATTCAACGGCATATAAAAAGAATTATTCACCATGATCAAGTGGGATTCATTCCTGGGATGCAGGGCTGGTTCAACATTCGCAAATCAATCAACGTGATACATCACATTAACAAAAAAAAAAGAGAAGAACCATATGATCCTGTCAATCGATGCAGAAAAGGCCTTTGACAAAATCCAGCACCCTTTCTTAATAAAAACCCTTGAGAAAGTCGGGATAGAAGGAACATACTTAAAGATCATAAAAGCCATTTATGAAAAGCCCACAGCTAACATCATCCTCAACGGGGAAAAACTGAGAGCTTTTTCCCTGAGATCAGAAACACGACAGGGATGCCCACTCTCACCGCTGTTGTTTAACATAGTGCTGGAAGTTCTAGCATCAGCAATCAGACAGCAAAAGGAAATCAAAGGCATCAAAATTCGCAAAGATGAAGTCAAGCTTTCACTTTTTGCAGATGACATGATATTATACGTGGAAAATCCGATAGACTCCACCAAAAGTCTGCTAGAACTGATACATGAATTCAGCAAAGTTGCAGGATACAAAATCAATGTACAGAAATCAGTTGCATTCTTATACACTAACAATGAAGCAACAGAAAGACAAATAAAGAAACTGATCCCATTCACAATTGCACCAAGAAGCATAAAATACCTAGGAATCAATCTAACCAAAGATGTAAAGGATCTGTATGCTGAAAACTATAGAAAGCTTATGAAGGTAATTGAAGAAGATTTAAAGAAATGGAAAGACATTCCCTGCTCATGGATTGGAAGAATAAATATTGTCAAAATGTCAATACTACCCAAAGCTATCTACACATTCAATGCAATCCCAATCAAAATTGCACCAGCATTCTTCTCGAAACTAGAACAAGCAATCCTAAAATTCATATGGAACCACAAAAGGCCCCGAATAGCCAAAGTAATTTTGAAGACGAAGACCAAAGCAGGAGGCATCACAATCCCAGACTTTAGCCTCTACTACAAAGCTGTAATCATCAAGACAGCATGGTATTGGCACAAAAACAGACACATAGACCAATGGAATAGAATAGAAACTCCAGAACTAGACCCACAAACGTATGGCCAACTCATCTTTGACAAAGCAGGAAAGAACATCCAATGGAAAAAAGACAGTCTCTTTAACAAATGGTGCTGGGAGAACTGGACAGCAACATGCAGAAGGTTGAAACTAGACCACTTTCTCACACCATTCACAAAAATCAACTCAAAATGGATAAAGGACCTGAATGTGAGACAGGAAACCATCAAAACCTTAGAGGAGAAAGCAGGAAAAGACCTCTCTGACCTCAGCCGTAGCAATCTCTTACTCGACACATCCCCAAAGGCAAGGGAAATAAAGGCAAAAGTGAATTACTGGGACCTTATGAAGATAAAAAGCTTCTGCACAGCAAAGGAAACAACCAACAAAACTAAAAGGGAACCAACGGAATGGGAAAAGATATTTGCAAATGACATATCGGACAAAGGGCTAGTCTCCAAAATCTATAAAGAGCTCACCAAACTCCACACCCGAAAAGCAAATAACCCAGTGAAGAAATGGGCAGAAAACATGAATAGACACTTCTCTAAAGAAGACATCCGGATGGCCAACAGGCACATGAAAAGATGTTCAGCGTCGCTCCTTATCAGGGAAATACAAATCAAAACCACACTCAGGTATCACCTCACGCCAGTCAGAGTGGCCAAAATGAACAAATCAGGAGACTATAGATGCTGGAGAGGATGTGGAGAAACGGGAACCCTCTTGCACTGTTGGTGGGAATGCAAATTGGTGCAGCCGCTCTGGAAAACAGTGTGGAGGTTCCTCAGAAAATTAAAAATAGACCTACCCTATGACCCAGCAATAGCACTGCTAGGAATTTATCCAAGGGACACAGGAGTACTGATGCATAGGGGCACTTGTACCCCAATGTTCATAGCAGCACTCTCAACAATAGCCAAATTATGGAAAGAGCCTAAATGTCCATCAACTGATGAATGGATAAAGAAATTGTGGTTTATATACACAATGGAATACTACGTGGCAATGAGAAAAAATGAAATATGGCCTTCTGTAGCAACATGGATGGAACTGGAGAGTGTGATGCTAAGTGAAATAAGCCATACAGAGAAAGACAGATACCATATGGTTTCACTCTTATGTGGATCCTGAGAAACTTAACAGGAACCCATGGGGGAGGGGAAGGAAAAAAAAAAAGAGGTTAGAGTGGGAGAGAGCCAAAGCATAAGAGACTGTTGAGAACTGAGAACAAACTAAGGGTTGATGGGGGGTGGGAGGGAGGAGAGGGTGGGTGATGGGTATTGAGGAGGGCACCTTTTGGGATGAGCACTGGGTGTTGTATGGAAACCAATTTGACAATAAATTTCATATATAAATAAAAAATAAATAAATAAATAAATAAATAATTTCTGATAAAATGTACGGTGGTCTCAATAATTCATAAAGGATACTTGTAGTCAAGGAAGCACTTGTTTGGGAGGTTTATCTGCTGTATCTGTTAAAATATGGTTAAGAATAGTTCCTTTAGTTCTCTAAGTTTAAAGTTGGAGAAGATAATTTAAAAGAATGCTGCACAGATTATAAGGATGAACACAAATCTAAAAATGTTAATTTAAAAGTTTCCCTGGTGTGAAAGGGAAAAGAGAACTTCTGTCATCAGCTAGACCCCAAGACCTGACCTTTACTGCCCACCTGCTTGTACTCACTAACCTCTTCTAATATATTTCCTTAAGCACTTCTTTCCAGCTTGCCTATTAACTCAGGCAAAAGAAACTGGAAACCACCTCTCAGGTGACGGCGACTGCCTTGATGAGACCTCCCACCAGCCCAGATCACCCAGAATGTTGAGCTAAACCCAACTCCAGACTCCACAGAAGGACCCTAGAGTGATGTCTGTAATGACCTGCCATCACTTTTACCTCATTATAATACTAAAATTTTCAGCCAGAGAGGAGCCTGAGGCTCATTTACATAATATACAACACATGTATAGGCATATTTCCTTAAGATGCATGGGCGACCTTATGCCTGCCTCTACATACAATGACAAGTCTTCCCTATCTAAATATTCAGCCTAACCGTAACCCATTCACCCTCTCTCAGGGAGTCATGGCTCTGGAGGCTATTGCCTGTGATCTCCTTATTTGCTGCACATGAACTCTTCTTTGTGAAACAATTCACCTGGTACAATTTCTGTGACTCCTCAAGGAACAAACTCATGTTGGTATAGTTACACTTCCCCACCCCTCCCTTACCTTTAAGCATTCCCTTTATTTTTTTAATGTTTATTTATTTATTTTGAGAGAGAGAGAGAGAACTCATGAGCAGGGGAGGTGTAGGGACAGAGGTAGAGAGAGAATCCCAAGCAGGGTCTGCACTGTCAGCATAGAGCCCAACATGGAGCTCGAACCCACGAACTGTGAGATCATGACTTGAGCCAAAATCAAGAGTAGGATGCTTAACGGACTGAGTCACTCAGGCATCCCTAATATTCCCTTTAAAAGACTGGAAATTATAAATGTTTCCTCTGTTTCTTTGACATTTATGTAAATCTTTTTTAAAGTTAAATGAGCCTCAAAAAAACAAAAAAGTTAAGTGAGCTTCTTACCAGTTTTACACCCCAGGAAGGTCTTTCTTGGGGGCCTGAGTCATCCCTTTTAAAATATGAACATTAGGTAGGATGAAGTCGTGTCTCCCTGTGTCTGTAGGAGTTTAGCCTCGGTGCCTGGCTCCAAGTTGTAACTTCCTGCTTGTCAAAAAGATAAATGAAGTTTTTTTCTTCCTTGGATAAAGACAATTAACGTGTGTGTAATGGATTGTATCTGCCTGGCTATATAAAAAGTAGGATTTCTTTTTGTCTTTGCAATCTCTTTAGCATATTGCCTGTGATGCACACCACAGTCTGGTTTAATGACTATAGGATAATAAAACTGTTTGATTCTTTTCTATCTACATTTTATGGAAAAGATTCACTGGGTTGGCAGGAGATTTTATTTTTAATTATATTTTCCCAATAAGATTCAGATACACTAATATTTTTAAAAATTTGTTTTTGTTATAAACATGTAGTTGAGGAGAAAGAAAAAGCTATGCTAAAACAAGAAAAATGAGCAAAACAAAACAAGCAGACTAAGTCATTGAAATGTTTTTCATCTATTAGAAATGGAATAAATGCCATGTACTTGTTCTGGAAAGGACAAAAATTATAGAACCAATGTGCTATAAACAATGTTGGCAAGCAGAGTTTGAAAAGTTCAGAGAATTCAGAGCTTTTGGTCTTAGCTAAACCCATCTGTGTAGGTTAATAGGAAATGCAATAGTGCTCACACCAAAGTATCCTATTTATTTCAATGACAACTACAAAGGAATTAAACTACACACTAATAAAAATATTTAATTGATAAAAATTCAATCAAAAATTCTCAAAAAAGTAGGAAGGCCGGGGCGCCTGGGTGGCGCAGTCGGTTGAGCGTCCGACTTCAGCCAGGTCACGATCTCGCAGTCCGTGAGTTCGAGCCCCGCATCAGGCTCTGGGCTGATGGCTCAGAGCCTGGAGCCTGTTTCCGATTCTGTGTCTCCCTCTCTCTCTGCCCCTCCCCCATTCATGCTCTGTCTCTCTCTGTCCCAAAAATAAAAAAACGTTGAAAAAAAAAATTAAAAAAGAAAAAAAGTAGGAAGGCCAAGGAAATACCCTCATCAATTAATACCAAAACTTCACTGTAGAAGTAGTCTAAAAAACTTTCATTGCAAAAAACTTCATATAACATTATCCACTATTATCAGTATTATCACTAATTACCACTCGATTACATTTTATATCATCTAGTCTAGCACAAGAAGAAAAGTTATTGAAGATCAAAACACATGCATATGCTTTTTCAATATCAAAGTATTATCTGTATAATTAGGAACTTCAGGTTTATAAGCAAAGGGTTCTGATCAAATGAACTGACCAAAAGAGTCTTAACAATCCCTTCAGCCTATGAACAGGTCTTCTTTCTGACTCTAGGCCCTGGCCTCTCTTTTCTTAGAGCATTTTCTTTAGAAAACTTGTACTTGTAAATTCTTTCTCTGCCCCTTTGAGATGTAAATCTTTTTAAAGTCCTCTCCTCAGTTTTAGAGCCCATGAATACTTCTCTCTAAGACCTAGGAGCCAACCCTTTGAAATGTAATCATCAAGAAAAGCCCCTCTCTCCCAGCCTCTAGGAGGGCAAGAGCCTAATTTCTTTGGTAAGTACCAATTAGCAAACACAGATGGCCTAATCACAGAGAAAAAAGCATTTGCAAACTCAGGAAATAAATCAAACCGCCCCTACTAACATCGTCAAGTACTTTTCCCCTAGTTTGTCTCAGTGCTTAAAAATACTCCTGCCCCTTGCTTTTGCTGTCATTCCCCTATTGCAATAGACTTGAATAATGTCTTTGCCTGTTCAACCTGCTCCAATGCAATTTTTGCTTTGATAAACCTTAAGAATTCTTAAAATCTCTACCAAAAATTAAAAAAATGTAGCTCGAAGAGAATAAGAACTATTTAATCATTTATTTTCTTTATGTTTCAGAAAGAAATGTATTGATTGTAGATAGGTATCATAGATGCATATTATGGATCATAGTATTTGTGTGTATATGTATACTTATATATAAATAAAATGTGCTTACACTTATGTAAATATGTTGAAAAGGACAGAATATGCCACCCCAAAATATGCCTCTTTGGTGTAAGGATTATTTTGAACTGAAGGCAATTGAGGAAGAGCAGACATAGGAAAAGCTCCAAAAACAGAGCATAAATTTCCCTTTCTGTATAGGAAATTTACATTATAAAGGAAATTTCCATTTGTAAAAGTGTCTCCCCAGCACCAGGAAGAAGGACAACTCATAATTTAATTTAATTTAAACTTTTAATTTAAATTTCAAGTTAAGAGCATCATTTTTATCTTGTTAAAATCATTTAGCTAATTATGTACTTAATAATTCTTAGTGAAACAGAGCACAGGAATATAGAGAGAGCATATTTAGCCAGAGGGAAATTTTGAGTTAGCTCTGCTCTCTTGTTACAGAGACCCAGTGTGAATTCTTTGAGCACACTGAGCACACTATGCTGCCAATGCAGGACTTTTATGAATACCTTAATGTTCTTCTAGAAGACACAAACCAGCAATGTGAGTGCCAAAGCATCATATAACCTATATAATGCAAAGTTGGGATACAATGTTTCCTATTTGCTAAAGTTGTTGACCTGTAAACTTTTGTCTGCTTGCCTATTTGCTTGTTCTGTTAGGCACTGAGCAGTAAAGTTGTAGTATTTGATGAGGAAAAATTGAGAAACACTAGAGGAGATTATTTGATATTTATTTACTTATTTATTCATTTGTTTGTTTATTTATTTATTTATTTATTGAGAGGGGACACAAGTGAGTGAGGGGCAGGAAAAAAGGGAGAGAGAGAATCCCATGAGGTGCAGAGAGGGAGAGAGAGTGCAAAGCCCAGAGCCAGGCTCCAGCTCACCTGAAGCAGGGCACAAGCTCACCCTAAGTGGGGCTGGAGTTCGCCCAATGCAGGGTTCCTATCACCCGTGTGGGGCTCGAACTCAGGAACCATGAGATCACGACCTGAGCCAAAGTCGGATGCTTAACTGACTGAGCCACCCAGGCATCCCAATATTTTATTTAATATTTTAATACATCAACAAAGAAAAAATGAGGGAAAACCTCAGAAGAGAACTTTTATAATATCCTTAACTCTTCCTATGAAAAGGATCCAAGGGGAAGTGAAAGTTTGCCAAAATGTTTCAATTTATCTTTTCAGTTCTTTCTTTGATACTTGGGGCACTAAATCATTTTTCCTTAGTGAATGAAACATTACTCTAAATCCTTTGTTCCCGGGGAACCTGGGTGTCTCAGTGGGTTAAGCATCGGACTAGAGCTGAGGTCATGATCTCACAGTTCATGAATTGGATCCCTGCATTGGGCTCTATGCTGAGGGCTCAAAGCTTGGAGCCTGCTTCGGATTCTGTGTCTCCCTCTCTCTCTGCCCCTCCCCCACTCGCACTCTGTCTCTCTCTCTCTCAAAAATAAACTTAAAAAAAAAATCTAAATCCTTTGTTCCCATAAATTAATTCAGATAACTAAAACTCTTCTCCTTTCTTTCAGTTTAGTCAAAGCCAGAGGCGTTTCACTCCAGAATCTGATCACAGCTACGCTCATTCTAGAAGAAACTCTCTTAAGCAACTCTTACTTGCTATCCCCAAAAGCTCAATTTCTGAATATCTAGAGTAAATGGAAGACTGATATCAAGGCAAAAATGACAACACCAGATTCATAATCACTTAGTGTATCAATAAAGATAAAAACAGAATCAAATCCAAGAACCAAATGAACATTGCTGAACGGTATTTTACAAATCACTTATCAATTCTCTAATGCAACAACAGACTTTGTTTCTTGGATGGATCACACACTTTGTTGAATTGGCAAAAATGTAAGAAAAAGAGAAAGGCATCACGGTTTCAAGTTTTCCTGGGTCTTGAAACAATGTTTATCAATTGTTTAGGGCTCCCCAGTTTAAAACATGATTAGAGGCTGCCATTAGAAAAAAACTGCGTTCTTTGAAATATTTCCAATTTTGGGGGCGCCTGGGTGGCGCAGTCGGTTAGGCGTCCGACTTCAGCCAGGTCACGATCTCGCGGTCCGTGAGTTCGAGCCCCGCGTCAGGCTCTGGGCTGATGGCTCAGAGCCTGGAGCCTGTTTCCGATTCTGTGTCTCCCTCTCTCTCTGCCCCTCCCCCGTTCATGCTCTGTCTCTCTCTATCCCAAAAATAAATAAACGTTGAAATATTTCCAATTTTGTAATGAGGTTTCCCACAGGCTCCAACTCTCCTACCCTGAGCACTGACACTCATGACTTCAGGTTCCAATGTGTCTGAGATTCTCTCCATGTTTCTCTTTGCTCCTATATCCCTGCACTTCGATTCCCAAATATGTGGCCTGAGTCAAGAGACAGATTTTGCTCTTTTGCTGAGAAAGATACTTCCTACTAATAATAAGCAAATACCTAAAACACATTCATAGGACCTTCCTCACACTTCCCATTGCTTCCTCTTCTTTTCGTGTGTCACGGTTTATTTTTAGTCAGATTTCTGTCACCCTGACTGCTGTCATAACTGCCTACTGGGGAATTTCCTCTGCCTCCAGCTCCTGATTCCCAACAAAAGGAGACACAGAATTCGAAGCAGGCTCCAGGCTCTGAGCTGTCAGCATAGAGCACAACACAGGGCTTGAACTCAAACTGTGAGATCATGACCTGAGCGAAGTTGGATGCTTAACCGACTGAGCCACCCAGGCGCCCCACATAGTTTCTTTCTTAAAGACACATTTCTAAAGATGGCTTAAAAATTTTTCAACTTGACCTTTAATTTTGGCTTTTCACGCTGTAAGAATTTTATTTAAACATACTATTTTCTGGCGACTTCCAATTAACCAATGTTTTCCTAATATTTCTGAGGAAAAAAAAATGGATTTCAGACCAGACCATTCCAAGCAAAGACTTTTAAATATTCCTTCCTGAATCAGTATGTTTTTCTGCATCTTGAGCTAAGTTGGTTTCTTTTTGAATTGCCCACATAACAAAGGCTCCCTTCATATTTTATTGAAGGATTTTACCTTCCAACACACTTGGTTGGAGAGAACTATGCTCTTGATGAAGATTTATTTTTATTTATTTATTTATTTTTATTTTTTTTTCAACGTTTATTTATTTTTGGGACAGAGAGAGACAGAGCATGAACGGGGGAGGGGCAGAGAGAAAGGGAGACACAGAATCGGAAACAGGCTCCAGACTCCGAGCCATCAGCCCAGACCCCGACGCAGGGCTCGAACTCACGGACCGCGAGATCGTTACCTGGCTGAAGTCGGTCGCTTAACCGACTGCACCACCCAGGCGCCCCGATGAAGATTTATTTAAGGTCCACTATAAGTCTAAAGATTCTCCAAACAAAAAATAAAAGAACAGCAGAACTCATAGATACACAGCAATCAAGCCTTGCAAGTAACCATGAATTGATATTTTTCATGTGTACAAATGTACCCATGCATTTTATTATACCCCAAATTCTATTTCCCTCAAACATTCAGTAGGAAAAGGCAGAACAAATAAATTCAAGTGGATTGCAGAGAGACTAAAGACAATGCAGGTGATCCTGCCGCTGCTCCTGGACCCTAAAGCCAGTGAAGGACATTAGAATTCTGGCCTAAGAAATGGGGTCTTTGTACCTACCTCAAACCTTGAGAAACAGAGACAAAGAGGAAAAACCCGAAGCCAATATTCTGGAATGGCATAAACTAGTAGTAGTAGTAATAATAATAATAATAATAATAATAATAACAACGATGACACAGAAAGCAAGCAAGTGAACAGGCAACAAAATATCCCAGTGCTACAAAAATGTTTTTTGCTACTAGAGACGAATGGAGAAGTAACGAAGAGCAGGGCATCTCTAGACTTCTCCTGAGACCTACAAATTCTAACAGCAAATGAAAAATTATTCATTCCAAGCATTTAACAAATCATAAACTTTACAGTCTCAACTTAAAATATGTGAATCTATGCTATATTTTTCCAGCTAATAAATTTATTGTGGATCTGATTAAAGTTCTTCAATATTTTAGTACTTCATGAATTATTAAAACCAAATATACTTGTACATGATTGCCTAAAACTAAATCATTACAAAGTCTATGCCCTGAAAAGAATCCTAGGCCTGCAAGAGATAGATTAAAAGTGATTAATGACTCTCTTAGTTGAGTATTATCATTTACTATAATTGAATTACTTTAAAATTTGGCTCAGTAATACACTATTATTAGATATATATAGAACAGTACAAGTAAAATGTGCCATGGAAACAATATCTTTGACCTCCAAAAACTCACAGTTTAATTATTCAACCAATCCGATTTATGATCAACAACACAGAACAGCCTCTCAGTGTAGGATTCCAATATATGCCATATGTACTGCATTTGGAACACTTCCAGAGTATTTCCTCAATACATTGTATATCATGACATACCAAGTGTCTCTCATTGCTATAATTTGAGTTTTGGAGGCTATTTATACCTGTTGCATTTTTCTCAAAATGACCTACTTTCATGATTTGCAAATTACTACATCTTTATTATTGTTTATTTGGGATGGGAAGGGAAGGATATTGGAACCCTAGTTTCAATTTTATATAACTTTTTTCAATAAACCAAAGAAAATTATTTATACTATAAAATTACAGAGTTCATAATAATAATATAATACAATTAGACTGGATTACCTTAAGATAAACCTGCTTATTAAGCAAGTTTGTGATTTACGAGGTTGATATGTTGAATTGCACTAACTAAACATGTTCTTCAGATACATTTTTTCCTTCCAAATCTGAGACACTTTTATCTGTCTTTGTGTTTTACTTTCAGCATTTATTTTTTTAACAACCTTATAATTTTACATATAGTAAAATTCACCCATTTCAAGTTCACAATTCAATGATTTTAGTAACTTTACCAAGTGGTAAAACCATCATCAAAAATTGGCTTTAATATAGTTTCATCCCACCAATAAGACCTCTTATATCCATGAAGTTCACCCCTGTTCCCACTCTCAGTCCCAGAAAACCACTAATTTACTTTCTGTCTTATGAACTTGTCTTTCCTATACATTCAAGATAATAATATAAACTGGATTTTAAGTATTAGACAATCTCTTGGGAGAAGGAAGTTAAAGCACATTCATTTCCCTCTTCATTTGGAAGGGGGCAATGGCTCCCCTTGGGAACGAAAGAAGGCATGTGTCCTGTTCCAATCATCTTATAAAATGTTGATAACTAGACTGCCTACCAATAGGATAATCATAGAAGATTAGTCCTTATCTATGGAATGATCTGAAAAGGATGTACATGCTTTGGGATTATTTATGGTAATCAATCAAAGGATCTATAGATTGACAGGAAAAAGTGTCACATAGGCAAGGTAACCATTACAGTATAAAATGGATATATTTTATAACCTAAAGGTTACATTCTTCCCACAAAGCCCTCAGCCAAAGGCCACAGCAGAGGTACAAGGGTCTAGCCATTTCTTCCCAATTCAGGGTCCTCATGGGCAAGCATTACCTCCAAAGTTCTCCATTGAGTCTACTAAGGTATGTATTACTGGCTAAGGCTCTCTGTACCCTCTTCTGGTTCCTTCTCTCATTCTTTTCACAGGCATCAGACTGACATTACTGTATGAAAGCTTTCATTGCTTAATTAGTGCATCTTTCCCTTTCATCTTCCACAGGTGTTACCTCTAAATAAATGAATTGGTATTGGACTGAATTATGAACGATGTCTCCCCAAAATTCAAAAGTTGAAGCCCTAATCCTAAATGTGACCATCTTTAGGAATAAGGAGGACTGTTATGCAAGTAATTAAAGTTAAATAAGATTATAAGGATGAGGCCCAATCCAATAGGACTGATGATATCCTTAAAAGAAGAGGAAGAGACACTAGGGTTGTATGCACCAAGAAAAGGTCACGTGAAGATATACTGAAAAGATAACCATCTGCAAGTGAAGGAGAGTCCTCAGGAGAAAATGAACATGCTGTCACCTTGATCTTGGACTTCTGACCTCCAGAACTGAAGAAACTACATGTCTGTTCTTTAAGCCACCTAGCCTGTGGTATTTTGTTATGGCAGCCCTAGGTAAAACAAACCTATTGTGGGGCGCCTGGGTGGTGCAGTCGGTTAAGCGTCCGACTTCAGCCAGGTCACGATCTCGCGGTCCGTGAGTTCGAGCCCCGCGTCAGGCTCTGGGCTGATGGCTCAGAGCCTGGAGCCTGTTTCCGATTCTGTGTCTCCCTCTCTCTCTGCTCCTCCCCCGTTCATGCTCTGTCTCTCTCTGTCCCAAAAATAAATAAACGTTGAAAAAAAAATTAAAAAAAAAAAAAAAAAAAACCTATTGCAATCCTCACTCTCTCAATATTGCTTCCCAGAGAACCCAAAAGTTCAGTTCTCTAAGAGTAGAGCATAACACATTGGACTGATTTCCTGGTTCATGAGATCAGACTGAAACAGATTCCTTTGCATTACAATGAGTAAACCTTTGCAGAAACACACACATTTTCAAAGCATGGCCATAATACAAGCTATCCTAATGTTGGCTCCCATCCTCATGGATTCCAATAGAAAATAAATCCTAGCCAAAAGATAATGTCCACACAAAGACTTGTATAAGAATGTTCATGATAACTTCATCGATGATAGCCAAAGACTGGTAACAGCCCAGTGTTCATATAAAGGAGAATTAATAAACAAACTGTGATACATCCATAGAATGGAACTATTCAGAAATACAAAAGGAACAAATTACTGATATCCACAACAACACGATAAATTTCAAAAACATGCTAAGTGAAAAAGCCTTATCCAAAGGAGTACATAATATATGATTTCACTTACAAACATCTACAAAAGGCAAAGCTTTTTTAAAATTCATAATAAATTTTAAAAATAATAGTAACAAGGGAGGAGCCAAGATGGCGGAACAGCATGGAAGTTTTTTGTGTCTCGCATCCATGAAACACAGCCAGGCCAACATTAAACCATCCCACACACCTAGAAAACTGCTTGGAGGATTAACACAACAATCTGCACAATCTGAACCACAGAATTCAGCAGGTACACAGCCCGGAGAGGTGAATTTGGGGAGCAAGAAGCCGCTGAGGGTAGGGAACCACTTTTTGGGGCAGAGAGAGGACAAAGACTGGGGAGAGGGGAGAATATGGGAAAAGCACCCCTCCCCAAAAGCAGCTGGAGACAAAGTGGAAAACTGGAAACAGCCGCAGGGACTAAACTAAAAAGGGAGAAAGGAGAAGGTTTAAATTCCATTAAGACTGTAAACAAGGGGAGCTCAAAGGCTGCAACTCCGCAGCTCATTACCTGGTGGTGCTCTGGTGTTCCTGGGAGTCCCCAGGAACAGAGTGGGGTCCGGGAGGTTCTCAGACCACATGGGGAAAAGCGGTTCCACTGCTGGAAGGACATTCAGTAGAGACTGTTGAAGCCACCTGGTCCCAGCAGACCCCAGAAAACGGCCACATTCGCTGGTGTTGGAACAAGGTCGTTGGGGGTGAAGCCTGGTGCCAGATGTGTGTTGTGATTTTCCATAATCCCTGAAACGCTGCTGCTACACTGTCTCACAAACTTTTTCTGGGGCGGGCTGGCACCTGGCCGCAGTCTCGGGGCACCGGCAGCAGCAGGGTCCAGCAAGCGTTCCTGGGTGCAGCCGACATTCGGCCATTGCTCATTCGGCCACTGCTCAGTGAGACCCTCCCACAGAGGGGCGGAACGGGTCAAAGCTGCAGCCCTTCGGAAGTAAGGGGCCGGGGAAAACAGCCACATCTGAGACAAAACTCGGGACAGAGGTACTGCCTGGGGCCTGGTCACAGAGAGTGAAAAAGCAGGGAGTGGACAAGAGCTGAAGAGAGAGGATGGGTGCACGATTGCTGATCTTGGAGAACAACTGGGTACCTGGCTGGTGCCATTGTCACCGATCCTGCGCATGCGTGTAAGCACCTACAAGCTCCGCAACAATCCACCCCAGTGGGCTAGCAGCGCCATCTAGTGGAAAACAAAGCCATTACACTGAGCCCGCCCAACTGGGCCGACTTCGCTCTTCAAGAACATACGTCTCACGTCTGGCTTAGTGTAAGACTATAAAACGCCACATAGACTGACTTCTGGGGAAAATAAAGTAATTTCAGTCCTACTTCAATCTGTTAGGTCCATCTATTCAATTTTCTTTTTTTTCCCTCTTTTACACTTCTTTTTCTTGAATATGGGAAGAGAAGAAATTCATTTTTATTTTCAATTTTTATTAAAAATATTTTTCTTTAATTTTTATTACTATATTTTTTACTTTGTGTAAATTTTTTCAAATTCTATTTCACTTCCATCACCTAATTTTAGTCTACTTCAGTGTTTTCACCTTTTCAAATATTCAAACTATTTCCTTATTTTCTTTCTTTTTTTGTCTCCTTTTCATTTCTTTTCTTTTTCTTGAATGCAGAAAGACAAAAACTTCATTTTTACTTTCAACTTGTATTAAAAATATTTTTATTTAATTTTTACTATATTTTTTGCTTTTGTGTAAATTTTTTCAAATTCTATTTTACTTCCATCATTTTATTTTAGTCTACTAGAGTGTATTCACTTTTTCAAATTTTCAAACGATTTCCTTTTTTTCTCTTTTTTCTTTTTTTATCTTTTTTGTCTTTTTCTCTTTTTTCTTTTTCTTGAATATAGAAAAACAAAAATTCATATTTATTTTAATTTTTATTAAAAATATTTTTCTTTAGTTTTTTCTACTATATTCTTCACTTTTGTGTATATTTTTGCAAATTTTATTTTACTCCCATAATCCCATTTTAGTCTACTTAAGTGTATTCATTTTTTCAAATTGTCAAATGATTTCCTTTTTTTCTTCTCCCCCTCCTTTTTTTACTCTAATCTGTCAAACCACTTTCAACACCCAGACCAAAACACACCTAGGATCTAGCATCATTTATTTGATTTGTGTGTATGTGTGTGTGTGTGTGTGTTTAATTTTTTAGTTTTAATATTTTTTATTTTAATTTTTTTATTTTAATTTTTCTACCTCATTATTTCCTTTTCTCCCTTCAAAATGACAACATGAAGGAATTCACCCCAAAAGAAAGAGCACAAAGAAATGAGCCCCGGATTTAACCAACACAGATACAAGCAAGATTTCTGAACCAGAATTTAGAATCACGATAATGAGAATACTAGCTGGAGTCGAAAATAGATTAGAATCCCTTTCTGCAGAGATAAAAGAAGTAAAAAATAGCCAGAATGAAATTAAAAATGCTATAACTGAGTTGCAATCACAGATGGATGCAGCGGCGGGAAGGATGGATGAGGCAGAACAGAGAATCAGTGATATAGAGGACAAACTTACAGAGAATAATGAAGCAGGAAAAAAAGAGGGAGATTAAGGCAAAAGACCACGATTTAAGAATTAGAGAAATCAGTGACTCATTAAAAAGGAACAACATCAGAATCATAGGGGTCCCAGAAGATGAAGAGACAGAATAAGGGGTAGAATGGTTATATGAGAAAATAATAGCAGAAAACTTTCTGGTATAGCAAAAAGAGACGGACATCAAAATCCAGGAAGCACAGAGGACTCCCATAAGATTCAACAAAAGCCAATCATCAACAAGGCATATCATAGTCAAATTCATAAAATACTCAGGCAAGGAAAGAATCATGATCAATGGAACAGAATATAGAGCCCAGAAATGGACCAACAAATGCATGGCCAACTAATCTTTGACAAAGCAGGAAAGAATATCCAATGGAATAAAGACAGTCTCTTCAGCAAGTGGTACTGAGAAAACTGGACAGCGACATGCAGAAGAATGAACCTGGACCACTTTCTTACACCATACACAAAAATAAACTCAAAATGGATGAAAGACTTCAATGTAAGACAGAAAGTCATCAAAATCCTCAAGGAGAAAGCAGGCAAAAACCTCTTTGATCTTGGCCGCAGCAACTTCTTACTCAACACGTCTCTGGAGGCAAGGGAAACCAAAGCAAAAATGAACTACTGGGACCTCATCAAAATAAAAAGCTTCTGCACAGCAAAGGAAACAATCAGCAAAACTAAAAGCAACCGACAGAATGGGAGAAGATATTTGCAAATGACATATCAGATAAAGGGTGCATATCCAAAATCTATAAAGAACTTATCCAACTCAACACCCCCAAAAAAATAATCCAGTGAAAAAAATGGGCAAAAGACATGAACAGACACTTCTCCAAAGAAGACATCCTAGATGGCCAATTGACACATGAAAAAATGCTCAACATCACTCATCATCAGGGAAATACAAATCAAAACCACAATGAGATACCACCTCACACCCGTCAGAATGGCTAACATTAACAACCCAGGCAACAACAGATGTTGGAAAGGATGCAGAGAAAGAGGATCTCTTTTGCATTGTTGGTGGGAATGCAAGCTGGTGCAGCCACTCTGGAAAACAGTATGGAGGTTCCTCAGAAAACTAAAAATAGAACTACCCTACAACCCAGCAATTGCACTACTAGGCATTTATCCACGGGATACAGGTGTGCTGTTTTGAAGGGACACATGCATCCCCCATGTTTATAGCAGCATTATCAACATTATCAACAATAGCCAAAGTATGGAAAGAGCCCAAATGGCCATCAATGGATGAATAGATAAACAAGATATGATATATATATATCATATCCACAATGGAGTATTACTCGGCAATCAAAAAGAATGAAATCTTGCCATTTGCAACTACATGGATGGAACTGGAGGGTATTATGCTAAGTGAAATTAGTCAGAGAAAGACAAAAATCATATGACTTCACTCATATGAGGTCTTTTAGAGACAAAATAGATGAACATAAGGGAAGGGAAACAAAAATAATATAAAAACAGGGAGGGGGACAAAACAGAAGAGATTCATAAATATGGAGACCAAACTGAGGGTTACTGGAGGGGTTGTGGCGGGGGGGGGGGTGGGCTAAATGGGTAAGGGGCACTAAGGAATCTATTCCAGAAATCATTGTTGCACTATATGCTAACTAATTTGGATGTAAATTTTTAAAAATGAAAAATAAAATAAAATAAAAATAAATAAATAAATTTGAAAAATCCTAAAAATAATAGTAAAGATTGCCTGTTGGACAGGGAAGAGAACAGATGGACTGGGAAGAAACTCAAGGAAAGTTTCTGGAGTAATGATAATGGCCCACAACTTGACAGACACTTAGTTTATATAGGTACACGCACCTTGTCAAATTCTAAAACCATACCTTAAATACTACGCTTTTTATTGTAAGTGCATTTTTTTAATGTTTATTTATTTTTGAGAGAGTGCAAGCAGGAGAAGGGCAGAGAGAAGGATACAGAGGATCTGAAGCAGACTCTGTGCTGACAGGCTGACTGCAGGGAGCCCAATGTGGGGCTTGAACTCACCAACCCTGAGGTCATGACCTGAGCTAAGGTCAGTTGCTCAGCTGACTCAGCCACCCAGGCGCCCCTATTGTAAGTAAACTTACCTCTAGAAGAAAAAAAAACTATAAAAAATGTTAAACTATAGCTATTGATTTGCATGCCAAAGTATTTAGAGAGAGATGTACTGATGTTTGCAATATACTTTAAAATGGATAAAAAAGATGAATTGGTGATAGAGGAGTGATCGTAATACATGACAAAGCAATATAGTAAAAAAAAGAATGGCAGAATCTATTTGTTGTGTCAAATCTAAAATTCTTTCAACTTTGTTGTATATTTGAAATTTCATATACAAAAATGTTGGAAAAATATAGGTATACATGTAAAGACCAACTACATATTTTTCAAGCACAGTATTGACACCTAATTTAAACTGCTGTATTATCCCTCCGGTGGGTCTGACTCCCTCCTGGTGCCACAGGAACCCCCCCCCCCGAAGCAGAACTCTGAAGGAAAAGCGAGCTGAGCCTGCCCCTCCCACCCCTGTGCACCCTGCCGATCCACCCCAGCTAATACGCCAGATCCCCAGCACCACAAGCCTGGCAGTGTGCAAGTAGCCCAGATGGGCCACGCCACCCCACAGTGAATCCCGCCCCTAGGAGAGGGGAAGAGAAGGCACACACCAGTCTGACTGTGGCCCCAGTGGTGGGCTGGGGGCAGACATCAGATCTGACTGCGGCCCCGCCCACCATCACAAGATATTCAAGACAGCACAGAGGAAGTGCCCCACAGTCCCACACCACTCCAGGGACTATCCAAAATGACGAAACAGAAGAATTCCCCTCAGAAAAACGTCCAGGAAATAACAACAGCTAATGAACTGATCAAAAAGGATTTAAACAATATAACAAAGTGAATTTAGAATAATAGTCATAAAATTCATCGCTGGGCTTGAAAACAGTATAAAGGACAGCAGAGAATCTCTTGCTACAGAGATCAAGGGACTAAGGAACAGCCAGGAGGAGCTAAAAAATGCTATCAATGAACTGCAAAATAAAATGGAGACAACTACGGCTCAGATTGAAGAGGCAGAGGAGAGAATAGGTGAACTAGAAGATACAATTATGGAAAAAGAAGCTATGAAAAAGAGAGATAAAAAAATCCAGGAGTATGAGGGGAAAATAAGAGAACTAAGTGATGTACTAAAGAGAAATAATCTATGCATAATTGGTATTCCAGAGGAGAAAGAGAGAGGGAAAGGTGCTGAAGGTGTACTTGAAGAAACAATAGCTGAGAACTTCCCGGATCTGGGGAAGGAAAAAGGCACTGAAATCCAAGAGGCACAGAGAACTCCCTTTAGACGTAACTTGAATTGATCTTCTTCACAACATATCATAGTGAAACTGGCAAAATACAAGGATAAAGAGAAAATTCTGAAAGCAGCTAGAGATAAACGTGCTCTAACATATAAAGGGAGACCTATAAGACTCATGACCAATCTCTCTACTGAAACTCAGCAGGCCAGAAATGAATGGCAGGAGATCTTCAATGGGATGAACAGAAAAAATATGCAGCCGAGAATCCTTTATCCAGCAAGTCTGTCATTTAGAATAGAAGGAGAGATAAAGGTCTTCCCAAACAAACAAAAACTGAAGGAATTCATCACCACTAAACCAGCCCTACAAGAGATCCTAAGGGGGATCCTGTGAGACAAAGTACCAGAGACATCACTACAAGCATGAAACCTACGGACATCACAATGACTCTAAACCCATATCTTTCTATAATAACACTGATTGTAAATGGACTAAATGCGCCAACCAAAAGACATAGGGTATCAGAATGGATAAAAAAACAAGACCCATCTATTTGCTGTCTACAAGAGACTCATTTTAGACCTGAGGACACCTTCAGATTGAGAGTGAGGGGATGGAGAACTATTTATCATGCCACTGGAAGTCAGAAGAAAGCTGGAGTAGCCATACTTATATCAGACAAACTAGACTTTAAATTAAAGGCTGTAACAAGAGATGAAGAAGGGCATTATGTAATAATCACAGGGTCTATCCATCAGGAAGAGCTAACAATTATAAATGTCTATGCGCCGAATACGGGAGCCCCCATATATATAAAACAATTACTCACAAACATAAGCAACCTTATTGATAAGAATGTGGTAATTGCAGGGGACTTTAACACTCCACTTACAGAAATGGATAGATCATCTAGACACACGGTCAATAAAGAAACAAGGGCCCTGAAGGAGACATTGGATCAGATGGACTTGACAGACATACTTAGAACTCTGCATCCCAAAGCAACAGAATATACTTTCTTCTCGAGTGCACATGGAACATTCTCCAAGATAGATCACATACTGGGTCACAAAACAGCCCTTCATAAGTATACAAGAATTGAAATCATACCATGCATACTTTCAGAACACAATGCTATGAAGCTTGAAATCAACCACAGGAAAAAGTCTGGAAAACCTCCCAAAGCATGGAGGTTAAACAACACCCTACTAAAGAATGAATGGGTCAACCAGTCAATTAGAGAAGAAATTTAAAAATATATGGAAACAAACGAAAATGAAAATACAACAATCCAAATGCTTTGGGATGCAGCAAAGGCAGTCCTGAGAGGAAAATACATTGCAATCCAGGCCTATCTCAAGAAACAAGAAAAATCCCAAATACAAAATATAACCGCACACCTAAAGGAAATAGAACCAGAACAGCAAAGACAGCCTAAATACACCAGAAGAAGAGAAATAATAAAGATCAGAGCAGAAATAAACAATATAGAATCTAAAAAAACTGTAGAGCAGATCAACGAAACCAAGAGTTGGTTTTTTTGAAAAAATAAACAAAATTGATAAACCTCTAGCCAGGCTTCTCAAAAGAAAAGGGAGATGACCCAAATAGATAAAATCATGAATGAAAATGGAATTATTACAACCAATCCCTCAGAGATACAAGCGATTATCAGGGAATACTATGAACAATTATATGCCAACAAACTGGACAACCTGGAAGAAATGGACAAATTCCTAAACACCCACACACTTCCAAAACTCAATCAGGAGGAAATAGAAAGCTTGAACAGACTCATAACCAGCAAAGAAATTGAATCAGTCATCAAAAATCTCCCAAGAAATAAGAGTCCAGGACCAGATGGCTTCACAGGGGAGTTCTACCAGACGTTTAAAGCAGAGATAATACCTATCCTTCTCAAGCTATTCCAAAAAATAGAAAGGAAAGGAAAACTTCCAGACTCATTTTATGAAGCCAATATTACTTTGATTCCTAAACCAGAGACCCAGCAAAAAAAGAGAACTACAGGCCAATATCCCTGATGAATATGGATGCAAAAATTCTCAATAAGATACTAGCAAATCGAATTCAACGGCATATAAAAAGAATTATTCACCATGATCAAGTGGGATTCATTCCTGGGATGCAGGGCTGGTTCAACATTCGCAAATCAATCAATGTGATACATCACATTAATAAAAGAAAAGATAAGAGCCATATGATCCTGTCAATTGATGCAGAAAAGGTCTTTGACAAAATTCAGCAAGGTTTCTTAATAAAAACCCTCGAGAAAGTCGGGATAGAAGGAACATACTTAAAGATCATCAAAGCCATTTATGAAAAGCCCACAGCTAACATCATCCTCAATGGGGAAAACCTGAGAGCTTTTTCCCTGAGATCAGGAATACGACAGGGATGTCTACTCTCACCGCTGTTGTCTAACATAGTGTTGGAAGTTCTAGCATCAGCAATCAGACAACAAAAGGAAATCAAAGGCACCAAATTGGCAAAGATGAAGTTAAGCTTTCATTTTTTGCAGATGACATGATATTATACGTGGAAAATCCGATAGACTCCACCAGAAGTCTGCTAGACTAATACATGAATTTAGCAAAGTTGCAGGATACAAAATCAATGTACAGAAATCAGTTGCATTCTTATACACTAATAATGAAGCAACAGAAAGACAAATAAAGAAACTGATCCCATTCACAATTGCACCAAGAAGCATAAAATACCTAGGAATAAATCTAACCAAACATGTAAAAGATCTGTATGCTGAAAACTATAGAAAGCTTATGAAGGAAATTGAAGAAGATTTAAAGAAATGGAAAAACATTCCATGCTCATGGATTGGAAGAATAAATATGATCAAAATGGCAATACTACCCAAAGTTATCTACACATTCAATGCAATCCCTATCAAAATTGCACCAGCATTCTTCTCGAAACTAGAACAAGCAATCCTAAAATTCATATGGAACCACAAAAGGCCCCAAATAGCCAAAGTAATTTTGAAGAAGACCAAAGCAGGAGGCATCACAATCCCAGACTTTAGCCTCTACTACAAAGCTGTCATCATCAAGACAGCATGGTATTGGCACAAAAACAGACACATAGACCAATCGAATAGAATAGAAACCCCAGAACTAGACCCACAAACGTATGGCCAACTCATCTTTGACAAAGCAGGAAAGAACATCCAATGGAAAAAAGACAGTCTCTTTAACAAATGGTGCTGGGAGAACTGGACAGCAACATGCAGAAGGTTGAAACTAGACCACTTTCTCACACCATTCACAAAAATAAACTCAAAATGGATAAAGGACCTGAATGTGAGACAGAAAACCATCAAAACTCTAGAGGAGAAAGCAGGAAAAGACCTCTCTGACCTCACCCATAGCAATTTCTTACTTGACACATCCCCAAAGGCAAGGGAATTAAAAGCAAAAATGAACTACTGGGACCTTATGAAGATAAAAAGCTTCTGCACAGCAAACAATCAACAAAACTAAAAGGCAACCAACAGAATGGGAAAAGATATTTGCAAATGACATATCGGACAAAGGGCTAGTATCCAAAATCTATAAAGAGCTCACCAGACTCCACACCCGAAAAACAAATAACCCATTGAAGAAATGGGCAGAAAACATGAATAGACACTTCTCTAAAGAAGACATCGGATGGCCAACAGGCACGTGAAAAGATGCTCAACGTCGCTCCTCATCATGGAAATACAAATCAAAACCACACTCAGATATCACCTCACGCCAGTCAGAGTGGCTAAAATGAACAAATCAGGAGACTATAGATGCTGGAGAGGATGTGGAGAAACAGGAACCCTCTTGCACTGTTGGTGGGAATGCAAATTGGTGCAGCCACTCTGGAAAACAGTGTGGAGGTTCCTCAAAAAATTAAAAATAGACCTACCCTATGGCCCAGTAATAGTGCTGCTAGGAATTTGCCTAAGGAATACAGGAGTATGGATGCATAGGGGCACTTGTACCCCAATGTTTATAGCAGCACTCTCAACAATAGCCAAATTATGGAAAGAGCCTAAATGTCCATCAACTGATGAATGGATAAAGAAATTGTGGTTTATATACACAATGGAATACTACGTGGCAATGAGAAAAAATGAAATATGGCCTTTTGTAGCAACGTGGATGGAACTGGAGAGTGTGATGCTAAGTGAAATAAGTCATACAGAGAAAGACAGATACCATATGGTTTCACTCTTGTGTGGATCCTGAGAAACTTAACAGAAACCCATGGGGGAGGGGAAGAAAAAAAAAAGAGGTTATAGAGGGAGGGAGCCAAAACATAGAGACTCTTAAAAACTGAGAACAAACTGAGGGTTGATGGGGGGTGGGAGGGAGAGGAGGGTGGATGATGGGTATTGAGGAGGGCACCTTTTGGGATGAGCACTGGGTGTTGTATGGAAACCAATTTGACTATATACTTCATATATTGAAAAAAAATAAAATGCTTAAGCAAGAAAAAAATAAAATAAAATGAACTGCTGTATTGTATCCAGGTACATCTGCCAGCTTTATATCTACCAGCTTCTTATCCAAATTAATCAAAACTGATAGTTGGTCAGTTAAGCAAAGTGTCAGTTAAAAGAGAAAATACCATATACTGATGGATGCCTACCTTAAGCATTTTATGTTTAACTCTAAACATATATATAAATATGTAAAATGTTTTCAATATTTTGTTATGAAGATCATTTTTAATTATTGTTCTAATCACTCCCATAATGCATCCTATATTATGTTTTTTTATTGTTTCTTCAAATTACAGAGAAAACTTGACCTTGCAAAGCAACTGAATGCATTCAGTCTTATATATTTTTTTCTTTTAGTTTTCTACATATGATTTTTTGGACAAAAAAAATTTTTCTTTGACTCTCTAAAGATCTTTGCAAATCATTCATTTAAAAATCCTCCTTTCTAGGACCTGAGAGTTAAGATGGCAGAGTAGTGGGAGGACAGCATGCTTGCCTCCTCCCTCAAACATAGCTAAATATATGTCAAATCATTCTGATCACCCAGGAAATTGACCGGAGGACTGAGACAATAAACTGCACAACTAGAGGGAGAAAAGAGGCCACATTGTGGAAGGTAGGAGGTAGTGAGACATGAGTTTGGGGGAAAAAGAATTGCTGGGGCTGCAGAGGGAAGGCAGCCCTGGTCAGGAGGAGAGGAGAGAAAGAGAGAGAGAAAGGAGCAGGGCATTGCACCAAAAACCCATTTCCCTAAAACCCCTGACTGGGAAAACAATTGGGGCTGATTATTGCAAGTTTTTACAAGCAGCAGAGCTCAACGTCTGAAGTTTTAGAAATCCATGACATCACCAAGGTGGAGCCTGGTGGGCACAGAGGTGCTCCTCTTGAGAAGGAGGACAGAGATTCAGGAGTGGACAGAGGGGTGTGAGGATCCCCTGGTTTGCACTAGAACAGACAGTTCCCCTTGTTGGAGTGCATTTGGAAGAAATGGCACTGCCTTTCCGGGAACAAAAGAGCCAGTGGTGCCATTGAGCCGCCCATTGATTAGTATAGGAACAGAGGCTCCTGCTGAGGGCAGCTAACCCAGACTGCAGCATTTTGCTGCCTTTTACCATAAACTCTGTGCATTCCTGCCTGGCAAGACCCTCCCCCAGAGGATCAGCACAGGTCCAAGCTGCGCTTGGATTTTTTAAACCTATCCAGTGCACCTGAGATAAAGCACAGAAGCACTGTGCCACCAGGCAGGCAGACAGCTCAGACACAGACAGCATGAAGACAGGGATGTGAGGGATACTGGGGACAAACGAGGGGAGACTGTTCTTCTGTGAGAGCTTTCTGAACAGTGGCAGGTGCTAATTCCCCTCTCCAGGGACTAGAGAGCTGGTTGATGCCATTTTTGTCTCCACCTATCATCACAGACAGATTTCAGTCCAGTGAGCAACACAGCACCCACAGTAGAGGCTTGAGCTACTTACCCCAAGCCCTGCCCTACTGCGTTCTGCAGGTGCTGTGAACTAGGGCTAGTGTGCCTGCGAGTCAGAGCAGTGGGCGCCTCCCCCAGAAGACCTGCACAACCCCTCTTTATGCACCAATTCTATTGACCAGAGATGGCTACAAAGCTTCAAATCTAGGGGAAATAGGATCTAGCCTCTTTCAACAAGCAGACAAAAATACACCTACTTAAAACTCACCACACAGTGGACAAGGTCCAAACACTTCCCACTGCATGCAAAAAGAAACTCTGTAGAGGACTGACCTGAGGAAAAGAGCAGTCAAAACACAGCAGCAGAGTGCACACAGCATATACCAGAAACACTTCCTGAAGCACCAGGCCCTGGACAGTATGTGATCTCGTCTTAATGTAGCTATTACTCTCAGAAGCAGGAAACATAACAGCCTTTCCTAACATACAGAAGACAGAGACCCAGAAAAAATGTCAAGACAGAGGAATTTATCCCAAAAGAAAAAACCTGAAGAGGTCATGGCCAGGGATCTAATCAAAACAGTTATAAGTAATATTCCTGAACCAGAATTTAAAACAACAATCATAAGGAGACTACCTCGGCTTGAGAAAAGCATAGAAGACACCAGGGAGTCCCTTACCACAGAGACAAAATGTAAAAATTAGTCATGCCAAAATAAAAAAATGCTATAACCAAGATTTAATGACCACCAGGATGAAAGAACCAGAGGAATCAATTAGTGATATATAAGATAAAATTATGGAAAATACTGAAGATGAAAAGAAGATGGACAGAAAATTTTTGGATCACCAAAGCAGACATGAAATTCATCACTCCATGAAGTGTAAAAATATTCATATCATAGAATCCTAGAAGAAGAGAGGAAAGGCGGGGGGGGGGGGGGTCAGAAGGTTTATTTGAGCAAATTATAACTGAAAACTTCCCTAATCTGGGGAAGGAAACAGACATCCCAATCCAGGATGCACACAGAACTCCCATAAAAACAGGGCCAGCAGCCTGAACAAAAACAGGCCAGCAGCAAGATATGTTATACTAAAATTTGCAAAATACAGAGGTAAGAAAAGAATCCTGAAAGCAGCAAGGGAAAAGAAATCCCTAACCTACAAGAGAAAAGAAATCTGTTTCCAGCAGATCTCTCCACAGAAACTTGGATCAGAAGGGAGTGGATGATATATTTAACATGCTGAAGGGGAAAAATATGCAGCCAAGAATACTTTATCCAGAAAAGCTGTTATTCAGAATAGAGAGAGTTTCCCAGACAAAAAAAAAAAAAAAAAAAAAACTAACGAAGTTCGTGAGCACTAAATCATCCTTGATAGAAATATTAAAGGGAACTCTTTGAATGGGGAAGAAAGACCAAAATCAACAAAGACTAAAAAGGAAGAAGGAAAATCTGCAGATATAGGTAATTCAATGGCAGTAATTCATATCAGTAAGCACTCTGAGTATAAATGGACTCAATGCACCAATCAAAATACATAGGGTATCAGAATATATAAAAAAACAAGATCCATCTGTATTCTGCCTACAAGAGACCCATTTTAAACCTAAAGACACCTGAAGATTGAAAGTGAGGGGATGGAAGACCATTAATCATGCTAATAGACATCAAAATAAAGTCGGAAGAGTCATATTTATATCAAACTATATTTTAAACCAAACTGTAACAAGATATGAAGGGCACTAAATCATAATAAAGGGGTCTCTCCAACAAGAAGATCTAACAATGGAAAAGACTTATGCTCCCAACTTGAGAGTACCCAAGCATATAAATTAATCAATAACAAACATAATGGTACTCATTAATAACAATACGATAATAGTAGAGGACTTTAATACCCACAGCTATGGACAGCAATGGACAGATCACATAAGGAGAAAATCAATAATGAAACAATGAAGCAGCAGAATACACATTCTTTTTGAGTGCACATAGAACATCTCCAGAATAGAACACACACTGGGTCACAAATCAGGCCTCAACAAGTACAAAAAGATCAAGATCATACATGAATATTTTCAGACCACAATGCTATGAAACTTGAAGTCAACCACAAGAAAAAATTAGGAAATACAACTAATACATGGAGGTTAAAGAACATCCTACTACCGAATGAGTGGGTTAACCAGGAAATTAAAGCAGAAATAAAAAAAAAAAAAAAACACGGAAGCAAATGAACATGAAAACACAAGTCCAAAACCTTTAAGTTGCATCAAAATCAGTCATAACAAGGAAGTAGATACCATTACAGGCCTAACACAAGAAGCAAGAAAACTCTCAAATTCACACCTAACCAAAACAAACAAACAAACAAAACAAAACAAAACAAAAAACACACAGTAGAACAGCAATGAAACTAGGAGCTGATTCATTGAAAAAATTAATAAAACTGATAAAAAAATTAGAGAGAGAAAGGATCCAAATCAAGAATGAAATAGGAGAGATCACAACCAACACCACAGAAATACAAATTATAAGAGAATGTTATGAAAAATTATATGCCAACAAATTGAGCAATCTGGAAGACATGGATAAACACCTAGAAACATATAAACTACCAAAACTGAAACAGGAAAAAATAGAAAACTTGAACAGACCCATAAACAGCAAAGAAATTGAAACAATAACCAAAAATTTCCCAACAAATAAAAGTCCAGGCCAGATGGCTTCCCTCAGGAATTCTATCAAACATTTAAAGAATTAGTATCTATTCTTCTCAAACTGTTCCATAGAAATGGAAGGAAACTTCAAAACTCATTCTATGAAGCCAGCATTACCTTGATTCCAAAACCAGACAAATATCCCACTGAAAAGGAGAATTACAGACAAATTTCCCTGATGAACATGATACAAAAATTCTCAACAAAATACTATCAAATCAAATTATATTAAAATAATTATTCACCAGTACATTAAAATAATTATTCACCATGATCAAGTAGGATTTATTCCTGGGCTACAAGTGTGGTTCAACATTTGCTAATCAATCAACATTATATATCACATTAATAAAATAAAAGATAAGAAATATATGATCCTCCCAATAGATGCAGAAATAGGATTTAACAAAGTAGGGCATCCATTCTTGATTAAAAACTCTCAACAAAGTAGTGATAGAGTGAACATACCTCAACATCAAGAAGGCCACATACCAAAGACCCACAGCTAATATCATCCTCAATGGGAAAAACTGAGGGCTTTTCCTTTATGGTCTGAAACAAGTGGTCTAGAGTGGTGAGAGTGATCTGGTCCACTCTCACCTTTGTTATTTAACATAGTATTGGAAGTCCTAGCTTCCACAATCAGACAACAAAAATAAATAAGTCATCCAAATCATCAAGAAGAATTAAAACTTTCACTATATGAAGATAACATGATACTCTATGTAGAAAGCCTGAAAGACTACACCAAAAAATTGCTAGAACTGATACACAAATTCAGCAATGCCACAAAATACAAAATCAATATACAGAAATCTGTTGAATTTCTATACTCCAATAATGAAGCAGCAGAGAGAGAAATCAAGGAATCGATCCCATTTACAACTGCACCAAATATCATAAGATGCCTAGGAATAAACCTAATCAAAGAGGTAAAAGATCTATACTCTGAAAACTATACAACACTTATGAAAGAGATTGAAGATGACACAAAGAAATGAAAAAATATTCCATGCTCATGGATTAGAAGAACAAATATTGTTAAAATGTCTATACTTCTCAAAACCAATCTGCATATTCAATGCGATCCCTATCAAAACACCACCAGCATTTTTCAGGTAGCTAGAAGAAGCAATCCTAAAATTCATATGGAATCACAAAAGACCCCGAATAGCCAAAGCAGTCTTGAAAAAGAAAAGCAAAGCCAGAGGCATCATATTCCAGACTTCAAGCTATGTTACAAAGCTGCAGTCAAGACAGCATAATACCAGCACAAAAACAGACACATAGTTCAATGGAACATAACATAAAACCCACAAATGGACCCACAAACTGTGTGGTCAACTAATTTTAACAAAGCAAGAAAGAATATCCAATGTAAAAAAAGACAGTCTCTTTAACAGATGGTGTTGGAAAAACTGGACAGCAACATGCAAAAGAATGAAACTGGACTACTTTCTTACACCGTACTCATTAATAAATTCAAAATGGATGAAAGACCTCAGTGTGAGACAGGAAACCATTAAAATCCTAGAGGAGAACACAGGCAATAATTTCTTTCACACTGGCCAGAGCATCTTCTTACTAGACAGGTGCCAGAGGCAAGGGAAACAAAAGCAAAAATGAACTATTGGGACTTCATCAAGATAAAAAGCTTCTGCACAGTTAAGGAAACAATCAATAAAACTAAAAGGCAACCTGCAGAATGGGAGAAGATATCTGCAAATGACATATCTGATAAAGAGTTAGTATCCAAAATCTATAAAGAATTTATCAAACAAATAAATAACCCAGGGAAGAAATGGGAAGAAGACATAAATAGACATTTTCCCAAAGAAGACATCCAGATGCCTAACAGACACATGAAAAGATGCTCAACACCACTCATCATCAGGGAAATACAAATCAAAACTACAATGAGACATCACCTCAAACCTGTCAGGATGGCTAAAATTAACAACATAGGAAAAAGCAGATGTTGGTGAGGATGCAGGGCAGGAGGAACACTCTTACACTGCTGGTGGGAATGCAAACTGGTGCAGCCACTCTGGACAACAGTATGGAGGTTCCTCGAAAAGTCAAAAATAGAACTATTCTAAGATCCAGCAATTGTGCTAGTAGGTATTTACCCAAAGGATACCAAAATACTGATTCAGAGGACACATGCAACCCTGATGTTTATAGCAGCACTATCAACAATAGCCAAATTATGGATAGATACCAAAGTCCATCGACGGATGAATGGATAAAGAAGGTGTGGTATATATACATAATGGAATATTACTCAGCCATCAAAAAGGATGAAATCCTGCCATTTGCAACAACATTGATGGAACTATACCATATTATGCTAAGCAAAATAAATCAGAGAAAGACAAATACCATATGATTTCACTCATATGTGGAATTTAAGTAACAAAACAGATGAACATATGGGGTGGGGAGGAAAGAGGGAGGGAAACAAATCATGAGAGACTCTTAAAGACAGAGATCAAACTGATGAGGGTTGATGGAGGGAGGTTGGTGACGGATAGGATATGTAAGTGATGAATCACTAAATTCTACTCCTGAAAGCAATATTACCCTATCAGTTAACTAACTAGAATTTAAATCAAAACAAAACAAATAAAAGAAATTCTGTTCTGATTGGTCTATAGACATAAATATACCCTTGCATAAATCCCCAAATTTTTAAAAAGCCCAAAATTTCTTTTTTTTTTTTTTTAAATTTTAACGTTTATTTATTTTTGAGAGAGAGAGACACACAGAGCATGAACGGGGGAGGGTCAGAGAGAGGGAGACACAGAATCTGAAAACAGGCTCCAGGCTCTGAGCTGTCAGCACAGAGCCCGACACGGGGCTCGAACTCAGACCGTGAGATCATGACCTGAGCCGAAGTCGGCCGCTTAACCGACTGAGCCACCCAGGCGCCCCAAAAGCCCAAAATTTCTAATACTTAATATGTATTGGACTGAGTGTTGTAAGTAAGGGGTGAATCACTAAAGCTATTCCTGAAATCAATACTACACTATATGTTAACCAATTAGAATTTAATAAAAACTTGAAACAAAAAAATAAAATTAAAATTAAATTAAAACTCCTCCTTTCATTATCATATTTCAATTTAGGTATCCTTTAATTACATTGTTTTATAAATTATTACCTACCTACAATAGCAAGTATACTCAACATAGAGATGAGGTCAAAAACACAATTGTATTCTTATAATAAAAATTCTATAACAAATAAAAATTCAACCTGATTTTATACCTTTAAAATTTTAAAGTTAAAAAGAAAAAACTAATAACACTTTTTTAGTCTGTCATTCAAAGACTCTTGTAGCTTTATTTTCCCTTCAGCACAGTCCCATTTAATTCCTATTAAGAATTTTTCTCCTGATAAATTCTTCAAAATGCTGACTAGGTGTCTCACTTATTATACACAACCCCCCTTGCATTCCTTTGTCTGATTAATAGAACCCAAATCTCTCTAACTCTTTCCTTCTTCCTTTCCTCTCTTTCTCTGTCTCTCTCACCTACTCAGTCTCCCTCGTGCATTTGTTTTCCAGCATTATCAGTAATGGTGGCTCATGTGATTGGGTTCATGTGATACCCATTCAAAATAATGAGATTCTGGGGTGCCTGGATGGCTGAGTTGGTTGAGCATTTGACTATTAATTTCAGCTCAGATCATGATCCCAGGGTCAAGGGATCAAGCCCTACATGGACCGAGCATGGAGCCTGCTTAAGATTCTCTCTCTCTCCTTCTATCCCTCTCCCCCACTCATGCTCTCTTCTCTCTAAAATAAAATTTAAGAAAAATGAGATTCCCAGCCTGCCATGCACCTATGTGTGGCCGCATAGCTCTGGATGTTGAAGAACAAGCAGAAGTCCATAGAGAGTGCTTACTTGCCTTGTCAAACTTACTTGTCAAACAGGGATCTTAAGGAACTTGAAGTTTTCAATCAGCCCAAACATATTCAATTATTTAATGCATCCAATATTGTGTTAGTCAAAAAAAAATATTTCCAAAACAAATTCACAAGGCTTAAAATTTTTAAATGGTTTTCTGTTTTACAAATGGTAACCAACATTATGTTATCTAAATGCCCTATTACCTAAATTGATTTCTGTATTTATATGTAATGAATAAGTAAAAATAAAAAATAGTTATACACTTTTAGTGGGTAGCATAAGATCACACTTCTTCAACTAGGAGTATATTCAGTACTATCCAAAGAAGTGTATGAAATAAAATAAATATGTTACATTCTATAATGCATTCATTTTCCTTGCATGTAAGTCATTTTAATCATTGTATTCTTATTAAAACACAGATATAATACAGAATAGAATGGAAAAAATATTGCATGAATATATATCTTAAAACAGGAGAAATATTATGTTTTGAATGATGTCATAAAGAATATTAAAAATTGAGTTTCTGGACACAGATAACCTTTTGCTTTTTCCACTGACTGTACTAGTCAGTGTGAGTAATAAATCATATAGTTGATACCTATACTTTCTTATCAGCATCACTATAAGAAATCAAACTGCAGAGATCCGGAAGTCTCTGGTGCCTGATGTAAGTGTTTAAAACAGTCTCAAAAGTCTGCTCTTAGGATTTCTCTCCTGTTCATAATACCAGACAGGGAAAGGGAGCACAACAAATCATAAACACTCTCCCCCAAACATGGATTCTTGAGCAAGTGAGACAGCGATGTTTGCACTGGTGTTCTTCTCAGTGGCCTGGGCAACAGCAGAACATGGCCCAAACTCTTCCTGCAGGGTAACCTCACAGGTGGGTCTTTTTGTCACATCCCCCAAGCCCACCCACAACTGCCTTGAGTCCTTCTCCTTTTCCCAAATTTGTCCTTCAGACTCCCAACAAACCTGTGAGTTTAAAAAAGATTTTGAATAGAGTTCTTTTTTCACTTAAATTAACCACAATTGATTTCTGTTTCTAAGCAACAAAGACAGACCCCCCCACACCCCCCAACTCAAATAACAGGAATAGCAAGATGCTTCAAACAGGAAACCATCAAAGTTACACAAGCAACCAGAACACCATGGATTTAATAGTAAGTAGGAGATAGTACCAAGCTTTAAATTGATATTATTTTATAGTAATTACTCATATTTTGTTAAGAAAAACTGTCCTGTGTTTCAGACATTCCAAAGTTCTGGCATGAGTCAGAGGAGAAAGAAATGTGCCAACCACCCACACTGAATCTCATAGATGCTACTTTAAAACACAGCTTCTGGAACCCACCACAGGAGTGAATCAGAATCTTAGGAGGGAGCCTGAGCATTTGAATATTTTTAAGTTTATTTATTTTGAGAGAGAGAGAGCATAAGTGGGGAAAGGGCAGAGAGAGAGAGAGAGAGAGAGAGAGAGAGAGAGAGAGAATTCCAAGCAGGATCCACACTGGCAGCACAGAGACCAATGTGGGGCTCAAACTCACGAACAATGAGATCATGACCTCGTTACAGAGCCGAAGTCAGATACTTAACTGACTGAGCCACCAGGGTACCTCCTGAGAATCTGAAGTTTAAACTGCTTTGCTTTGATGTGTATGCAAATTAAAGTTTGAGAACAATCCCCTAGGTGAATTTTTTAAGATGTACTAAAACAGACATTACACATGCTTTATTAATAGCAGTTAAAAGTGTGATTCTTTTTTTAAGTTTATTTATTTATTTTTGAGAGAGTGGACAATGCAGAGAGAGAAGGAGAGGGAGAGAATCCCAAGCAGGCTCCACCAATGTGGAGCCCGACTTAGGGCTCGAACTCATAAACCAAGAGATCATGACCTGGGCCCAGATCAAGAGTAAGATGCTTAACTGACTCAGCCACCCAGCTGAGTGTTATTCTTGATGCTTGGTTAAAATAGCACTCTTAGCACAATCATAGCACTATATTAAAAGGAGCTAATGCCTGAATGTCTCCTTCTAGCTCTATAAATAACAAATTGCTATCCTCTGAAATCAATAAAATATAAAGCTTTCCTTTTTTATTTCTCTCTGCTTTATATCCTCCTCTTCATATTCTCTGCCCTAGTGACTTACCTGATAAAACTAAAAATAAATAAATAAAAAGAGGGCAATAGCACATCATTCACAAAGCCTTACTTGTTGTGGCATGTATCATTTAAGTGATGAATTGCATATGCTTGTTAGTGGCTCAACAACTTGGTTATTTAGTTATTTTAGAGCTTTCAGACAGCATTCTTGATTTATTGCCCTGGGAAATAACAATACATTCCAACACCAGAGAGATAACTCTGTATGTATCTAAAACAGAAGATAAATTTTATTCTAGAATCTAGGGCATGAAAGAAACCAGGAGAGATTAACATGAACAATGCAGGCTCTTCTCATTTTTATGATACCAAGAAGTAAGGGAATAAGTGAACAAATCCATAGTGTTCAAAAGAGATAAACAACAACTCCATTTTTCTCCTTTTCTTCATAAAATGATTTATCTTTAATAATAAAGTCTTTAAAACCTCACTTTTATACATCAAAGTCATAATGATAAATCTATGATATCAAATGTACCATTAGACTTTCAAAAGAGTATTTGGACGGGAAATCTGCAGAGTTAGGAAATAAAACAGAATGCATAAAAGGATGTCAGAGGCTTATAGATTGCATTAAGGATCTTAAGACCCTCCCTCTCTTTGCCCCTTCCTTTCCTTACACCGTTCTCCATGAAGGCTGAGTGTGAAAAGCAAGCACATTTTGATGGATTTCAGTACTACAAGATGTAATAGTCACAGTCATGAATAAGGATGTTAAAGATCTGGACCTGTCTGGGTGTTCCCTTCCCAGCTCCCTTTTGGAGACCCAAGTACTCTCACATAGCTGCAGGAAAAGAATCAACTGTCATGCAGGAGGCACAACCCTCTAAAAAGGACTCTAGTGAAGTACTTAAGGTTGTTTATCTATATTACTGGTTACTATTCCACATATTCAATGGAAAAACATTTGATTTAAATAACTGAAATCACCCATCACTCAGGGAAAAGTTCCATAAACTGCATTCATTTTCTAGGAAAAAAAAAAAGAAGTTTCCTATTTATTATGTGACAGCTGTTCTCAGATCTATACTAATAATGAAATCAGTACCATTTGTCCTTGCAATTACCAAAAATAAAAATTAAAATTAAACAAAATATAGAATTTATTAAATATCCCAGAAAAAAGATCTGCTACAGAATTTTAAGAATCTTCCTTCATCAGAATAAAGACTAACTGTATATTTTTCAGTTAATAAATATTGGCACCAGACAAAAACCTAGTGTGCAGTTGGAAATAAAAAGGACAATTTAATTTCAGGAAAATCACACAGAATCCAGTGAAGTGGAAATGTAGAAGAGGCCAAACATGAGTCATCTCCACCATAATTTAATGCCTCAATAGATGTCCTATCAGGAATATCTTCTCAAAACTTATTAGATAATAGTTTTAGATTAGATAAAAGACGCTAATTATAATTACTGCTTAAGAATACACCTACCGAGTCTCCTACATGTTTAGTAATAATAGTTTGAGTACTTTCTACAAAGGTCTGCACTGTATTCAGAAAGAGTTAATAATAATAGCCAACAGTTAATAAATGTGTATTTGTAGCAGGCACTGTGCTAAATATTTTACACAGATTATTTGATTTAATGCTCAGAACAAGCCCATAAAGTTCTATTAACCCCATTTTTACCACTGAAACATCTGAGTCTCGGCTAACAAAATCACACCAAACAAAATCACACAGTTCTTAAAAGTTGGAGTCAAAATTCAAAATCAGTCTGTCTAATCTAAGTCCTTCCTCATAAGTACTATGTCATCTTTCAAAAGTATTACATATATTACAAAATTTTACAGAGGGAGAAAATGAGTACCAGAGGTAGACAGAGTTTTATAGTGGACTCAAAACTCTCTATGCTCTCTATGCCACATACCACTGCTCTGTCAACAGAAAGAATAAAAAATAAAAAAAAATAAAAAAAAAAATTAAGCTTCTGGAACAAAGACTGGATTTGAAAAAGTAATCCCGGGGGTGCCTGGGTGGCGCAGTCGGTTAAGCGTCCGACTTCAGCCAGGTCACAATCTCGCGGTCAGTGAGTTCGAGCCCCGCGTCAGGCTCTGGACTGATGGCTCAGAGCCTGGAGCCTGTTTCCGATTCTGTGTCTCCCTCTCTCTCTGCCCCTCCCCGGTTCATGGTCTGTCTCTCTCAGTCCCAAAAATAAATAAACGTTGAAAAAAAAATTAAAAAAAAAAAAGAAAAAGTAATCCCTAAAATGAGATGCAGATTTCACCATTTTCATTAATCCTTCTTTTATTTACAATTACAGTGCTCTATGAAAGCAATGCAGCAGCAGGAAGCAACATGCCCACATTTCATCACTCACCAGGCAGGGAAGAACACTTTCCAGGCTAAACATTATTTTGAAATCGCTTTGTACTAAGATCGCCGGAAGAAGCTATCATGCTTCCAGTGAAGAAACAAACACATGACTCCTAGTGGGCACAATATTCAGTCCCAAGATAAGTAGTGAATTAAAGAACTGAAATTCCAGGGGCGCCTGGGTGGCGCAGTCGGTTAAGCGTCCGACTTCAGCCAGGTCACGATCTTGCGGTCCGTGAGTTCGAGCCCCGCGTCGGGCTCTGGGCTGATGGCTCGGAGCCTGGAGCCTGTTTCCGATTCTGTGTCTCCCTCTCTCTCTGCCCCTCCCCCGTTCATGCTCTGTCTCTGTCTGTCCCATAAATAAATAAAAACGTTGAAAAAAAAATTTAAAAAAAAAAAAAAAAAGAACTGAAATTCCAAACTAGATACAATAACTGTGGCTGCTAAACTCAGATGACGAATGGAACTTTTAAAGACTATTTTCTAATAGTGACTTAACTACATGTAATTTTCAATCATTTTAAATGGGTTATGTTTAATTGTATCAATCTACTAACATCTCTAAAGTAATCCTGAAGTGGTTAGGAGGGAGCACAGAGCGTGTATATCCAGTAGTTTGGATAAACTCAGAATGAGTGACATTATCACTAACTGAGAAAAATAAAGATGCCTCAATTGCTCCAAGCACAAATTAAAGAAATACAGTCATTTGGAGGTAAGGGACCTTTAGAGATGATCTGGTCTGACATTTTCTACCTAGTGAGAGGAATGAAGATTCATGGATTCAATTTTCTGATTAAGATGGCATCTAACTAGAAAACCCTAACTTAGTTTTCTACATATGAAACATCTAAGTAGAAGAGCATAACACATATTCTCACTGAAATATTTATGAAGACAAAGAATATGTGAAACCTCAATGCTGTAGCCAGACCTTCAGGATCCTGTAAGTCTTCTTTAGAGACTTACAGAAATCCCTTTAGAGACTTCAATTATCTCTACCCTGTCCCCAACTTTAAAGTATATAATCAATGTCTCCTCACAATCACAATGAAGCTCTTTCTGCCCACAGGTCCTGTCTTTAACAAAAACACTGTTTTGCACCTAGAGAAAAAAAGGAAAAAAAAGAAAAAGATAAAAGAAAACTCAACAGTGCATAATTTAAATTTACGTTTAACCTACTGACGGATTTATTTAAAAATTTCATTAATTACAAAATATATGGGACTTAATTAATAACCATAATCAAAAATTGACACATGCTTTATCACTGCAAAGTACAACAATGACATTATACTGGAAGTTGGTAGAAAATACTTGGTTTTGTTCCCTGCTGAAAGTCTCAGGATTTGTACCAATTATAAAGTGAGCAGGCATATGATTTTTGTTTTATCAAATAACTAGATTCCCTTTTTCACTGTAAGTGTTGCATCTGCTCCAAATATTCAAAGATAGCCATCAGAGTGGAAACTGAAAAAAATTAACCATCAACCCGATAGACTGAAATATGACAGTGCTTCAGAGATGCAATATGGTGTTGATTGCAGAAACATCATCAGTGAGACCCTCTGTGTTAAGACTGGGCATTCTGGGGCGCCTGGGTGGCGCAGTCGGTTAAGCGTCTGACTTCAGCCAGGTCACGATCTCGCGGTCTGTGTGTTCGAGCCCCGCGTCAGGCTCTGGGCTGATGGCTCAGAGCCTGGAGCCTGTTTCCGATTCTGTGTCTCCCTCTCTCTCTGCCCCTCCCCCGTTCATGCTCTGTCTCTCTCTGTCCCAAAAAAAATAAATAAATGTTGAAAAAAAAAAATTAAAAAAAAAAAAAGACTGGGCATTCAAATACAGTTGTTTTATTTCACAAATCCACTTAAAGCTTAAGTTAAAGCAGGGGCGCCTGGCGTAGCTCAGTTGGTTAAGTATCTAACTCAGTTTCCACTCAGATCATAATCTCAGGGTTTCATGAGTTCAAGCCCTGCATCCGGCTCTGTGCTGATGGTGCAGAGCCTGCTTGGGATTCTCCCTCTCTCTCTGCCCCACCCTGACTCACACTGTCTCTGTGTCTCTCAAAATAAATAAATAAACTTAAAAAAAAAAAAAAATGGAGCACCTGGGTGGCTCAGTCGGTTAAGCATCAGACTCTAGCTCAGATCGTGATCTCACAGTCTGTAAGTTCAGCCCCACATGCGGTTCAGCTCTGACAGCTTGGAGCCTGGAACCTGCTTCAGATTCTGTGTCTTCCTCTCTCTCTGCCCCTCCCCTGTTCATGCTCGCTCTCTCTCTCTCTCTCTCTCTCTCTAAAAAATAAATAAAACATTAAAAAAAATTTTAACTTAAAAAAAAGCTTAAGTTCAAGCAAGTCAATATATTTTGTTTCAAGAATGTTTTGAAATTATTGCATTGCAACTTGACACTCTTATATTTTCAACTTAGCTCATTTAAGAATGAGCTAAAATAAAATAAGCTTATTTTAAGAATAAAATTTTGACGAATAGAAGTCACTTAGAGACCCACAAATTCACCTCCATCATTTTTTCAGATGAAACTGAGGCTCATAGGGCTAAGAAACCTGTCCAAGTTCAAGTCTATTTAGGACAAAGCCACTGTGTGTCTAATTCCACAGTTATTACATCCAATACCGCTCAACCATACAAGATCAGAAACAGTTAAGCTTGTGATTTCTAACACTAGGAAAGAGAGGTCATATAAAGATGAGAAAACAGCTGCAGGAGAAATGCACACTAGGTAATTATCTCTACCTGGGAGGGGAAAAAATCATGTTTTCTTTTTTTCCTAAACAGTAAAAGGGTTGTATTTATATAGGCTTTGCTTACATTCATCATTAACTTTTCTACTAAAATTCTGTGAGTGATTAGAGTGAGCCAATTTTTCTTCTGTTAATGAGCCAATGTGCAAGTATTACCTCTAGTTAATTAATCTTAACAAGCAAGCCAGTGTTTCAACTTGGATTTTGAGATGTGAAAAATAACTCATTTTTAGGACCTGATCCTGGCAGAGCTTGCTGAACAACTTATAATTTAAAAAATGGTAAGTCAGAAGTCACTCACCTCATGGCCTCACTATACTAGAACACAATTTCAATACCAAAGCAAAGAAAAGCAAATTTTTTTCCTACTGTTCATAAATGGTAAATTGAGACACAACAATTTATGTAGGACTTATTAGCAAATAGGTGAATACTGATTTAGAGAGATTTCTGTGTTGTTCTAAACTGTGCCTTCAGTAATTAATATATAAGTCAGAAGAAACCTTTACACAGAGTAGTGCACACAGAAAAATTACTGGTAAATCATGAGTCAGGACTGTCAACATTTTGAATCATAATCACTTCCAATATTTTATGTTTATCTGTGATTTATTTTCTGCCTTGTTCCTATTGCGAACAAGTGGTGGCTTACAAAAATACATGAAATATAGCAGGATAACAGAAATTTATTTAGTTTTTAAGAAAAATGGAACAGAAATAAAATCAGCTCAGGAATGTCTGAAAGAACCAGGTATAAGGGAAGTGATGAGGAGGAAGAAAAATCTAAATATACTAATGTATTTATTTATAGCTAACAATCTGTAGTTGCCCTCTAATGTTGAAAAAATATACTTAATAAAAGGCAATGATCCAATCTCTTGAATTTTTTAGATTTTTTTTTTAAATCTAGAGAGTTACTTCAAGGCTTAATATGGCTTTATGATTAAAAACAAATATTTATTCTGAAGTTAAGAGATTAGTTCAGTTTCAGGGCGCCTGGGTGGCTCAGTCTGTTAAATCTCCAACTTTGGCTCAGGTCACCATCTCACAGTTCATGAGTTTGAGCCCTACATCAGGCTGTCTGCTGTCAGCACAAAGCCCACTTGAGATCCTTTGTCCCCTTCTCTCTCTGTGCCTTCCCTGCTCACACTGTCTCCCTTTTAAAAATAAACATTAAAAAAAATTAAAAGAAATGACTTCAGTTTCAAGATTTTTTATTAAATGTACATGAAATGCTATATTGTATTTTTATTTTCTTGAAATATTACATTTTACATTTTTTAAGTTTATTTATTTATTTATTTATTTATTTATTTATTTATTTTGAGAGAGAGAGCAAGCATGTGCATGAGCAGAGGTGGGGCAGAGAGAGAGAATCCCAAGCAGCTCTGGGATGTCAACACAGAGCTCAATTTGGGGCTCAATCTCATGTACCATGAGATCATGACATGAGCCAAGACCAAGAGTTGGATGTTTAACTTACTGAGACACACAGATGCTCCTGAAATGTTATACTTTAATTGAAAATTACATGTAGAGGATTATCACATATTCTCTAAAATTATTTTTACCCAGCTATCTATCGTATCTATCTGTACACACATGCTCTTCAGCAAATATTTAAAGTGATTGTTCTGTCAAATAATGGCTGGTTTTTCACTTTATTCCTTGTAATTTTCCATATATAGTTCTTTATATGTAATGAAACTGTTCCATTCTTATGAAAATAATAAATACATTATTATATTTTATAAGCCACAGGTTGTAAATTTTTTTAAAAATTTAATGCAGGTATTGGGCATTTGGACATGCTTAAATGTGTGCAATGAAATTTAATCTGCTACCAATCTTCTTCCCAAGTTACACCATGTTTTGGAACACTCAAGAACTAAGGTATAATTACAATCTTAATCATATAAGTTTCCAAATCCCATCCCAGGTTTATAAATAAGACCACTACCACAACTACCCCCCCCCCAAAACATACACATACCCTACTTCCCATTTAGGGACTAGTTCCCACTCTGTTTATGTGTGGATTTCTGCAGCCAAAGAAGGAAAACCATTACTGTCTCATTTCTGGGAGGTCCAACATCTGGGAGGGCCCATGCCAGAAGGCGGCTCACTCTTATGCTCCTGCTGATACCAATGGAAGAATTCCCCCATCTTTTAATCTTCAGACTACTCAGGACTTCTAAGTTGGCCTCCTTTTTCCAGGACTGTCTGCTAAGGAATCATTAAAGTTCCAAAGGGCAGGTACTATAGGGCCATTTAAATCAGCCTAGTGAGAAGGATTAAATTTTCAAGGTAGTACAGTCTTAACCAATTGTGAACTAGCATTCTGAAAAATGTTTAATGAGTTTTTCCTCCTGTCTCAAAAGAAGATATTAAGTCTGGGTTTGAATCCTATCTGATGATTACTATATTTAGTAATTTAGTAATTACTATATTTAGCTTAGGCACAAACTTAACCCCATTGTGTCTCATTTCCATACCTGTAAAATGGGATGTGTCCTGAAGGTGTAAGATTAAATGAGATTATTGAAGGTTTCTAGCACAATATCTTAACCCAACAGGCAGAAATTCAATGAACCTTTCCAGGTCTAACTTTGTTGCCTTACATTCTTGCTTCTTTCCTTTCTTCCTTAAATACTGTCTTTGCTTTTTTTTAAATTCTTCTGTTCAACTGCTCTTTCCCTTACCCATCTTTCCCCAACTTTGTCCACTCCCAGACCATCAGGCAGCCTTTATATCATATTATTTCCCATGCAAGTTCTAACCCTGGTCTCCTGGAAACCTGGCCATCTGTTACAAACTCACCTTAATAACTTTTTTTAGGAAGTATAGGAAGTCTACTAGAAATATAAAACCTGGAATCTAGACTTAACATTGCATAGGGCCTGAAGTAAGGAACTACATTAGGCATTATAAATCACATTTATCTGTGCAAAGTGAAAGGAGACCTGAGATTATCTTGATTTTTTTTAAGAACAAAGGGAAAATCTGTGAATAAAACCTGTGAAATCTTGGCTTATGATATAAAATTAATATCAACTATGAACTACTTGACACATAAATATTAACCATATAAGTAATAAATATGTATAATTAATGACTGATTAATGTATCTACTTAAAATGAATATAATACCAACTTTGCTCCCCCATGGTTCACAGAGTCTTCTGCCAGAACTTAAAACAATTGGAAGAAATTTTAATGAGCATGTCTAACTTCTATCCTACCTCTAACACTAGCTAGCTTTATCACCTCAAGTTAATACTTTAACGTCAATCTCTGGCCCTCGATTCCCTTATTTATGAAAGAAGGAGTTAGGGTTGTACCAACCAAATAGCCCTCCTTGCCCATGAATGCAATAGTTCATTCTTGCTTCTTATTTGTAAGAATAAGATAGTGACCGTATGTGCTGCACAGCATTTCATTAAAGAATCATTGATCTGCATGGCCCTTGCTTGTAACTATTAGGCATGTAATGATAGTTTAGAGCTTCTTCTTTTTTTAGAATATCCACATGGTAGCACAAAACATCAACATCAATTACTCCCTGGAAACTTTGCCTGCCTTCTTAGTGTTCATTATCCACCCCTAAATGAAAAGCAATGGTATCTGTGAGTAAGCATCTCTTTGGCTTATTGCTAATTTCTATCAAAATATTTATGATAAATACAAAAGAGAGGCAAAGTAGATAGCTACTTGATATTCAACCTTCTGTCAGAAATTATTCACGCCAATTAACTAGAATGCTGAGGTGTTCCATCTATTTTAAAACACTCATTTTCTAGCCCAGTAGGTTTAGAATTTCAGGAAACAATATTTGTGTTCTACTAAGCTCTTGAAAAATTATGTCGTTCCAAATATCCCTAAGAAATGTTATTAACATTTTGCTTAAAATAACCATTCGTTCATTTGTTCCATATTTAATGATTATCTATGACTGTGTCAAGAACTAATGACACCTAGAAGAATAAGACAGATTTCTTGCCCTCTGGAAGCACATGGTTCAGTAAAAGAGGCAGTTGAATATGCAGATCTTGACAATTCAATTTGGTAATAGAGATGTGCACAAGACATAATGAAAAGTGCTTGGGAGTAAAGGAATTATTCATAAAAGACTGACTAGCACAGTGCCTGGCACATAGCTGATGCTTAATAAGAATTTCTAAATATTAAATGAATTGATTTTAAGCTGAGAGCTTAAAGGACATGTAAAGACTTGGAAACAAGATGGGAAAGGTCATGCTAAAGAGAGAAAGCAATCTCTGCAAAAACATTTTAATATTGCACCCTGAGATATGCAATAGTTTAGTGAGATAGATGAGGCCAAAGAAGTAGGCAAGGTCTCACCACTAGTGGCCTTGTATGTCAAGGTAAGAAGGTTGAGTTTTACCAAGATGGATATGGGGATCATATGTACATTTGAGCAAAAGATTCTGAAATAATTTTCAGAGGGAAAAAAAAAAAGGAGGCAGGTGAACATGCCAGAAGGATACAGCCCTTTCCAAAAAAAAGAGAAATAAATAACGGCATACTAAAAACAATTTAGGAGGTGACACTTGATCACAAGCAGAAGGTAAGGCATAAGGAAATATTTAGAGAAATTCCTAGGATACTGGCTTGGAAAAATCAATTAACAGTGACACCATTTACTCAGAATTTGAGAAATATACCATAAAGGGAGGAAGAAAACCTATTAAGTCTTGAACATGTTAAGTTTCAAATATTTGTGTCATAATATCTAAGATTGTACATCCAGCTTGCTGCAGGAAATATGGATATGAAACTAAAGAGGACAGATTCTACTAGACATAAAAGCTTGGATTGAAATTGGTTGAAATTGTGGGCTTAGAGAGATCACCCAGGAAAAGTATAGAGAAGAGGGCTAAGAATGAGACTCCAAGAAAGGTCAATATACAAGAAGGGGAAAGGCTAATGACAGAGCAGGGTATGCTGAGGCCAAAGAGGGATGTGAGAAGACCCAAGAAAAGGAGGTGTTAAAGAAGACGAAAGGGGAAGGAGAGCTCAAAAATGAAATCATCAGGGTGCCTGGGTGGTTCAGTCGGTTAGGCGTCCGCCTCTTGATTTCAGCTCAGGTCATGATCTCGTGGTTCATGAGTTTGAGCCCCTGCTGAGGGAATTATCTCTCTCCCTCTTCCTCTCTCTGCCTCTCCTCCTTTTGTCCCCAAGCATGTGCGTGCATGCACACTCTCCCTCTCTCAAAATAAATAAATGAACTTAAACGAATCATCAGTAATGCTGATGTAAAACGTCAATTAAGATGAGGAGGAAAATCAGCACCATCAATTGATCATCTGTGTGAACAAACCAATATGCTAAATTCTTCACACAATTTATCTCATTGGCAATTCTCAAAAACCCTAAGTTATGTATTATTTCACCCATCTCACAGTCAGGAAATAGAGGCTTAAGGAATTGTGACTTTTCTAATAAGAGCAAGAAATGGAAATCAAACACATGTCTGCCTGGTTCTAAAGCCCTTGTTCTTACTAGAAAAACCAAGATTCCCAGAAAATTAACATTTTCATGCACTAGTCTAAAATGCAAAATGAGGAAGGTAAAATTCCTGGCTTCAACAGTAGAAAGCTAAAAACCAATGAAGGCTGTGTGGGTTTGCCATTAACAAGAAGTTAAATATGCATAAAGAAAAGTAATTTGCATATAACGGTGACACATAGTGGAGCTCATACAGGATTCTCATAGGAAATGGGAGTTTCAGGTCTGAGCAAAGTACAGCCATTTTCACCATGCAAAATGCAATAATGCCATGGTGCCCTATCCCCACACATAGGCTACATCGGCAAGGAAACCAATTACCCATATCCTTCCTCTCCAGCTACCAAAGCAGTTTACACAGCATTGTCAGATTATACTTTCTAAAGCTTGAGTGCCTTTATTTGCCCACTCAACTCAAAAGAATTTTATGGTTGTCCATTATCTCCAAAAGTCCAAATTTCAGAGCCAGGTATTCAAATATATTCATAATGTTTTTCCCAAATTTATCTTCATCTTTTGCACACCCAGAGACATTCAGTCAAACTAAATTCATCTCAGCTCCGTGCAGACAATTTCCACTTCAATGCTCATTCCATGTTCTCTCCCTGGAACTCTTTTTCCCATGTCCAGTTGTGTAACTCCTCCTTATGCTTCAAGGCCTTCCTGAATATCACTTCCTCCTTAAAACTTCCTGATTCTGCATTTCTGTGTCCTTTAACCCATCTTTACTCTCCTCTGACCCACCATTTACTAGCCTTGAATTCATTTTTGTATACCATGCCAGAAAAAAAGATCTCTGAAGTCCTGAACTCAATGGCTTATGTAATAGAAAAGTTAAATGGATCCTCTCATGTTAGAATAATAATATTTTTGGTATTTAAATAAATTTGTCCTAAACACTTTTTCCATTACATGGCTCATATTGAATCTGATATTATGAAGAACAAAAATTAATTTCATATCCTATAATTTCTCCTCCATTAGAATGTCTTCAACTTATTATGAATAAAATGTCTTTTCTTTTGTTAATGCAAAACTGCTACCTAACAACAAAAATGCTTTGAATAACCATTATATCTGTGTAATATTAACTAATGCTTGAGATAAATATAATAGATATCTTATAATATAAGTTAATTCATTAAAATCATAATCATTAACTTACTTGCTATATACATATGTATATATTATGGTGTCTTACAGTAACACACAATGAAAATGCTATGCCCTAAATGTCCAATGTTTAATAGTTTTATCAGAGATTCCAAACCATGTTTCGATTCTGAAGTATGTTGTCACTAATTAAAATTTATACTGATAATCCCTCTTTGCACCATTAATGTCTCACCAAACATTTGATTAATTGCTCTATAAAAGCATGCTTCCTAAATGGCTCTTAGCATTTGGCAGGAATAAAATATTCTTGCCAATAGCTATTTTACATTTAAATATTAAAGATCTAAAATAGATAAATTTCCAAAGGAGTCCTTATTCCTATAAAATTTACTTTGATCCTGGAACAATTTCCACCTCCACATAAAAATAATATCTTCATGAGAGCGTGCTTTCTTCACCACATAGAAAGTCTGGAAGAGAAACAGGTTTGCAACACGATGTTTTGCAGGCTATCTAAGTGAAGATGTTTCATAAGAAAGCTAGAGATGTTGATGTGAAGCTTGGAAATGAAATTGGATTAAGATTTAAATGTATGAATCACTCATGCTGAAGGAATAATTGAAATCATTGAAACCACAAGATACTGGGCAATTGATATGGAAGAATCTATAAAAACTGAAGGAAAAAAATTGTTAAATACAATATGAGAAAGGGAAGAAGAGGAACAAGCCGAAAAAAGAAAGAAAGAAAGATGTTTTAAGGGATAAACAATGTAATTGAAGGTTGTGGATATCAAGAGAAAAGTTTTAAGAGGAGAAGGAAATAGAATTATGCAGTCGTTGATGACCATGAAGAGAGCAGTTTACTCAAGTGAGAAAGGCAGAATCTAGAGTGACATGGGGATAGAACTGAATGGTTGGAATATAGGTTACTTTGAGAGGAAAATAAGTGGTAAAAGAAAAACTAGAATGTGGCTCAAAGATGCATTTAATGTGAAGAAAGGTTTGGGATTTTGTTGTTTGGAGCTTTTTGTTTGCTTTTTCGATTCTCTGTTTTATTCTTATAATTTTTGTTGTGGGACTGTTGTATATTCCATTTTTTGTTTTGATTAAGTTCTATGTATGTCTTTCAGCCATCTTATTTTCTCCTTAGCTCATACTAGTGTCCACCACTTCCATCCCTAAACACCTCTAAGACTCCACTTGTTAAAATCGCTATAATCTCTCTTCTATTAAAGACCATTTCTCTGTCTTAACTGTATTTGAAATTTTGGTTGCATTTAAAATACTTGATCTATTTGGTCTATAATGTTGTTCAAGTCTTCTGGTTCTTTATTGATTTTCTGTCTGGATGATCTATCCATTATTGGAATTGGAGTATTGAAGTCTCCTACTATTCTTATATTGCTATCTATTTCTCCCTTCAGATCCTACAATGGTTGCTTTATATATTTAAGTGCTCTGATGTTGTGTGTATAGATATTTATAACTGTTATCTCTTCCTGTTGAATTGACCTTTTTCTTTTTTTTAAAAAAATTTTTTAACGTTTATTTATTTTTGAGACAGAGACAGACAGAGCATGAACAGGGGAGGGGCAGAGAGAGAGGGAGACACAGATCGGAAGCAGGCTCCAGGCTCTGAGCCATCAGCCCAGAGCCCGACGCGGGGCTCGAACTCACGGACCCCGAGATCGTGACCTGAGCTGAAGTCCGATGCTTAACCGACTGAGCCACCCAGGCGCCCCGACCTTTTTCTTAATATATACTAACTTTCTTTGTCTCTTGTGATAGTTTTAACTTAGACTACTAACAAAATGAAAGACAACCTATAGAATGAGAGAAATTATTTATAAACCATATATCTGATAAAGAGTTAATATCCAAAATGTATAAGGAATTCCTACAACTCAATAGCAAAAAAACAAATAACTTGATTAATAAATGGGCAAAGGACATGAATAGATACTACATTGAAGAAGGCACACAGGGGTGCCTGGATGGCTCAGTTGGCTGAGCATCTGACTCTTGGTTTCAGCTCAGGTCATGATTTCACAGTGCATGAGTTCAAGTCCGGAGCCAGGCTCTGCACTGAACACGGAGCCTGCTCAGTGGTTTAGTGGTGAGTGGTTAGTGGTTTAGTGGTTTACTGGTTAGTGGTTCAGTGTTGGTCTCGCTGTATTTCTCTCTCTCTGCTCCTTCCTTGCTCACATGAGCTCACTTGCTCTCTCTCTCTCTCTAAATAAAGAGATAAACTTAAAAAAAAAAAAAAAGTAGAGATACAAATGACCAACGGGTACATGAAAAAATGTTCAACATCATTAATCATCAAGAACATACAAATCAAAACTACAGTGAAATACCAATACATACCTTTAAAACAATTTTTTAAAGATAATTGTTGTCAAGGATTTGAAGAAAAAAGAAACCTTGTCCACTACTGGTAGAAATGTAAATTGGTATAGCAACGATGGAAACAGTATGGAGGTACCTCAAAAAATCAAAAATAGAATTATCTTATAACCCAGCAATCTTACTTCAGCAAATATTTCCACAGCAATTGAAATCAGAATCTTGTAGAAGTACTACTGTACTTACATGTACATGGCACCATTATTCACAATAGCCAAGACATGGAAGCAACCTAAATGTCTAGTGAATGGATGAATGGATAAGGAAAATATCACACACACACACACTCACACACACACACACACACACACAGTGGATTAATTTTTAAAAAGAAAGAAACCCTGCCATTTGCAACCACATGGATGAATCTAGAGGGTATTATGCTAAGAAAATAAGCCAGATGCAGAAAAACATATACCACATTATACCACTTAGATGAACAATCTAAAATAGTCAAACTAGGTGAGGAGTGAAGATGGTGGAACAGCGTGGAAGCTTTTTGCGAGTCTCACATCCATGAAATACAGCCGGATCAACACTAAACCATCCTACACACCTAGAAAACTGTTCGGAGGATTAACACAACAATCTGCACAACCTGAACCACAGAATTCAGCAGGTACACAGCCCAAAGAGGTGAATTTGGGGAGCAAGAAGCTGCAGAAGGTAGGGAACGACTTTTCGGGGCAGAGAGAGGACAAAGACTGGGGAGAGGGGAGAATATGGGAAAAGCACCCCTCCCCAAAAGCAGCTGGAGACAAAGTGGAAAACTGGAAACAGCTGCAAGGACTAAACTAAAAAGGGAGAAAGGAGAAAGGAGAGGGTTTAAATTCTATTAAGACTGTAAACAAGGGGAGCTCAAAGGCTGCAACTCCGCAGCTCATTACCTGGTGGTGCTCTGGTGGGAAGGACGAATTCCCCAGGAACAGAGTGGGGTCCAGGAGGTTCTCAGACCACACGGGGAAAAGCGGTTCCACTGCTGGAAGGACATTCGGTAGAGACTGCTGAAACAACCTGGTTGGTCCCAGCAGACCCCAGAAAACGGCCGCATTCGCTGGTGATGGAACAAGGTCATTAAGGGTGAAGCCTGGTGCCAGATGTGTGTTGTGATTTTCCATAATCCCTGAAACACTGCTGCTACACTGTCTCACGAACTTTTTCTGGGGCGGGCTGGCACCTGGCCGCAGTCTCGGGGCACCGGCAGCAGCAGGGTCCAGCAAGCGTTCCTGGGTGCAGCCGACATTCGGCCATTGCTCATTCAGCCACTGCTCGGTGAGACCCTCCCACAGATGGGTGGAACGGGTCAAAGCTGCAGCCCTTCGGAAGTAAGGGGCCAGGGGAAACAGCCACATCTGAGACAAAACTCGGGACAGAGGTACTGCCTGGGGCCTGGTCACAGAGAGTGAAAAAGCAGGGAGCGGACAAGAGCTGAAGAGAGAGGATGGGTGCACGATTGCTGATCCAGGAGAACAGACTGGGTAGCTGGCTGGTGGCATTTTCACCGATCCTGTGCATGCGCGTAAGCACCTACGAGCTCCGCAACAATCCACCCCAGTGGGCTAGCAGCTCCATCTAGTGGAGAGCAGAGCCATTACACTGAGCACGCCCAACTGGGCCGACTTCGCTCTTCAAGAACATAAGTCTCACATCTGGCTTAGTATAAGACTATAAAACGCCACATAGACTGACTTCTAGAGGAAAATGAAGTAATTTCAGTCCTACTTCAATCTGTTAGGTCCATCTATTCAATTTTCTTTTTTTTTCCCTCTTTTACACTTCTTTTTCTTGAATATGGGAAGAGAAGAAATTCATTTTTATTTTCAATTTTTATTAAAAATATTTTTTTTTAATTTTTATTACTATATTTTTAATTTTGTGTAAATTTTTTCAAATTCTACTTTACTTCCCTCATTTTATTTTAATCTACTTCAGTGTATTCACCTTTTCAAATTTTCAATTTCCTTTTTTTCCTTCTTTTTCTTTTTTCTCTTTTTCATTTCTTTCTTTTTCTTGAATGCAGAAAAAGAAAAACTTCATTTTTACTTTCAATTCCTATTAAAAATATTTTTATTTAATTTTTTTACTATATTTTTTGCTTTTATGTAAATTTTTTCAAATTCTACTTTTCTTCCATCATTTTATTTTAGTCTACTATAGTATATTCACTTTTTCAAATTTTCGAACAATTTCTTTTTTTCTTTTTTAATCTTTTTACTATTTTTGTTTCTTTTCTTTTTCTTGAATACAGAAAAAGAAAAAATTCATATTTTTTAAAATTTTTATTAAAAATCTTTTTCTTTAATTTTTTCTACTATATTCTTTTCCTTTGTGTATATTTTTCAATTCTATTTTACCCCCATTTTCTCATTTTAGTCTACTTCAATGTATTCATATTTTCAAATTCTCAAACGATTTCCTTTTTTTTTTCTTCCCCCCCCACTTTTTTTTCCTCTAATCTGTCAAACCACTTTCAACACCCAGACCAAAACACACCTAGGATCTAGCATTATCTATTCGATTTTTGTGTGTGGGTGTGTTTTCAATTTTTAATTTTAATATTTTTTAATTTTAAATTTTTTCATTTCAATTTTTCTACCTCATTAATTCCTTTTCTCCCTTCAAAATGACAAAACAAAGGAATTCACCCCAAAAGAAAGAGCACAAAGAAATGACAGCCCCGGATTTAACCAACACAGATACAAGCAAGATGTCTGAACCAGAATTTACAATCACGATAATGAGAATACTAGCTGGAGTTGAAAACAGATTAGAATCCCTTTCTGCAGAGATAAAAGAAGTAAAAAATAGCCAGAATGAAATTAAAAATGCTATAACTGAGTTTGCAATCACTGATGCATGCAGCAGCGGCAAGGATGGATGAGGCAGAACAGAGATTCAGCGATATAGAGGACAAATTTATAGAGAATAATGAAGCAGAAAAAAAAAGGGACTAACGCAAAAGAGCACGATTTAAGAATTAGAGAAATCAGTGACTCATTAAAAAGGAACAACACCAGAATCATAGGGGTCTCAGAAGAGGAAGAGAGAGAAATAGGAGTAGAAGTGTTAAGTGAGCAAATCATAGCAGAAAACTTTCCTAACCTAAGGAAAGACATAGACATCAAAATCCAGGAAGCACAGAGGACCCTATTAGATTCAACAAAAACCGACCATCAGCAAGGCATATCATAGTCAAATTCACAAAATACTGAGGCAAGGAGAGAATCATGAGAGCAGCAAGGGAAAAAAAGTCCCTAACCTACAGGGGAAGACAGATCAGGTTTGCAGCAGACCTATCCACAGAAACTTGGCAGGCCAGAAAGGAGTGGCAGGATATATTTGGTGTCCTGAATCAGAAAAATATGCAGCCAAGAATTCTTTATCCAGCAAGGCTGTCATTCAAAATAGAAGACAGATAAAAAGTTTCCCAAACAAAAATTAAAGGAGTTTATGACCACTAAACCAGCCCTGAAAGATATTTTAAGGGGGACTATCTGAGGGGAGAAAAGATGAAAATATATATATATACCAAAAGAAACAAAGATTAGAAAGGACCAGAGAACACCACCAGAAACTCCAACTCTACAAGCATCATAATGGCAATAAATTCATATCTTTCAGTATTCATCTAAATGTCACTGAACTAAATGCTACAATCAAAAGACATAGGGTACCAGAATGGATAAGAAAACAAGATTCATCTATATGCTGTTTACAAGAGACCCACTTTAGACCTAAAGACACCTTCAGATTGAAAATAAGGGGATGGAAAACCATCTATCATGCTAATGGCCAACAAAAGAAAGCCAGAGTAGCCATACTTATGTCAGACAATCTAGACTTGAAAATAAAGACTGTATCAAGAGATGCAGAAGGGCATTATATCATAATCAAGGGGTCTATCCACCAAGAAGACCTAACAATTGTAAACATTTATGCACCAAATGTGAGAGCACTCAAATATGTAAATTAATTAATCACAAACATAAAGAAACTCATCAATAGTAATACCATAATAGTAGGAGACTTCAACACCCACTCACAGCAATGGACAGATCATCTAATCAAAAAATCAACAAGGAAACAATGGATTTGAATGACACACTGGACCAGATGGACTTAACAGATATATTCATAACATTTCATCCTAAAGCAGCAGAATATACATTCTTCAGTGCACATGGAATGTTCTCCAGAATAGACCATATACTAGGATACAAATCAGCCCTAAATACAAAAAGATTGAGATCATACCATGCATATTTTCAGACCACAATGCTATGAAACTTGAAATCAACCACAAGAAAAAATTTGGAAAGGTAACAAACACTTGGAGACTGAAGAACATCCTACTAAAGAATGAATGGGCTAACCAAGCAGTTAAAGAGGAAATGAAAAAGTATATGGAAGTCAATGAAAATGATAACTCCACAACCCCAAATCTCTGGGACACAGCAAAGGCAGTCATAAGAGGAAAGTATATAACAATCCAGGCCTTCCTAAAGAAGGAAGAAAGATCTCAGATACAAAACCTAACCTTACTCCTTAAGGAGCTGGAAAAAGAACAGCAAATAAAATCCAAAACCAGCAGAAGACAGGAAATAATAAAGATGAGAGCAGAAATTAATGCCATCGAAACCAAAAAAACAGTAGAACAGATCAATGAAATCAGAAGCTGGTTCTTTGAAAGAATTAACAAAATTGATAAACCACTAGCCAGCATGATCAAAAAGAAAAAGTAAAGGACCCTAATACATAAAATCAGGAATGAAAGAGGAGAGATCACAACCAACACAACAGAAATAAAAACAATAATAAAAGAATATCATGAGCAATTATATGCCAATAAAATGGGTAATCTGGAAGAAATGGACAAATTCCTAGAAACATATACACTACCAAAACTGAAACAGGAAGAAATAGAAAATTTGAATAGACCCATAACCAGTAAGGAAATTGAATTAGTAATCAAATACTCCTAAAAAACAAGAGTCCAGGACCAGATGGCTTTCCAGGCGAATTCTACCAAACATTTAAGGAAGAACTAACTTCCTATTCTCTTGACACTGTTCCAAAAAATAGAAATGGAAGGAAAACTTCCAAATTCATTCCATGAAGCCAGCATTACCTTGATTCCAAAACCAGACAGAGACCCCACTAAAAAGGAGAACTATAGACCAATTTCCCTGATGAACATGGATGCAAAAATCCTCAACAAGATATTAGCCAACCAGATACAACAATACAGTAAAAAAATTATTCACCACGACCAAGTGGAATTTATACCTGGGATGCAGGGCTGGTTCAATATCCGCAAAACAATTAACGTAATTCATCACGTCAATAAAAGAAAGGACAAGAACCATATGATCCTCTCAATAGATGCAGAGAAAGCATTTGACAAAATACAGCATCCTTTCTTGATAAAAACCCTCAAGAAGGATAGAAGGAGCATACCTCAAGATCATAAAAGCCATATGAATGACCCAATGCTAATATCCTCCTCAATGGGGAAAAACCGAGAGCTTTCCCCCTAAGGTCAGGAACAAGACAGGGATGTCCACTCTCGCCACTGTTATTCAACATAGTATTGGAAGTCTTAGCCTCTGCAATCAGACAACACAAAGAAATAAAAAGCATTCAAATCAGCCAGGTGGAGGTCAAACTTTCACTCTTCACAGATGACATGATACTCTATCTGGAAAACCCTAAAGATTCCACCAAGAAACTGCTAGCATTGATTCATGAATTCAGCAAAGTTGCAGGATATAAAATCAATGCACAGAAATCAGCTGCATTCGTATACACCAACAATGAAGTGACAGAAAGAGAAATAAAGGAATCAATCCCATTTACAGTTGTACAAAAAACCATAAAATACCTAGGAATAAATCTAACCAAAGAGCTGAAAAATCTATAGACTTAAAACTATAGAAAGCAGGGCGCCTGGGTGGCGCAGTCGGTTAACCGTCCAACTTCAGCCAGGTCACGATCTCGCGGTCCGTGAGTTTGAGCCCCGCGTCGGGCTCTGGGCTGATGGCTCAGAGCCTGGAGCCTGTTTCCGATTCTGTGTCTCCCTCTCTCTCTGCCCCTCCCCTGTTCATGCTCTGTCTCTCTCTGTCCCAAAAATAAATTAAAAAAAAAAAAAAACTATAGAAAGCTTATGAAAGAAATTGAAGAAGACACAAAAAAATGGAAAAAGATTCCATGCTCCTGGATTGGAAGAACAAATATTATTAAAATGTCAATACTACCCAAAGCAATCTACATATTCAATGCAATCCCTATCAAAGTAACACCAGCATTCTTCGCAGAGATAGAACAAATAATCCTAAAATTTGTATGGAACCAGAAAAGACCCCGAATAGCCAAAAGGATCTTGAAAAAGAAAACCAAAGCAGGAGGCATCACAATCCCGGACTTCAAGCTATACTACAAAGCTGTAATCATCAAGACAGTATGGTACTGGCACAAGAACAGACACTCAGATCAATGGAACAAAATAGAGAACCCAGAAATGGACCCACAAACTTATGGCCAACTAATCTTTGACAAAGAAGGAATGAATATCCAATGGAATAAAGACAGTCTCTTCAGCAAGTGGTTCTGGGAAAACTGGACAGCGACATGCAGAGGAATGAACCTGGACCACTTTCTTACACCATACACAAAAATAAACTCAAAATGGATGAAAGACCTAAAGGTAAGACAGGAGGCCATCAAAATACTAGAGGAGAAACCAAGCAAAAACCTCTTTGATCTTGGCCGCAGCAACTTCTTACTCAACACATCTCTGGAGGCAAGGGAAACCAAAGCAAAAATGAACTACTGGGACTTCATCAAAATAAAAAGCTTCTGTACAGTGAAGGAAACAATCAGCAAAACTAGAAGGCAACCTGCAGAATGGGAGAAGATATTTGCAAATGACATATCAGATAAAGGGTTAGTATTCAAAATCTAGAAAGAACTTATAAAACTCAACACCCAAAAAACAAATCATCCAGTGAAGGAATGGGCAAAAGACACAAATAGACACTTCTCCAAAGAAGACATCCAGATGGCCAACCGACACATGAAAAAATGCTCAACATCACTCATCATCAGGGAAATACAAGTCAAAACCGCAATGAGATACCACATTACACCTGTCAGAATGCTAACATTAACAACTCAGGCAACAACAGATGTTGGTGAGGATGCAGAGAAAGAGGATCTCTTTTGCATTGTTGTAGGGAATGCAAGCTGGTGCAGCCACTCTGGAAAACAGTATGGAGGTTCCTCAAAAAACTAAAAATATTAGTAACCTATGACCCAGCAATTGCACTACTAGGCATTTATCCAAGGGATACGGTGTGCTGTTTCAAAGGGACACATGCACCCCCATGTTTATAGCAGCACTATCAACAATAGCCAAAGTATGAAAAGAGCTCAAATGTCCATTGATGGATGACTGGATAAAGAAAATGTGGTATATATACACAATGGAGTATTACTCGGCAATCAAAAAGAATGAAATCTTGCCATTTGCAACTATGTGGAAGGAACTGGAGGGTATGCTAAGTGAAATTAGTCAGAGAAAGACAAAAATCATATGACTTCACTCATCTGAGGACTTTAAGAGACAAAACAGATGAACATAAGGGAAGAGAAACAAAAATAATTTAAAAACAGGGAGGGGGACAAAACAGAAGAGACTCATAAATATGGAGAACAAACTGAGGGTTGCTGGAGGGGTTGTGGGAGATAGGATGGGATAAATGGGTAAGGGGCACTAAGGAATCTACTCGGGAATCATTGTTGCACTATATGCTAACTAATTTGGATGTAACATTTTAAAAATAAAAAATAAAGTTAAAAAAAATAAAATAAAATAGTCAAACTAATAGAATCAGAGAGTAGAATGATACTTGACATGGTCTGGAAGTAGGGGGAAATGGAGATATTAATGAAAGTTTCAGTTATACATCATAAATAAGTCTTAGAGATCTGTATAGCATTAACACCAATAGTTATCAATGCTGTATTATATGCTTAAAAATTTTCTAGTAGGGTAGATCTTATGTTTAGTGTTCTTATCAACCAACCAACAAATAAATAAATAAAAGAGCAGGAAGAAACTTTTGGAAGTGATGCATATGCTTATGTCACGGACTCTGGTAATGGTTTCATGGATGAACATAATGCCAAACTCATCAAGTTGTATACATTAAACATGTACAACTTTTTGTATGTCAATAATACCTCAATAAAGTGGTTTTAAAAAATAAAATGAAATAAAACAAATGAAATGAAATGAAATGAAATGAAATGAAATGAAATGAAATGAAATGAGATGAGATGAGATGAGATGAAATGAAATGAAATGAAATTAGTTGATCATTTCTTCCTTTTTGAAATGCTTTCTTTTCTTGGCTTTTAGACCCAACTTTTTCTTGTTTTTCTTCTACTTCATTCATCAGATTTCTGTGCTGTCTCTTCCTCTTCTGCTTAACCTCTAAATGTTGGAAGTGCTCCAGTGTTGGCCATGAATAGACCTACATCACATCTCTATAGTCTCCTTATCTCTAATAAACCTCACGTCTTTAAATACCACCTTTAATAACTTTAAAATCTAAAATCTAACCTGTTCAGGACCACTCCCTTGAACATCAGGCTAATATATCCAACTGCTTATTGTCCCCACTGGCTATTTGTTAAGCATTTCAAACACTAGGTGCTCAAAAGAATTCTCAGTCTTCCCACTTACCCACCATATCGTCTCCCTATATTCTTCAAAGTCTTATCTCACCCATAATGTCTTCTCTAGTTCAGTAAACTGCACTATTAACCACTCAGTTGTGCAAGCCAAAAACCTAGAGTCATCCTTGATTTCTCACCTTCACTCCATCATAAAATTCTACTAAGTCTGTTTTTGAAAATATTTCCCCAATCCATGCATCTCACTGCATCTCTACTACTACTGTATCAGTCCAAGTCAACATCATCTCTCACTTGCACTCTCAAATAGTCTTCTAGTTCTGCCTGATACTCTTGCCCCACTTCAATCCATTATTCATATAATAGCTAAAAAATTCTTCTAAATTATAAATTAAATCATATCAATGCCCTTCTCATTACTCTTAAAATAAAATCTAAAATGTTGTACTTAAACTCTTTCCTAAAAAGTCCTACACCATCAAGCCCTACCCTACTTATTAGAACTCATCCTGTGCCATCCTTGCCTTCCCTAATAGCCACAGTACTAACTAGTCTGTTTGTGGAATGCACCCTCCTCTGAAATTTCACTTGTGCACTTTTTCTTCTTATTCAACTGCTTCTGATATGTTTTTATTAATAAATAATAAAGAAAACAAAAGAATCTGCCTGATCAGTAGCTGTATACCAGGAACTATAAACAAAGTCAATTTGTTCAAGTAGAGAAATCACATCTAGAACACTACCTGCTAATGAAGTCACTATCTGATTAAGTCCTTCTCCAAGTGCTGTCTGTCTTCTTTACACAATAGACAAGTTTAATAGACAAGTTTAATGTAATATGAATCATCATTTCTAGTTTTTTAAAATGTGATGGCGCTTCAAATGTCTGAAGTCACTGTAGGAAATCTCTATTGCTTTTGTTTATTATTATGGCAAGAAGCAGCAGCTCCAAGGCCTTCCATTTGATCCTCCTTGTCACTCAATAGGCCAGGGAACCAAAATGAGCATACTCACTAATTGCTGAGTATGTACATTTTAACAATTACTGTGCTCTGAGTTAAACAGCAGCTGCACCTGACAATCTAACTTGTTGTCAGGTTTGTTGTCCCTATCTATGTGCTATAAAAACAAAAAAATCCATTTGGACAGGACTGATCCTTAACTATTCTCTTATTCCCAGTGCTATCAATATCAGCTTCAGTACATGGATCTCTCCTCATGTGTGTACAAACATAAGACTGACACAACTGTGCTTTGATATGACTGAGAGAAATTCATATTTGTCTGTCATATTCTGATATCCAAGCAACCTTGGGTTATGCCAAGAATAGCAATCAAGGCTGCAACTACTTGATTACACTGTCCACGTGGTTAAACCAAAACACGTCAATGGTCATCTAAATCAGGTTTACCAACAAATCCCAAACTGGAGTTACCTGTGCTCTTCAAGTTTTACAATTGTTGGTGGAGGGAATGGTCCACAGAATTTCTCTCCATTGGGAATGAGGATTGGTTTTGTACCGTCTGTTGCCCCTATAATCATTGACAATGAAACCAAAGATCAGCAGGTCAGTCTAAACTCCTTTGAAAAGGCCATAATGGATAATACACTTGAGTTAGATTACATCCTCCCTGTCTGAAACAGACGTACTGATCCTTTTGAGACTTAATCACACTTGACTGAGCCTAGGACTCTGAGAGACATAGAGGAGGTCAATACTACAGGCTGGTCTCACTCTAATGCCTGGAGTCATTGTTAATAGCATCTTTAATTAAATGATGCATGTTTAATTAAATGTTACCTTATCCAAATTGAATGGATTGTTTCTCAGCTTCAATCCTTCAGATTAATCAGAATCATCCATGAAATGTATATAAATGTGAAAATCTGAGTATTGCCAAGAACATTTAGGACCAGGAGTAGTTTTATGGGAAAGGCATTCCATATGAACTCTGAGTACTTCTGGATGTTCTTGCCAGTTCCATGAATACAAGGCCCTGCATTGCTCTTTACTTCAAGCTATTTCCCATGGTTGTGTTTTCAGTGATCATTTCAGGTATGAAGTAATGTCTCCATCAGTCAAAACATATCCTTGCCATAGAATAGGTAGATTCCCCAAGCTCACTGTTCCTCATATATAATACAAACCCACAGCATGAACATCATCTACTCATGCCCTCTGAATTATCGTTCTGAGACTGAGAAGACAGGGGAAATGATGCACAAGTTATGCCCACACTGCTTGTTGTGCAATAATAAAGGTCTTTATATCTGACCCCAAGAGTCTCATGTATTCTGTAACAGGCTACCTTGTTACCTTATAAAGAAAGTCAAATCAAATCCCAGACTCTGACAATAGCCACCCTTGGGTTCAGGTTTTAGTCAACCACCTGAGCAAACTCATAATAGAGTCTGTCCTTGGTGCTCAAGACAGCACAATGAATCTAGAGTGTTTGCTTACTGATACGCATATACTGATCACTTTTGGCATGTTTGGTATCAAACTTTGTATCCATCTTCCTGTGTTACACAAGGATTTCTAATTATAGGTTTAGAGGAAACGATAACAAGTGGGACTGAATTTTAAGGATAACTGCCATTTTTCAGAAAGAGGATTACTTCAGGAGAGCTCATCATTTGTTCTTCGTGTGATGGGAGGCTAATTGCCTTAGACAACAGTAAAAGAACTGCTCCTATTGGCAAAGAAAGCCCACTGAAATTTGGAAGACTCTAAACTAGTGCCATTCGAAGCCGAGCATTCTTCAAAATGTAGTCCCGAACCTCAGAAGGAAGTGGTAACGGTGCTGTTGACAAAGACAATCCAGTGCAAATCTAGACTAAGTAGTCATATATTGTGATTTTCAACCTCAATGGCAAGTTTAGATTTCCCCCAAATTTCTCTACTCCAATGTATGCCTAATTTGAATTTCATTTATAGGTGTCAGCAAAATTAGAAGGTTGTCCTATGTTAAAATTCAAATTCATGAAGTTTAATAAAATGTCTGTTAATGTGAATGAATCAATAAGTGCTTTCTTAAGATGGGAATTTTAAAGAGAAGACAAAAGAACATTGGACATAAGAACTTTACGTTCCTGAGAGGGATCAATACTACGAAGTAAGAACAAGAGTAGAGAAGAGAAAAACAAGATACTGAGAGATGCAAGTTACATTGTTGCCTAAGGGTGGCCTGAAAAAAAAATGATGGGAAAATTGTGTTTGGTTTCAATGTTAAAACAAATAAAATAGGTTAAAATGTTCTTATTAAATTTTCACAATAAAATTCTTGGTTTATTTTTTTTAATATGAAATTTATTGTCAAATTGTTTTCCATACAACACCCAGTGCTCATCCCAACAGGTGCCCTCCTCAATTCCCATCACCCACTTTCCCCTCCCAAAATTCTTGGTTTAAAAATAGTTCATCTTAGGGACACCTAGGTGGCTCAGTCCTTAAGCATTCGACTTTTGATCTCAGTTGAGGTCATGATCCCACAGTTCATGAGTTTGAGCCCCATATCAAGCTCTACACTGATGGTGCAGATCCTGCTTGGGATTCTGTCTCTTTCTGCCCCTCCCCCGCTTGTGTGTGCACGCTCCCTCTCTGTCTTTCTCTCCTCTCTCTCTCTCTCTCAAAAATCAATAAAAGAAACCTAAAAATATTTTTAAATAAAAATGGGTCATTTTAGGGATGCCTGGCTGGCTCAGTAGAGTGAACAACTCTTAATCTCAGGATCGTGAGTTCAAGCCCCATGTTGGGCATGGAGCCTACTTTAAAAACATTTTTTAATTGAAAAAATTTAAAAATAATAGGTGATTTTACCGATAAAGAACTATTTCATTTTATTTTATAATTAAACTTTTAATCATTGAAGCATAAAAATAAATTTACCGTGACACTCATGCTATAAAACATAAATATGTCTTTATCAGTCAGATTTGAATTCTACTTCACTCCTCTTAATAGTTAGCAGGATTTTCCCCCCAATGTTTTCTGTAGAAAATTTTCCAATGGTAGGATTGTGTTTATGGCTCCCTTCTATCATAAGAAAGCAAAGGTGAGGTTTTTTCTTTTCTTAGTGAAGTCATTTACCAGTTGTTAATTGGTAGAAGTCAATCATCTGAAAGGCAGCCATACAATAGGGAAAGCTGAGTCTCTTAAAGTGTTTATTAGGAATATAAAAGGACTGCTGTGAGGTTGGATGAGCACACACACAAATCAGCAAAGCTGGAGTCCCTAATTCCCTTCTACTAGTTATTAAAAGAGACCCCAGGAGACATAAAAGAAATTGTAATCCCCAAAGAAAATGCCGAGCAAAATTGCCTGAGTGATATGAAAAAGATATCTTGGTAAAGGAAAAGAGAGAGGATTAAGATAAATACCAGAGTTTTCAGAGTACAATCAGAAGAGCTGAGACCAGTAATCCCCTGTTGATATATGATAGAAAGCACTGATGTAAAGTGCCTTTCAAGATACTGGCGCGATGAACGGAATTCACTGAAGAACATTATTTACCTGCGCTCTGTCTGTGAATGTACTATGTAGAAAATAATGTTAGGGATCAAAATTTTCAATCTTACTGACAGTACCTAGGGATGATGCTGTAAGACTGTGCCGGCAACTTCATCTTAAAGTTCTGCTTTCAATTGTTATAAATTTTCTCAAAAAATAACAATTCAGTGCTGATATTTTTCAACTGGTCTCTTGGTGACTATTGTAAAGAAGATTGAACAATATCTATTCAACTGTTTTGTGTATTTCATCTAGTAAATATTTATTATTTCCCACTATTAATCCATAAACCTGTCACCATATGGTTCCCCATACTGATGAAAACACATTCCCTGGGACCTAGAATTAGATATATTCTGTAAGCACAATAAATAGTAAATTAAGGTTTTAACACAACAGAAAATGAAAAACAGGAGATCAGGTAAGAAATACATAATATAAAATATAATGAAATGCATTAACTCTAGTCACATTCTTAGGCAAAACATATTTGTTACCTTATAAGCATATTTTCACCCAATTTAATAAAGTCACATCAAGAAGACCCCTAAACTTGCCTAAGGAATAAGTTTACTTGCCTGATTTCATCTTCTCTAACTGACATCTTACTAGTGCCTAAAATTTCATAATTGAAGATTTCTCTTTTAAATTAAAATATAAAATTGGTTTTTTAATGGTGCATTAAACATTTTTTATATCCTTCCCCTTTAATGTAAAGCATTTATCTGATATCTTTCTGAACATGGAATTCAATGTGGCAAGAGTGTGACCTCTGGAGCCATGGAAATGATCTTTTCCCTTTCCAAATCTCCCAGGACCTACTTCTGTCCAAAACCCCAGGGAGGAAAAAGTTCAGGAAAACTATAACTAATCTGTCCATCATCTCAGAAAGAAGACAAATTTCCAGTGCAGAGCTTTCTGAGGAATGGAGTATAGCAACAAAAAAGGTTCAATAAGTTCATATAATGGTTTAAGATAGAATTTAATGAAAAGGCAAAGATTAGATAAAGAATCTGAGCAAACTCATCTACTATCCTTTTCAGAGTCCCTTGAAATAATAGAATACATACATATTAGTACTAACCTACATTATATAAATAGTGAAAATATGTCACAGTATATTATTAACATAGTATTAAACAACAATAAATAATGATGATATCAATTTATCAAATATGTGGGGGCATTTGAGGAAGATGAATTGAGAGAGAAAAACAAAGACAATCCACAGTCAAATGAATGCAAGACAAATATACAAAGGTAAGAACAATTTCATAGATATCCAAATCTCAGAAACAGTATATACAAAGAGAAGTAAAGGAGGACAAATGTGAGGCTCAGTACTAGGTGTAAGGGTCTGACTCTTGGTTTTTGCTCAGGTCATGATCTCATGGTTTGTGAGATCTAGCCCCATGTCAGGCTCTATTCTGACAGTGTGGAGCCTGCTTGGGATTCTCCCTCTCCCTCTGTCTATGCCCCTTCCTGCTTATTTTCTCTCTCCCCCACCCTCTCTTTATCTCTCTCTCTCTTTCTTAAAAATTAATAAATAAACATTTAAAAGAAAAAAGAAACAGAAAGGGCCCTGAAGTAAGTAAAGAACTTCATAACTCTATAGTTAAACCAAGAGACCCTTTATACTCCTCTTTCTCCTTGCTGAGCCAGACCAATAACAGCTTTAGTAGAAAGAGAAGTTTGTCTAGGAAAATCACCCAGAGCTAGGTAATAGTACACGTTAGAATTGCTTGGGAAGCTTTCAAAAGTCACAATGCCAGGCTTTATCCCACAAATAACTAAATCATAGTTTGGAGATAGAGGAAGAGAGACCAGATGTCACTACTTTTTGAACTTCTGCAGGTGAGTTCAATATACAGTCAAATTTGTGAAGCCCAATCCTAAAATAAATAGTGGAGCTAGTAAAAATGAACTACTGGGACCTCATGAAGATAAAAAGCTTCTGCACAGCAAAGGAAACAACCAACAAAACTAAAAGGCAACCAACAGAATGGGAAAAGATATTTGCAAATGACATATCGGACAAAGGGCTAGTATCCAAAATCTATAAAGAGCTCACCAACCTCCATACCCAAAAAACAAATAACCCAGTGAAGAAATGGGCAGAAAACATGAATAGACACTTCTCTAAAGAAGACATCCGGATGGCCAACAGGCACGTGAAAAGATGCTCAACGTCGCTCCTCATCAGGGAAATACAAATCAAAACCACACTCAGATATCACCTCACGCCAGTCAGAGTGGCCAAAATGAACAAATCAGGAGACTATAGATGCTGGAGAGGATGTGGAGAAACAGGAACCCTCTTGCACTGTTGGTGGGAATGCAAATTGGTGCAGCCACTCTGGAAAACAGTGTGGAGGTTCCTCAAAAAATTAAAAATAGACCTACCCTATGACCCAGCAGTAGCACTGCTAGGAATTTACCCAAGGGATACAGGAGTACTGATGCATAGGGACACTTGTACCCCAATGTTTATAGCAGCACTCTCAACAATAGCCAAATTATGGAAAGAGCCTAAATGTCCATCAACTGATGAATGGATAAAGAAATTGTGGTTTATATACACAATGGAATACTACGTGGCAATGAGAAAGAATGAAATATGGCCCTCTGTAGCAACGTGGATGAACTGGAGAGTGTCATGCTAAGTGAAATAAGCCATACAGAGAAAGACAGATACCATATGTTTTCACTCTTATGTGGATCCTAAGAAACTTAACAGAAACCCATGGGGGAGGGGAAGGAAAAAAATAAAAGAGGTTAGAGTGGGAGAGAGCCAAAGCATAAGAGACTCTTAAAAACTGAGAACTGAGGGTTGATGGGGGGTGGGAGGGTGGGGAGGGTGGGTGATGGGTATTGAAGAGGGCATCTTTTGGGATGAGCACTGGGTGTTGTATGGAAACAAATTTGACAATAAATTTCAAATAAATAAATAAATAAATAAATAAATAAATAAATAAATAATGTGGAGCTAGTAAAGGAAGTAGAAAAAAAGCATAAAGAAATTCTAAAATCTACCAGAATTGCAGGGAAAAAAATTTAAGAAAAAAGAAAAGAAACATTAATATCAAATATTGTCTATCTGGAGTAGAGGTACCAACAGGAAGATTCATAGTTGGTTCTTGATCCAGACTGGCAAAGTGCTTACTTCTAGCCAGTTGCCCCCTTAAGTAAGTGGTAGTCACAGGCAAAACCTTGTACCTAAGAATGTACCAAGGTCCATACAGATTTAAAAATTGGATCTGTTAGCCTGACTACCCTCACAGGACAAGATCACAAAAGATGAAGAAAAATATGCAAACTTACAAACTAAAAGAAACTAGCTGAAGTAGTATTAATGTCAGTCTAAGTAGAACATAAGACAAAAAAAGAAGACATTAACAGAGATAGGTCTTAGATAATAATAAAAGAAACAGTTCTCAAAGATAAAACAATCATGGCCATGTGATATACCAAAACATTCAATGTGTGTGTATATATATATATATATATATATATATATATATATATATAAAGAAGATGTGGTATATATACACAATGGCGTATTACTCAGCAATCAAAAAGATGAAATCTTGCCATTTGCAACTACATGGATGGAACTAGAGGGAATTATGCTAAGGGAAATTAGTCATAGAAAGACAAATATATGACTTCACTCATATGTGGAATTTAAGATACAAAACAAATGAACATAAGGGAAGGGAAACAAAAATAATATAAAAGCAGGGAGGGGGACAAAACATAAGAGACTCTTAAACATAGAGAACAGTCGATGTTCATACCACCCTGAACGCACCTGATCTTGTGTGATCTCAGAAGCTAAACAGGGTTGGGCCTGGTTAGTACTTGCATGGGAGAACAAACTGAAGGTTGCTGGAGGGGGTGTATGTGGTGGATGGGCTAAATGGGTAAGGAGCACTAAGCAAGACATTTGTTGGGATGAGCACTGGGTGTTACACACAGGGAATGGAATCACTGGAATCTACTCTGAAATCATTATTGCACTATATACCAACTAACTTGGATGTAAATTAAAAAATAAAATAAATGATAAATTAATAATAAATTAATAAACAATTAAAAAGCACAGGAAAACTATTTTCAATTAATGACAGAAATATATCTCCAATAAGACTTACAGAAAAAAGAAGATGCTGAAACTAAACAATATTGAAAGTGAAAAATTAAACGAAACTTAGGTATGTTAAAGATTGTCAAGGGGCGCCTGGGTGGCTCAGTCGGTTAAGCGACCGACTTCAGCTCAGGTCACGATCTCGCGGTCCGTGAGTTCGAGCCCCACGTCGGGCTCTGGGCTGATGGCTCAGAGCCTGGAGCCTGCTTCTGATTCTGTGTCTCCCTCTCTCTCTGCCCCTCCCCCATTCATGCTCTGTCTCTCTCTGTCTCAAAAATAAATAAACGTTAAAAAAAAAAAAAGATTGTCAAGATATTCATATGCATTTTTCTAGAAAGACAGAGGTAACTAAATTGACTCAAGAATTATGGAATTAAGCAATAAACATTAAATAAATTAACCATTCTCTCAAGATACCATACCCAGACAGCAGTTCTTCAGACCAGTTTTCTTAATAAACAAACAAACAAACAAACAACAGGTAGCTTTAAGCAAGGATAAAGAAAAACGAGGACTACCGTGGGAGGTAAGCTTAGGAATCCCCCGGACTTACACCAATGGGTTAAAAAGGCATAAAGAAATACAAAGCCATAAAATGCTCACACCCAAGTTTGGGTAAGCCAGATTGGCACCCCAAAAATAAGGGGTGCAAAGACCCCGAGAATAGGGAGGCACAAAGGTGTCAGGAATAGGGAGGTGCAAATGCACCCCCAAATAAGGAGGGGGTGCAGAGCCCCCAAAATAGAGAGGGAGAGGCAAAGCCTGAAATAGAAATGGCACAAAGGTGCCCAATACATGGGAATAAAAAGATTAAATATTCAGGGTGAAAGCTCCCCAAATTTAGTACTATAGCAGAAAGCTGCTTTCACAGGAGAATAGGGCCAGATTATGTGAATTGGTGAACTGGACTATGGACTGCAGGCAAAGCAGCCCAGAGCAGAGATGGTTAACAAAAGAAAAGGTGCCTTGTTAACCCTGAGGTTATTCCCCCTGTCTCCTCCCCTAGGCTCACTAAGATAAACAGAGGTGCTGCCTCATGTCTGCCGTAAACAACCTTCTTCCCAACTGCCTGGCTCCCAGATTTTGTTTTGTATTAACCCAAACCCCAAACACTGTATATCTTCAAAACCCCCTTTTTCCCCTCACGTCCCCAAGTTAATGTTCACAGTTTCTTTGTCCCTTTGTGCACGCCCATCAGTTTGTAAGCCTTCTGATCTGACTAAATATGGGGCAAGGACCCTTATTTGGGGCTCTTGTCTTTTTCCCAGACATTAGCCATCCCTCATTTTAATCCTGCGTCCGCTCTTTTGCTGGCCAAAAGAGAACTTTAGAGTCTACAACAGACTTATATGCTGTTACTGGGTTCATAAGTGTTAAAATCAACACAGAGAGCAATTTTGTATCATCTAATGAGATTGAAAATTCCCACAGATAAAATACAACAATTCCAACTCTAGGTATTTACAATAGGAAAATTCTCAAATATATTCTAAGAGTAATGTACCTGACCTTGTTGCAGCATCCTTTGCAATAGAAAAATTTGGAAACATTTTAAATGTTCTTCAACAGGAAAATGAATACATGTATATTGTGATATACTCATAATGGATACAAATCAGCAAATAAAATAAATGAACCATAACAACATGGATATTTCTCAGAAACATAATATTAAATGAAGAAAACATTAAATATTAAATCGTTCATACTGATGCTTACAGGCATGATACCATCTAAATAAACTTCAAAAGCACACCAAAAACAAAAGAAAACAAAAAATATAAACAACCACAGCAACAAAAACATCTATGTTGTTTATGGATATATACAACTATAATACCATGTAAAAATGAAAATAAAAATTACTTTTAGAAAGTACTTTCCTCTAGAAAGAAAGGAAAAATATCTATAATGAAGAAAATCAAGTAACATAATTTAGGCAAGTAAAGTATTTTTGAGATCGATTATTTTTTATTTTGTTTTAATTTTTTTTTTCACGTTTATTTATTTTTGGGACAGAGAGAGACAGAGCATGAACGGGGGAGGGGCAGAGAGAGAGGGAGACACAGAATCGGAAACAGGCTCCAGGCTCCGAGCCATCAGCCCAGAGCCTGACGCGGGGCTCGAACTCACGGGCCGCGAGATCGTGACCTGGCTGAAGTCGGACGCTTAACCGACTGTGCCACCCAGGCGCCCCGAGATCGATTATTTTTTAAATATGCCCTGCTTTAACATCTCATTTTTACCTTAGTATTTTAAATAATCCTCAAAAATTAAAAGTCTTTCTTTGCTGTTAATGTCAAGGTTTCTTAATATATGCCTAGCTCTTTTTATGATAATGTTTGAAACTACTATCCAATTTTTCAACAAATATTCCTATTGTACTCTATAATATATCTTCTCTTCATTACTTACTACTGAAAAATCTTGAACACTGACAGTAAGAAAATGAAAGCCAAGTACTTATCTGAGTGTTGAGCACACAGATATGCAATCAAATTCCTCATCATTAGTTGACACTTTCTTCTAATGTTTTGAGGAAATTAAGACTATAAGCATGGCTGATGAAAGGGAATTTTGATGATTTTTAGAAGGTAAGTATGTAAACCATGAGATGTTTATTAATAATCTGATGATGACTTAATAGTCATATATATTAGTTTCCTTGTGTTTAGAAAAAAGCAAAGAAAACCTACTATGAACACGAAAAAAAATTGTGTTCATTATAATCTTGAGTATCTCATAAATATCTTGCAGTCCATTAAAGTGAAATCTATAGATGAACATATACATGTATACACAAAAATCAGAGAAAACATTCAAAATATTTAATGACCAGAATGACATGGGCATCAATCAGACAAGCAGATTGACCAATCAGAACAGAAGCTAAGCAAAAGGCAAATCAGACCTTACTCTTAAGAGATTAAGGAAAAGCAGAAAAAAAAAAAAAATCATTTCCTTACTGTATGTGGTCCATCTTTCTCATTTGATAGCCATGCTTCTCAAATTTTAATGTGCCTATGAATTAACTAGGGATCTTACTAAGTGCAGCTTCTGATAAAGTGTAGGTACACCTGGGTGGCTCAGTCAGTTTAACATTGAACTCTTGAGTTCAGCTCAGGTCATGATCCCAGGGTTGTGGGATCAAGTTCTGCATTGGGTTTCGCACTAAGTATGGAGCCTGCTTAAGATTCTCTCTCTCTGTCTCTCTCTCTCTCCCTTTGCCCCTTCCCCTGCTTGAACGTGCACCCTCTCTCTCTCTCTCTCTCTCTCTCTCTCTCTAAAAACATAAAAAATATATAAATAAATATTTTTAAAAAATGGGTTGCTCAGTCAGTTAAGCATTCAACTCTCGATTTTGGCTCATGTCATGATCTCATGATTCATGAGTTCAAGCCCCACACTGGGCTATGAGCTGACACTAGGAGTCTGCTTCAGATTCTCTCTCTCTCCCTCTCTCTCTGCTCCTGCCCTGCTCTTTCTCTCTCAAAGTAAATAAATACATGAATAAACATTTAAGAATTTTTAAAAAATCAGGGGCGCCTGGGTAGCTCAGTTGGTTAAGCATCTGACTTCAGCTCAGGTCATGATCTCATAGTTTGTGGGTTTAAGCCCCATATTGGGCTCTGTGCTGACAGCTCAGAGCCTGGAGCCTGCCTTAGATTCTGTGTCTCCTCTCCTTCTGCCCCTTCCCCGCTCTTGCTCTGTCTCTTTCTCTCTCTCAAAAATAAATAAACATTTAAAACATTTTTAATAAAATAAATAATAATAAGACAATAATTTTAAAAAATAAAGTGTATACTGGGCTATGAAACCTGGCTATTCTAAGTGTGGTCCTCGGTCCATCAAAATAGACAACATCTGGGAGTTGGCTAGAAATAAAAAATCCTTCAACATCACTCATCATCAAGGAAATAAAACTACAATGAGATATCATCTCATACCAGTCAGAAAGACTAAAATTAACAACACAGGAAACAACAGGTGTTGGTGAGGTTGCAGAGAAAGGGGAGCCTTCTGATACTGTTGGTGGGAACGCAAACTGGTGCAGCCACTCTGGAAAATAGTATGGAGAGTCCTTAGAAAGTTAAAAATGGAACCATCCTATGATCTAGCAATTTCTCTACTAGGTATTTACCCAAATGATACAAAAATACTGATTCAAAAGGATACATGCACCCCAATGTTTATAGCAGCATTATCAACAATAGCCGAATTATGAAAAAGCCCAAATGTCTATCAACTGATGAATGAATTAAAAGAAGTCCTTTATATATACAACAGAATATTACTCAGTCATAAAAAAAATAATGAAACCTTGCCATTTTCAACAACATAGATGGAGCTAGAAAGTATTATGCTATTATGCTAAGCGAAATAGGTCAGAGAAAGACAAAATACCATATGATTTCACTCATATGTAGATTTAAGAAACAAAACAGATAAACATTATACAAAAAAAGAGAGAAGCAAACCATGAAACAGACTCTTAAATATAGAGAATAAACTGAGGGGAGGGGAAAGGGAAGTAGGCAGGGGATGGGTTAAACGGGTGATGGGTAAAGGAAGGCACTTGGAATGTTAAACTCTGGGTTTTGTATGTAAGCTATGAATTACTAATTCCACACCTGAAACTAATATTGCACCGTATGTTAACTAACTGGAATTTGAAGGAAGAAAAAGGGACTCTTAAATGCACTCTTAAATGCAGAGAAATGGTAGTTGCCAGAGGGTGGGAGGAGAGGGTGATGGGTGAATTAGGTGACAGAGAATAGGTGACAGAGATTGAGAATACATTTATTGTGATGAGCACGGAGTAATGTATAGAATTGTTGAATCACTATATTGTATACCTGAAACTAATACAGCACTGTATGTTAATTGTGCTTGAATTTAAAAAATATTTTTTTAACTTAAAAAAAAAGAGGAAAGCACAAAATCCTAGGGCTCTTCCCAAACCTACTGAAGAACAATTTTGACAAAACCCCTAGACAATTTATATCTCAAATATTAAAACTGACTAGCACTATACTATCTGACAAATGACCTGAAACCTCTACTAAATCACACACCAAGGGAGCACCTGGGTGGCTCAGTCGGTTAAGCATCTGACTTCGACTCAGATCATGATCTCATGGTTCATGAGTTGAGCCCCGCGTCAGGCTCTCTGCTGTCAACACAGAGACCACTTTGGATACTCCGTCCCTCTCTCACTTCCCCTCCGCCACTTGCGCTATCTCTCTCTCTTTCAAAAATAACCAAACATTAAAAAAAAATTATAAAAAAAATAAAACACACACCAAGAAAGAGGTAGGGAAGATTTTACAGGATAAAAAAAAAAAAAAACCTCAAGAAACATAACAATTAAATACAACATATGGAACTTGGTGTATGGATTGGACAATACTAGAGAATTATTGTTAATTCTGTTAGATGTGATAATGGCATGTCATTACCAAAAAAAAAAAAAAAGGCAAAATGTTGACTATTATAAAGACTGGTTATTGGGTATATGAAGGTATACAGGCTCATACACAAATCTCTCTACTTTGTGTATGTGTGAAAGTTTTCATAATAAAAGTTTAAATAATGATTCCCCAAAGGTTATTAATTCATTTATTCAAAAAAATAAATATACAGGTACTGTGTTCCATTTCTTCTCATGCCAATCTGAGAAACACTCAAAGTATTCCCATTATGTATATTTTCCAAAGTGTTGAATCCAAAATTTTATTTATTCAAACTCCAATTTTCATAGCACATGAGTATTTATAGTCTTCTGTGTAAGTATCTAATACACACAAAAGATAACACAAGAAAATAAAAGGTTTTGAATTTTTCTTTAAATTTTTTAACGTTTTTATTTATTTTTAAGAGATAGAAAGAGACAGAGGATGAGCAGGGGAGGGGCAGAGAAAGAGGAAAACACAGAATTCAAAGGAGTCTCCAGGCTCTGAGCTGTCAGCACAGAGCCTGATGTGGAGCTCGAACCCACAACCATGAGATCATGACCTGAGCTGAAGTTGGACATTTAACCAACTGAGCCACCCAGGTGCTCCAAAAGGTTTTGAAAAATTATCACTGCCTCTATTAAAATATATTCTATAAATGTGATAATAACTCTTATTTCCAAAAATGTGTTCTAGTTTTTCTAATAATTTTCCTCATTTCATGTCAGTTACCTTTTCCTGTCTAAATCCTGAATACTTCAAGAAATGTTGAATTTAGATAGCTCCCTGAATAATGTTTCCAAAATTTTATCTATGCATTACTTGTAACAGGATTACTGACTCTGTTTATAAAACTATTGCGCACCATTTCCCATACACTCTGAAGTGGGATCAGAGAATCTTAGTTTATCAAGAGACACATATGATTTTTAGGCACACTAAAGTTGGAGTTTTTTAAATTTAAAAATGCGAAAATGCTATGAATGGAACTCAGCATCAAGGATTAATTTCCCTCCCAGCATAAGCAAGTAGAAAATTGGACAAAATATGTAAAGTATGTAAAATTACTATTTTGAGATCTAAGAAAACAGAACAAAACTGTGATACCTAAAAAACATAGAAACAAATGAGATAAACACTGGGGTTGTACCAGCTTACTGCCTGAGTCAGTCTCACCAAATACAGGAAGAGAATGCTGAGTTCTAGAGTCCTCGAGCTAGAATTTACAGAGCAGAAGCCACAAGCGGAGGGAGGAGCAATAAATGAAAGCTTGAAGATCTGCAAAGAGATCCTCCATCGTTCTACCACATATGCATGTGATAAAATCCCATGACACAGGAAAGAACTATGAGAAAATACTAGGATAAACAATTCAGAGAGCTCACACTGGATGGGAATAATTCCTGTTTGCACCAACCAGAATGGAGAGATTTCTTGATACACAGGGAATTTAAGCGGCTCTTCACAAAGGTAACAACTTGGGAGCAAGTAAAGGTTATTCTTCATTCACTCAAAGCTTAAAAGAAGGTGTGAAAGGATCAAACTGATCCAAAATAACTGTCTATCAGAACAAATTCCAACACTCTTTAAAGAAATACAAGAAAGTTCTCCCACCCAGGGATTCATATTTCACAATGTCAGTACCAAATCAAAAGTCATCTGGCATGCAAAACACAGGAAGATATGAACTTTAAATAGGAAAAAGAATAATCAATAGATATCGGATCAGACATGACAGAGATTATATAATTAGCAGTAAAAATCCTTAAAATAGCTATTAGAAATATAAAAAGTCTCAGGATTAAAAGGAAAAATATAAATACGATGTCCAAAATCAAAACATACTTTATGGGAATAACAAGTGATTAGATACTGAGGAACAAATATCAGTGAACTTGAAGACACAGTAATAGAAACTACTCAAAATGAAATACAGAAAGAAAACATAATTTAAAAAATAATAATAAACAGTGCCTTGGTGGCATGGGGAAAATAACAAAAAGCCTACAATACATATACCTGCTCCCAGGAAGGGCAAGAGGAGAAAAATAACGTGACAATGTGATGGCCAAAATTTTCCAAATTTGATAGGAATTATAACAGCACAGACCCAAAAAATTCAATAAAATCCAAGCATAATAAACAAAAACCACATCAGAGCATGTTACAACCAAACTGCTAGAAACCAGACATGAAGTGAAAAGCGTAAAAGCAGCAACAGAAAAAAGACACTATGGACAGTGGAACAAAGATAACAATGACAGTAAAATTCTCATTACAAACTACCCACCCAGGAGACAATGGGAAGACATACTAAAATTATTACAAGAAAATTTGAATTGTTGGAAGAAAAGCTTAGAATTCTACACCCAGCAAAAATATCTTTCAAAAATTAAGATGAAATAGAGACTTTTTGAAACAAACAAAAGCTAAAAAGTTTCACTGTAATGCCATCAACGTGGAATAGAATAAACATAAAAAAAAAGTCCTTAAGGCAGAGAGAAAATGATACCAGATGGAAGTGGTAAGTTTATGGGTGAATATAAAAGACAAATTTTTATATCTGAATCTTCTAAGGATAATTAATTGTTAATTAATTGCTTAATTAATTAAGCAAAAACAATAACAATGTATTTTATCAGTACTAACATATGGAAAATAAAATATGTAACAACAATAGCTCAAAAAGGTCAGGGGAAATAGAAATATTGTGTGGTAAACTTATTTTTTTATTTTTTTATTTTTATTTTTATTTTATTTTATTTTTTTATTTTTTTAAATTTACATCCAAATTAGTTAGCATATAGTGCAACAATGATTTCTGGAGTAGATTCCTTAGTGCCCCTTACCCATTTAGCCCTTCCCATCTCCCACAACACCTCCAGTAACCCTGAGTTTGTTCTCCATATTTATGAGTCTCTTCTGTTTTGTCCCCCTCCCTGTTTTTATATTATTTTTGTTTCCCTTCCCTTATGTTCATCTGTTTTGTCTCTTAAAGTCCTCAGATGAGTGAAGTCATCTGATTTTTCTCTTTCTCTGACTAATTTCACTTAGCATAATACCTTCCAGTTCCTTCCACATAGTTGCAAATGGCAAGATTTCATTCTTTTTGATTGTTGAGTAATACTCCATTGTGTATATATATACCACATTTTCTTTATCCAATCATCCATCAATAGACATTTGAGCTCTTTCCATACCTTGGCTATTGTTGATAGTGCTGCTATAAACATGGGGGTGCATGTGTCCCTTCGAAACAGCACACCTGTATCCTGTGGATAAATGCCTAGTAGTGCAGTTGCTGGGTCATAGAGTAGTTCTATTTTTAGTTTTTTGAGGAACCTCCATACTGTTTTCCAGAGTGGCTGCACCAGCTTGCATTCCCATGTATTGTAAATGTCTTTCACAATATTTGTAACAGTGTAACATTATCTGAAGGCTGCCTTTCAAAAGTAAAGATATATTTTGGAAACAGCAAAGTTAAAACTTTAAGAAAAAGGGATATAACTAAAAAGTCAAATGTGGATATAAAAATGGAATTATTTTTTAAAACTCAACTAATCTCAATTAATCAATTAGAATGCAGTAAAAGAGGAAATGGGAAAAAACATATAGGACAAGTGGAGAACAAAGATAAAGAGGGTAAATTTAAACCAATGATATTGATACTTGCACTAAATGTGAGAATGTAAATGATCTGAAGATTCCAATGAAAAAACAAAGTTGTCGGACTGCACAAAGAAACAAGACCCAAGTATATGCTACTTATACAAAACCTGCATTAAATAAAAAGACAGACTTTTAAAAATATATATAGAAAAAGATATAACATGTTAACACTAAATAAAAAAAGTTTGGGATGACTATAGACAAAATAGTCTTTAATACAAGGAATACTACTGGGAATAAAGAAAAGCATTATGTAATAATAAAGGGGTCACTTTATCACAAAGACCTAAAAATCCTAAATATATATGCACCCAAAAAAACAGAGCTTGAAAATACATGAAGCAAAAACTGATAGAATTAAAATGAAAAATAAGCAAACCCACAAATATAGTCAGAGATTTCAATGCTGCTCTCTTGGCAATAGTTAGCACAGACAAAAGAACCAAGCAAAAAAAATTTGGAGGGTCAAATAACACTCTGGAATATTAACCAAAAGAAACCATACCCTGAGCCATAAAACAAGTCTCAATGAATTGAAAAATATCGAAATCAGGGGCACCTGGTGGCTCAGTCAGTTGAGCTTCCAACTTCAGCCCATGTTATGATTTCCTAGTTTGTGAGTTCAAGCCCCAGGTGGGGCTTGCTGCTATCAGCACACAGCCTGCTTCAGATCTTCTGTCCCTCCCCTGCTTGCACTTTCTCAAAAATAAAGAAAACATCTAAAAATTTTTAAAAATACACTGAAATCATATAGAATATAATTCTTGATCTAAGCTTTTTATGTATATAAACTATAAATCAATAAGAGAAAGCAATATTAATATAATAATCCTTATGTATTAAGAAATTAAACAACATACTTCTAAATGACCACTGGTTCAAAGACAAAATCACAATGGAAATTTTCTAATACTTTAAACTTAATGAAAATGGAAAATGTATCAAATTATAAGATAGAAATAAAAATATTTAAAGTACAGACACTCAGGAGCAGTTCTCTCACAAAATTAACCTTATACTTACCAATGATCTAAAAGTCCACTCCTAGGTATTTATCCAAAGAACTGAAGATATAAATATATAAATATATGAATATAAATACCCACTTTAACAAATTACGTAAGGGGAACCTGGGTGACTCGGTTGGTTAAGCGTCTGTCTTCAGCTTCATGGTTCATGGGTTCAAGCCCCACATCAGGCTCTGTGCTAACAGCCTGAAGCCTGATGCCTGCTAAAGATTCTGTGTCTCCCTCTCTCTCTCTCTCTCTCCCCTTCCCCCACTCACGCTCTGTCTCTCTCAAAAATAAATAAACATTAATTTTTTTTTCAATTATGTGAAATGTCAGGAGCCCTGGCTGGATCAGTCAGTAGAGCCTGGGACTCTCAGGGTTGTAAGTCCAAGCCCCACATTGGGTGTAGAGATTACTTAAAAATAAAAAATCTTTTAAATTATGTGAATGTTTAAAATGATTTCAGGGGTGCCTAGGTGACACAGTCTTGATTTCAGCTCAAGTCATGATCTCATGGGTTCTGGAGATCAAGCACCACATCAGGCTCCGCAGTTCAGCGGGGAGCCTGCTTGGGATTCTTTTTCTCTCCCTCTTTCTCTGCCCTCCCCCACTCACTTGCCCTCTCTCTCAAAATAAATAAACTTTAAAATAAAATAAAATGATTTCATATATACTAGTATAAATTTAAAAAGGAAATACTTAGCAGAGATAATCATAACATATATAAGATCTGTAGAATGAAACTTACAGGTATCGCTTAGAGAAATTAGAGTAGACCAAAATATATGGAGAGATACACCATCTTCAACTCCCCAGAAGATTCAAACTATATAACAATTGCTCCAAAAATGAGCTATAGATTCAATAATAATGCCAACCAAAATCCCAGAAGGATATTTTTTAATTGATAAGTTGATTTTGAAAATTACAGAAGCGCAAAGAACATAGAATAGCCAAAACAATTTTGAAAACCAACAAAATTTGTTAGGGTGTTTTGAAGACTTAGTATAAATCTCTAGTAATCAAGACAGTGTAGTATTGGTATTAGATTAGGTGTTTGCGTAAATAGAACCACACAGAGAATTCAGAAAAGATCCACCCATGTGAAAGGACTGTAAAAGCTGAAATTGTACAAACTGATCTTCATAACCAATTGGAAGATTTAGAATTTTATTGTGACTCATAATTTTTTGTCAAAACATTTAAAACTCTCTTAGGTTGGTTATAAATATATAGGGAAATGAAAAAATAGTAAAGATATTTATTCAACATACTATAATTTAAAACAGAACCATTAAGAATTAAAATGCTTTAATTCTTCGCTTTAAAATTTTTATAAAGAGTACTGTGAATGTGTTTCCTTGCCATATACTACAACATACAGCAAGCACCTCTTTTATGCCTTGAAAATTGTGATATTCCTGTTTGGATCAGCTTCTCCCATTGTATCTTTGTATTTTCAATGTCATGACATATCCCCAAATACTCCTTTAATGTTAAGTTTTATGCCAATGCCACTTTCTCTGGGACATCTCTCTCTTTTTCATCACAATTCCTTTCCTGGTGTATGTTAATAAGTTCACCATTACTAAATTCCCCTGACTGCATATCTAATCTCTCTGATGGCAGTGTTAATATGCCCACAGTGATCTATTCCTTCTAGAACTACATTTACATTCAATTGGAATTTCACTTCCAACACTATCATCTTTTGTTTCCTTATTTTCACATTGGTTAGCCGATTTCCTCTTCCAAGTATCCATCTGTGTAAAATGTCACAGGGGTTTAGCAATGGACAACAAAGAAGCTAGACAACTTTGAATTTGACATTAATTTCATAATATGCACACTGGGAAAATCACCAACATCTTTTGAAAGAAATGACATGATTGGTCACTAACCGTAATGCAATCTGTTATTTATGTAGTAATTTGTGGACCAAAGATCTAGTGAAGAGAAGTCTGTATTTTATGCTCAGTTAATACACGGTAACAACTGAAATGTGAAATGTGCTATTGGAAAACCAGTGTCATTTAAACTATGGTGACTAAAGATTATGCATATTGAAATTGTGCAAAACACTTGAATAAGCACTGCCTTATTCAAATAAATATTAGGGCGCCTGGGTGAATCAGTCGGTTGAGCTTCAGCTCATGTCATGACCTCACAATTCCTGAGTTCAAGCCCCAAATTGGGCTCTGTGCTGACAGCATGGAGCCTGCTTCGGATCCTCTGTTCCCCTCTCTCTCTGCCCCTCTCCTCAGGTTGTCTCTCAAAAATGAATAAACATTTATTTTTTTAAATATATTCAATGTATGGGGCGCCTGGGTGGCTCAGTAGTTAAGCAACGGACTTCAACTCAGGTCACGATCTCGCCGTCTGTGAGTTCCAGCCCCAAGTCGGGCTCTGGGCTGATGGCTCAGAGCCTGGAGCCTGCTTCTGATTCTGTGTCTCCCTCTCTCTCTGCCCCTCCCCTGTTCATGCTCTGTCTCTCTCTGTCTCAAAAATAAATAAACGTTAAAAAAAATAAATAAATAAAATAAAATAAATTCAATGTAAATGATTTTGAATATTTCTGGGGGGTCTACCTTGACTACTAGAAAAATTTTACTTAGGTTTATAAAGGTTTTTGCTTTTGAAAATGTCTTCACATTCAAAGCTCACTCTTCATGATTTTTGGCAAATCATGAATTTAAAACCAGAAGGAAACCTGTCTATTGTATTGGTGAGAAGGCTAATTGCTCTAATAACCTCAAATTTTCAGTAACTTAATGCAAAAATGCTTATTTTTAACTCAGACAATAGCTCAATTTGAAACCGCAAAAGGAGTTCTGCTTCATGAAGTCATTCAGGGTCCGGGATTATTTGTCTTGCGAACCTGCCCGTCACCAGGGCTTTGAGTCTTCTCCATTCAGCAAACAAGTAAAGAAAGAAACATTTGCCTGGGGGAATTTTTGTGCACCAGGACTAGAAATGGTGTACATCACTTGTATGAGAGTTCATTGGCCATAACTCAGTCAAATGGGCACTTCTAAAATGCAAAAGAGTGTGTATGTCCAACAGGAAAAGGGAATCTTATTTGTTAAACAACTATCCAGTTTATGTCACAGGGGTTCTGGAAGATAAAGGTGCCATCATGAGTGAAAGTTGACCTGGGACCAGAATTGACATGGTCTGACTCCCACTGCAGTTCTCTTGCCTTTCTACCAAATGGGAACAATTTGTTGTCACTCCCATCCTATTTTCATCATCATTTATTTGCCCTTTAACTGAATTCATTTTAAATTCATACACCCAAATGGAGTCAAAGATGAAAAAAATTAAGCTGCTAATAAATTATACAACCAAAAATTACTTCAAAGCCAAGTTTTTAGGTGTTCAGATGAATACAATGTAAACTACAGATTCATAAACATATAACGCATTTTATTTTTTTTTAATGTTTTTATTTATTTTTGAGACAAAGAGAGACAGAGCATGAGCAGGAGAGGGGCAGAGACAGAGGGAGACACACAATCCAAAGCAGGCTCCAGGCTCTGAGCCATCAGCACAGAGTCGGATGCGGGGCTCGAACTCACAGACAGTGAGATCATGACCTGAGCTGAAGTCGGACGCTTAACCGACTGAGCCACCCAGGCGCCCCTAAAGCATTTTAAACTATCTCCCTTAAATATGATGTGATAGATGAATTGTATTTAATTGTAGACACAAAGATAATTCAGTCGTGAAAATCCTAGCCCTTGGTGTTGACTCTTATATGCCACTGCTGCACATTTTCTTATTTCCTCATGAGCATCAGACTTTCTTAATTAAACAAATATATCATCTATACCTTGTGATTACAATTCAACAATTAAAATCTTGGAATTAGAAGAAACATCATTTATTTTAGAGCATGCAGAGTTGTTTGTCTTTCCAAATAACTAGAGAAAAGAGGCTCCCTACAGTTCAGATGCTGTTTATGAAGGTAATATTGTATAATTTATCATGAAATAAAACATGACAGGCAAGTTCAAAGGAAGCAATGGCATTTTAACTTTTGAGCCTGATGAAGCATGTAGAACAGCAAAACATTCTGCTTGTTACTATTGCATGGTACTGGAGCATGAACTTTCTCTCACCTTAGGCCCCAGTTAACTTTACTATTAATAACTTCAGTATAACTTGCACTGTTTCTATCTTCCCATATCACGTATATCAATAAATCTACTTTACATTTTCTTCTACTACTTTTGCTTAAATATTCACAAATATTTACCATTATTTTCTTTCAGCTTACCTCTTGCAATTTATTTTCCCCTTCTTAAACCTCAAAACACATAGTAGATGTGGTCTATGCCCTGGTTAAGGAGGTCTAGACCCTTCTGTCATACCCGAAAATTGGTCTTGTCTCATTAATTAAATATGTTTCTACCTCAAATAAATTTAAGTGTTTATAATAAAAAGCCAAATTACCTACACTGGGCTCCATACTGACCACATACACAAAGTGTGCCTATTCACAATTCAGATCATCCAGGTAGGGGTAAGTAAAGATGAAATAACCCTAATCTCCAAGAAGTTAAAATTTAACAACAACAACAACAACAACAACAACAACAACATCTCACCCTCCTGGAGAATCTGATAAGGATTTTTAATGTAATATCTGACATTCCTCGTTATTTCCTATGACTTGGAGCCCAATCCAGTAAAATTGCACCAAATATTTCACCAACATTTTACATTTCAAAAAAGGTACAAATAGCTGAAATGACCTTGTTTTCTAGAAAAGCCCAGAAACCTAAGTTATCAGGAAAAGACCATTTAGAAAACTTGGAATTAATATCATGAGGATAAAAATACAATATATAGACAGATTCAAATTTAAATAACATTTTAAAAATACATGGGTTTAATCAACTAAGGAAGAATAGACTTGTATCAAAAACAGAACCAAAGAACAAAGACACTGAGGAAAATAGCTCAATTTAATGCTACTTGGTGTCTGTAAGATAAATTTAAAATAACTAGCATGGAGTTTTTTGTTTGCTTGTTTTGCACAATTAAGATTGTAGAATTATAATACTGTTTCTATGCATTTGGAAAGAAACTAACCAGGATTAGAATTACCATTGAGAAAAGACTGCCCAAGTTCCAAACAAGGTAGCCTAGGACCCCAAACCTCTTCCCATATTATACTGACATGATAGCACTAATACAATAAACTAGGTGACCAAGCCTAATAGTGGCACAAATAAGCAGCATTTTCAGGACTATCTAGGGATTGGCGCATACTGTTTCCACAGAAGAAATGGGGGGAAATTTTGTGAACACAAAAGAGGGAATAACGAAAGAGGTAGTATAATTTGTATATGTAGAAGTACATAAATTCAGACATGCATATTTAGAAAATCTCAGAGGGGCGCCTGGTTGCTTCAGTCAGTTGGGTGGTTGGGCATCTACCTTCTGCTAAGGTCATGATCTCCCGGTTCCTGCTCTCTGCTGTCTGCACAGAGCCCGCTTCAGATCCTCTGTCCCCCTCTCTCTGCCCCTACCCTGTTCATGCTCTCTCTCTCTCTCTCTCTCGCAAAAATAAATAAGCAAAAACTTAAAAACAAAGAACGAAAGAAAGAAAATCTCAGAAACGAAAGAAAATTTCTCGGAAAGAAAGAAAACCTACAGACCTGTCAGTGCTGCCACTAACCTGGTAGTTAATCAGTGTAAATAAACCAGTGCTATCTGATTTCCATTGCTTCTCCTTCTCTACTCCTTTGCCTATGGGAACCTGTACAAATTCTAGCAATCGGAGGAGGTTAACTCTCTAAATTGTACTTGGGAGTTGAATTCGTTTTGTAACAATCCTGACAGCCATCTAACTTTTCTGATATTCCTTACAGCTGTCAAAGAGATTACCTAGACTAAAGAAAGGTGGAGGAAGAGGAGAAAGTCAAGTACAGTGGAGTTGCCCCTTATCCACAGATTATTAAATCAATCTAGGTTTCAGTTACCCAAGGACAATGGCAGTCAGAAGCAAATAATCCTGCTTCTGACATGTTGTCTGAAGGCCAATAGTAATGTAACACTAGGACACAATGCCTAGTCATTCACCTCATCTCATCATGTAGGCATTTTATCATCTCACCTCATCACAAGAAGAAAGGTGAGTACAATACAAATAAGATATTTTGAGAAAGAAAAACCACATTCACATAACATTTATTTCAATATATTACTATAACTTCTATTTTACCATGGTGTTGTTCGTCTCATACTGTCCCTAATTTATTAATTAAACTTTATCATAGGTATGTATAGGAAAAACAGTGTATGCAGGGTTCAATAGTATCTGTGGTTTCCAGCATCCACGGGGGTCTTGGCATGTATACACCAGGGATGGGGGTGACTACTGCATAAGGATACAACACAGACATCATAATGAAATTGAGCATTGCCTAAGAATTGGAGTAGATACTGGAAGGAAGCAAGGGCCACTAGAAACCTCCTCTGGAAAACTATAAATTAGATAATCTTTAAATTAGTTTATCTCAAATATTACACATGGTTAATATGCCTATTAATTAAATCATCAGGGGGAAAAAAAATCCAACTTTCAGTGCCTGAATTCATTGTAAGTACCATGCCCTGGGAGTCCAGAGACCTGCTATTTAACAAGGAATTTGTCACTAAATAGCTAAGTTATCTTCAGAAAAATAGTTATTCTGTATCTCAATTTTGTTATCTTGAAAATTGTCGTTTTTATTAGATTATGTCTTCCAACATGAAAATTCTAAAACTTAACTACAATTAAGTATATTGAACTTTCAGCAGCAAAGAAATTCAAGGTTAAGTTCAAGAGCCCTGAATACTTAGCTCTTGGCTTCAGCTGTGATATTAGGCACTCTAACATCACAAACCATCACAACATTATATATATACTATAGTCTTTTCAGTCTTCTTTCCTATGTTTCTTCCTCCTTAATTGTTTTCTTGCCAACATGTCCAACATCACACAGTGACTAACACCTGGCAGTAACTAAAAATTGACTTACTGGTCAGCATATGGATTTCTGGATAGCCCATGAATCTTTTCTGAATCTGGTCCGCATCCCAGATTTTTGGAAATGGCAGAGGGCCACAAGTCCAACATATTACAAGCTAGAAGTACAGAAAAAGTAATCTTTTCTCAAAGATTAAAAGGAGAAAACCAATATATCTTGGATAGCAATTCAGGATGTTATATACATTCCTATATAAAATAATTTTAAATGTTTGCCCTTTTCCATGCACACAAACACATACACATACACTCACATTCACACTTAGTCACAGACTTCTGCCTACTCTATATTCTTTAGCAAATCTAAGCACAATCTTCCTTCCAGAAACTTTTCATTCTGAGGAATGACAAAAATATTACATGAAGAGAAAAGTCTGCAAAGGCTGTTAACCGAAAGTAATTTGTAATCCCCATGCAAGTTCTTGTAGGTTTCTCAGAAATAAATCCATATGAATACATTCAGTAACTCTGGAAAACAATATCCATTTCCACCATAAATTTTCTTTTAATATCTAATATGTATCTTATTCATTGATTTCCTGCTATGTTCCAGGCTCCTCCTCTTTCCCAGAATAATTTTACTTAATTTTTTTAAGTTTCTTTATTTACTTTGAGGGGGCGGGGGAGACAGAATCCTAAGCAGGCTCTGCACCATCAGCACAGAGCCCAGCATGGGGCTCAGACTCATGAATCATGAGATTGTGACCTGAGCCAAAATCCAGAATCAGGCGCTTAACCGACTGAGCCACCCAGGCACCCTAATTTTACTTAATTTTAATAATATGCTGCCAATACTTTATGATCACAGACAGAAAATAATTCAACTGATATTGTAGCCACTGGATGATGTTGTTTGAAGCCCTGACTTGACAATGTCTCAATAGCAATTGAAGAGACCTATTAGTCATCCTTCATGGATCAGTGCTAACAGTTTATGCTTTTTGTGGTTATTATGTTTCTGTTTCTTGTTGTGTTTGTTTTGTTTTGTTTTTTCCACTGGATAGGTTTTTTGTAGTTAGAATAACATGAGGTATGAGAAACTTTAGTGAAGGCACAAAGACTTATATCCAAGAGTAGTCAGTGCACTGAGATGAACCAGGTCAGCCAGGGTAATATCTTATTTTCTCTGGTTACTATGCCAGCAAATTGTGTAAAGGAGTAAATTGGAAAAAGAATTTCACAGTCCCTACCACTAACACCTGGAGTCAGAAGGATAAATACAAAACTGTTGGGGTGATAAGCAGATAATGCAAATCAAAAAACATACATGTGCTAATAAAGGTAATGAACAAATAAGGTGGCAGCAACCTGGGAACTGGGCAGGTGGCACTTGATACAGTAGGGCACTGGGGAGCAAAGATTTCCCCAAGAAAGAAATAGACTTTAAGACCTTAGAGGACAGAGATGTAAGGGATTTAATTAATTCAATAAACATATATTGCAACTGTGATAGATAAAGAGAATGCATCTATGGAGAAAAGGAAATGATTTTTTTTTGTTTATTGCTTTGCCATGTAGCAAAACATCACTAATGAATATTTATGGCTGAATCCTTTTTAATAAGTATAGTGGTGAACACAGAGAACTGAAAAGCTATGCCTACCTGAACTACCACTGATGTTGCTGTCAAATCACACTGAATATACGTTATGAATAAAAATATCCTTTTCTCTGCATGTGGACAAAATCACCAAGTCATTTAGGACAATGAAGTTAACCAGGTTCTGGATAGTATCTTAGGCTGTTAGAAATTGTGACAATTCACAAATTTTAACCCAACTGATATATAAAAAGATGCCTAAATCACTAATCATCAGGGAAATGCAAATCAAAATCACAATGAGATATCACCTTACACCTGTTAGAACGGTCATTATAAAAAAATACAGAAGATAAGACAAATTGGTATGGGTATAGAGAAAAGGGAACCCATAATATATATATATATATATATATATATATATATATATATATATACACACACACATATATAATATTTATATATATATTTATACACACACACACTAGAATATTATTCAGCATCTAAAAATAAGGAAATCCTGCCATTTTGTAGCAACATGGATGAACCTACAGGACGTTATGCTACGTGAAATAAGCCAGATGCAGAAAGACAAATACTGCATGATCTCATTTATGTGTAGAATCTGAAAAAGTTAAACTCATTAGAGCAGAGATGATAATGGTGGTTATCAGGGACTGGGACAGTGGAAAAAACGGGGAGATGTTGGTTAAAGCATACAAAGTTACAGTTATGCAGGATGATAAGTTCTGGAGATCTCAAATATAGCATAGTGACTATAGTTTCAATACTGTATCATATACTTGAAATTTGCTAAACGTTCTCAACACAAAAATAAAAGTAACTATGTCAGGTGATGGCTATGTTAATTAACTTGATTGTGGCAATCAATTAACAATGTATACGTGTATCAAAACATCATGTTGTACACCTTAAATATACACAATTTTTATTCGTCAGTTATACCCCAATAAAACTTAAAATCTTTTTAAGCAAAATATTCCTTTGAAATTATAAGATTTTAATATCAGAGTTATGATGCAGAAAATAAATAGGATAAAAGTTAAGCAACAAATCCATAATAGAGTTTCCCTTCTCCTTTATTTTTTTTTAAGTTTTTATTTATTTATTTTGAGAGAGAGAGAGAGAAAGCATGTAAGTGAGGTAGGGAAGGGCACAGAAAGAGAGGCAGAAAGAATCCCAAGCAGGCTCTGCACTGTCAACATGGAGCCCAACACAGAGCTTGAACCCCCAAACCATGAGATCATGACCTGAGCCGAAATCAAGAGTCGGACACTTAACCAAATGAGCCACTCAGGTGCCCCTCTTTCACTTTTATTTAAAAAACATCTCCATCTTTGGATATATTATCACTACTACTAAAAGCCTTACATATGAATTTTTTAAAGCATTAACACATCTTCTCATGCTTTTAAAATCTAGAATAGAAACTTAAATGTTTAAAAAAAAGAACCTTCCTTATATATTTCTAGTAGTAATGCTATATAGTAATTATTAACATACTTAGAAGCTTATAATCAGATTTTATTTAGAAACACCACTGTTACAAATGTTAACTCTTAGATTCCCCCAGATTCCAATTGTGCTTCCATAGTGCTATGGTAACAGAGCAGAGTATTTGTCTTGAGTAAGCTCTTTAAAGGTAAAGAATCATTAACATTTTCAAGTGTCAAGCTGTTAACTTGCCAAATTTTATTTACAACTAATATCTTCATGGCAGTAAGATATAGTAGATGTATTCAGGAGATCTAGCTTCTAACTGTAAACGTCCACTCATAATGTGAACTTGAAAAAAACATTGTGCTTTTCTGGTCCTCAGTTTTCTTACTGGTAAAATGAGATAATTTGATTTTAATTCTAATATCAGGTAGGGAATGCTTTGGAATAAAAAAACTAGAGCCTATAATATTCTTCTCCAACTTAAAGGTGAAATAATGACACTTAGCGAGACAAATTGAAAGTAAGACAATGACACTAATTTCAGGATAAATAGGACCACAAGACAAGAGTTCCATCTAGTATATATTGGGGGGCAATTTAGTATATAATCTTTCTTGCCAAAGACAGATGCTGAATGGTAATTTGTTCAAGTTGCATAGCAGATAATTTCTTGGAACAATGAGTTATCCTCAGCGGTATCTTTGAATTTTCGGCATGGCAAAATCTGAAATGACCTTTCCTTTTTCCTCAACTATAGCTCAGAAATAGGAAAACTAGATGAAAATTTAAATTCTCTACTGTTGGGGCATCTGAATGGCTCAGTTGGTTGGGTGTCCAATTTCAGCTCAGGTCATGATCTCATGGCTCATGAGTTCAAGCCCTGTGTCAGGCTCTGTGCTGACAGCTCAGAGCCTGGAGCCTGCTTGGGATTCTCTCTCTCCCTCTCTCTGTGCCCCTTCCCCTCTCTCTCTCTCATTCTCTCTGTCTCTCTCTCTCTCTCTCTGTCTCTCTCTCTCTCTTTCTCTTTCACTCACTCTTTCTCTCTCTCTCAAAAATAAACATTAAAAAAATAGCTAAATGTCTCTACTGTTGGGGTGCCTAGGTGGCTCAGTCAGTTAAGCATCCGACTTTGGCTCAGGTCATGATCTCACAGCTCGTGAGTTCGAGCCCCATGTGGGGCTCTGTGCTGACACCTCAGAGCCTGCAGCCTGCTTCAGATTCTCTATCCCTCTGTCTCTGCTTCTCTCTCTCTCTCTCTCTCTCTGTCCCTCTCTCTTTCTCAAAAATAAAATAAAAACAGTAAAAAATAAATAAATAAAATAACAAATGTCTCTACTGCTATCACAATGGCTAAGTCAAACTCAGACAACCAGACATCCATCCTCTACTCAGGGGGTTCAATAATAAGTCTTTTTGAAAATTTAAACATCATAAGTGCATAGTTAATATATATACATCATTGTTCAGATAATAGTATCTAATTCTAAAAATAAATGTTTACATTTTCATGATTGTAAGTTACTTTTTCTACCAAAAAAATCAGGTAAACTTGAACTATTATCATTTAGAATGATAAAATAATGGTTAGCAGAACTTGCTTCTCAAATAAATATTAGACTTTTGACACTGCTTTGCACAAGATTCCATAACCTTTTATGGTTTGAGAAGTGATGGCCAAGCACAAAGATGTGGGAACAAAAGGGGATAAGTATGCCAGGAATTTCTACTGAGTATCTACATCTATAATATTTCTACTAAATATTTGACTAAATGCAGCAACTCTGAAAGACCTGTCATTTTTCAATAAAATACAGCTTTTGAGCAGTGATTTTTAATCTATTCTCCCAGTGAAAATTGTGCTATTAAGTGAAGATAATTGTACTTCTAATTCCTGAGTACTCTGAATTTCAATTAAAATACAGCATCATTTTCATAACATAATTGAGATATAGTTCACTGTCATTTTCTCCAACTCTACTGCTGTCATAATTCTTGGTGATTTTAATAGCCAGGCAGTTCACTGACCTCTACTCTTTAAATAATTTTGATCTCCTCCCCTCTTAAGCCACACACTGCCCTAAATGACATCTCCCTCACAGTCTCAGTATTAAACATTACTCTATTTTGCAACCTGCCCCTCCTTCATGTTTCCTCATTCTTCTGGTACCAGATTTTCTTCTACACACTGGAACCTACAATCTTGTGATTTTTTTTTCACAGTTCACTATCCCCATTATATTCTAATCTCCTTCCTTACACAGCACCTGCAAGTAGCGGGATAAAAACACAGAACCATGCTGACTGGTCTCACTTTAAAGTCAAGAGCACTAACCTCAAGTAGGCCCTTCATGCTGCCCAAGCCATCATATTATATTCTCCTACCATATACTTTGTTTTTTCCTTGTGAGAATTTTACAGCATTTTCATCTTCCTCAAACCTTTAATGCCTCCATCCCCAGATTACGACCTCTTTCTTTCCTTCTATTTTAGGATTACCTCTCCACTTGTGCCCTAGGTCCCAATATCCTGTACCTACTCAAAAGCATTGTTCTAGGAATTCTCTCTTTAAGGCATCATCACATTTCCCCATCGCTATTGGGTCATCCCCCGAGTAGCACACAAACATGCAGTAATATACTTCATCTTATAAGTGAATTCTTGTTACCATGTCATCTTCACTCTGCCCACCTTTATAGCAAAACTCATCAAAAAATGTATCATACTCCCTGATGAAGTTTTTTCTATGAATGCAATCTAATCAAGGACTCTACTTCATTCAGTCTTGTAGTCACCAGTGTTCTCCTCCTCCTCCTGCTCAGACCTCACCTTATTTAACATATCTGTAACATTTGAACCAGTTAATCACTTACTCCTTGTCAAAACCCTTTCTTCAATTGGTTTCCATGCACTTTCTCTTGATTCCACTTCTGTATCACTAACCATTCTTTCCAGTCTCTTTCATTTGCTTCTCCTTCTTTCTCTGCTTTCTCAAGTTGGAATGTTCAGTACTTAAACTCCCCTCAATCTGCACTCATACCCTAGGTGATAGCTTCAATTATGATCTATATGCTCATTGCTCTCAATTTAATAATCAACCCAGAGCTCTTGCCTGATCTCAAGACTCATATATCCAATTACTTACTCAATATCCACCAGAATGTCTACTAAGCATATGCCCAAATCATAGCTCTGGATTATCTTACTCCCAAATCTGTTCCTTTGGCAGGATTTTCCATCTCACCATCTCCATCATTCCAGTTGCCCAGCTTCAAGAGTTGGAATCATCCTTGTTTTCTCTCTTTCTCATATATCACATATCCAGTCCACCAATATATTGTTGGCTTTATCTTCCAAATATATCCAGAAGCTACTAATTTCTCACTATTTTGCCACTACTACCTTAGTCCAAGCCATCACACATCTCACCCAGGTTGCTCTATTGACCTCCGAACTGATATCTCCTCTGTATTTGGCCTCTTTAAAGCTATTCTCGACACAGCCAGGGCAATCCACTTTATAACATACATTACATAACATTACTTCTGTGCTCAAAACCCTCCCATGACTGGGACTTGGAGTAAATCTAAAGACTCTCCAATGGCCTAGAAGTCCTACATGATTTGCATCATCTCTCCATTCTCCCTCTCCCAAGACCTCTGTAATATCATCTTATACATCTCTTCCCTTTGCCCAGTCCAACCAAGCCACATGGGTCCCTTTGCTTGTTTATGGACATGCCAAGTATGCCCTTACTTCAGAGTCTCTGCTTTCTGTGTTCTCTCTTCAGTGAAGACTTTCCTGACCATCCTACATGAAATAACAATATAGACTCCCCATCCTGGAAGCTCCAGCCCTCTCACATGCTTATCTTTCTTTATATCACTTTTCATTTGTCATACCAAATATTTATTTTTCTATTATGTCATTCCTCACAGATTTAGGCTCCATGAGTGAAAAAAAAAATTTCTTTGTTTCCATGTTTGTTCATTCACTTATTCTAGCACCTAAATAATGCTTAGTAGCTCAATAAGTATTTGTTGAATAAAGAAATCATTTCACATAATTCAAAATGGAATTCTGATCCAAAGGGAGTTTGTCATTATTTAAAAGCACAAAATCTCAAAGCATTAGAACTGGAAAGAACATAAGGGCTATTTACCAAAAATAAAATATTTCTATTGTCTTCTCTGGAAACGCTCATGGGGAATAGGAGTATGAGTTAGGACCAAGAAAATGTAAGTGCTCAGTTACCACCCTGTCCCAACCCCAACCAAAGCAGACCTATTTTGTTGTTATTGTTTTCTAGCTTAGGCTTAGACATGATGCTTTAATAAATATTTTAAAGAAAGTTCTGAAACCTAAAAACCAGAACTATAGATCTAGTATAAATCTTCAGTCATAGAGAAGGAGATTGAATCGTGTAAAATGAACTGAGTTAATCCAGGTCAAATCACAAGAGTCTCTTAAAACAAGAACTGGGACTCAGGGCTCCTCAATCCTGTCCTTATGTTTGCCCACCTCAGGCCAAGATTTCTCCATGTAGAGCTGTTCATCAATGGCATGAAGCTTGAATAAGATTTCTGTTGCCTTGTCAAAAGATCTAATTATTATTTCAGATTTAATTACCATACTCTCAATTTCTTACAAAAATTTTTAAATTTCAGCTTCAGTAATTATTCTTTCAGATTGCTGAAAATAATGCACATATATTTGAACTTTTCATAACTTATCCTGCAAACTAATCTATATTCACATTTTTAAAGCAGTACAGAAGACTTGATTACAACTTGCTATATTAAGTATTTCCCTAAATGGATTATATAATCTAAATTTTCTGCACGCCATTTCTCAATTTCTCTTCATACATCCATGGATAGACTCTTCAGCACACAACCCACAAAGTCAAATTGGTTTGTGATTGGAACAAATGAAAAAGAAAATGTATGACCCATGTGTATTCTACTAAGCTGACACAATGCCTGTGTTTCTCTGCCAGGTTTAGATTAACCACTGATTTGATGTACCAACTGGCCCATTTCTCATAAATGGGTTTTCTTCTATTTGGTGTTTAGTAAGCTCCTTGTCAACAAGATAACTCCCTAGGCTGAATAAAAATCCCCTTAGACCTTGACAGCCTTGGAGGATTATTTGCTCAGCAGTGATTTTAGGGACCTCCGACAACTTCATTTTGATATAGTTTCCAAGAAAGTATGTTAACTAAAAACCTTAAATACTTAAGCATTTGCAATTTTAAAGACTTAATGCTCAGAGAATAATGGGAATCTTATCAGGATTTTTGACGGCTATTTAGAAGATGGGATAACTAATCCATTCCTTCATTTATTGAAAATAAAGTAAACTCAAGGCTACAGTAATTCACTTGATCAAAAGAAGTTTTCAGCCCCAAAGGGCTGTTTGTGGTTCTCATGATTGGTCCTATGGAAAAAAAAAATAGACTGAAGGCAAAGAGTTATTCCAGCATGGGCTTCACATATCATCTATATTTCCAAGATCCTCTTTGTCGGTAGTTGAATACTGAAAACCACAAAATAGCTCATGTTTATAGCTTGCAATTATAGTCCATAAAATATTATTTACAACACAATATAATGTATTGCTTCCTTACTTTACATAGTCAGTAACCATTGTGTACTTAAAATTATTTGATATATAAATTCAGATCAAGTATGATAATGTATTCAAGATATCTAGTACAGGGGATGGTCACATAATAGTTTGTCAATCAATGTTATTTCCTTCCTTCCTCCTTTCTCTCTTTTCAAGCACATACACCCTTACTACAAATAATGCCATGATTTTGTTCATTTATGTATCTTAAAAAGTATTTACTAAGTACACACTACATACCAGTTTCTCTGAATTGCATTGGGCAGTACAGCTGTATACAAACCCAACAAAGTCCCTGACTCGCAGAATTTACACTTTGGTAGGAGATACAGAAAAGTAATAGCATTTTACCTTAAATGGGTCAGTTATAAAGACTCCTCTAAAGAAATAAAGCACAAGTGATGTGAAATTCTCAAAAGAGCTTTCCAAACAAAGAGAATGGCTAATGCATAAGCCTGAGGAGCACATGTGTGCATCAGAGCATAATACTAAGTGGGGTAGCAGAGCCAAAATTCCATAGAAACAGAGATTTAGATGAGATTCTCTTATTCCTAAGGTGAAGATGAAAAAATCTGCTTTCAACCACTGACTGAACCTACGGCTTATGTGACACTTGGAAATGAAGGAAGAGGGTGAGGATAATCTGTGGACTACGGGTGAGACATGCCATCCACAGGCTGGATGACTAATCTGCAATATCTTCAATAGGACAAAAAAAGGAGTTCCAATCTGCTAATATAAATCTGGTTCTGGGGCACAGTCAGTTAAGCATTTGACTTTTGATATCAGCTCAGGTGATGATCTTGCAATCGTGAGATCAACCCTCACATCAGACCCCACACTGGGCATGGAGTCTGCTTGAGAGTCTCTATCTCTCTCCCTGCCCCTCCCCTGTTCTCAAAATAAATAAATAAACTTAAAAAAATTCTGGTCCTTTCTTAAAGATCAAGGGCCTAGCGAGAAGCACTTGCAAACCACTCTGCATAAAGGCAGTAAACATATAGAAAAAAAGAGAAAATGTCTTTTAAAACCTTCCACCACTTCCCTCTCAGTTGATCATTTGCTTACTCTGTGGGAGGTCTACTACTGTATTGTAAGAAACACTGCAGAAAGGCCCATGTGGTGAGGAATTAAGGCCTTCGGACAACAGCCATATGAGGGAGTCTTCTTGGAAGCAGATCCACCAACCCCCGACAAGCCTTCTGAGGCTGCAATCCCTACTGCCATCTTGAATGCAGCTTCATGAAAGACCCAAACAAGAAACACCCAACCAAGCTGTTCTAGGATTGCTGACCCTAAGAAAATGAACAAAACTCCACCTGTCTTTCTAGCTATATAAATGTCATCTGATAGTATTTCCTCAGGCTTGTAAAAGCTCATAAATGAAATGTGTTTATCATTTGCTGCAAAGGCCAGAAAAGGAATCTTCCAGAACACAGGTGGGAGCATGAGCTCTGGGAGATACCAGTCTGAACTCTAAGCTAGGAGAAGATACCAGCACAATTTCCCCACTTCCAGAGTCACATCTTTATCATGAACATATAGTGTTGGCCAAATTCTAAACACCTTCATTCAAGCTCAAACTTCTTCAGTGCCCCAAAGATGAGATTGAACTACAGCACCCTAGATGACCTGTTTCAGTAGCACAACTTGGGGACACAGCTTGCATCACTGCCAGATCACAGAGCACAGCCTCAGTCGCTGGTCCCACGGGACACGCGGCCATCTGAACCCGAAAACCAGCAGGTGGCCCCATCCAATCAGAAAGTACAGCCTGAGGTCACATCCAATCAGGAGTCATGGCAGGGCACAGCCTCACACAATCACCGAGTGCATTAGTGGCACTGACCTGCCTGGGAACACAGCCTGCAACTCACCAGACCAGAGGTGACTGGGGACCCCAGCTGGTGGCCCCAACCTCACTACAGAGCACAACCAAGTGCCCCACCTGAACAAGGAGCCAGTTTAGCAGTCTCACTTATATGCCAGCAGACTCGCCCAACTTCAGGGCTGTCCTCCTCTCTCTCTACCCCTCCCTTGCCTGTATGTACTCTCTCTCAAAAATGAACATTAAACATGCAGACACACACACACACACACACACACACACACACATGCACGTGTGTACACCTTATTCTGGGCCTGTTTGTGAAGGCGGTTGTGGACGAGATTAACATTTCAATCCATAGACTGATTAAAGTAGATTGCTCTCCCGCTGTGGGTGGGTCACAGCCACTGAAGGCCTGAACAGAACAAAACAGTGAGGTTACAGAGCATTTGTTCTCTCTGCCTGTCTTTGAGCTGGGACATCAGTTTTCTCCTACTTTTGACCCTGGACTAGAATTTGCACCATTAGTTCTCAGGTCTTTGGACTCAGACTAGAACTCTACCATGAGCTCTCCTGGGTCTCCAGCTTGCCACCTGCTGATCCTGGGACTTCTCAGTCTCCATAATCACATAAAGCAATTTCTTAGAATAAATCTTCTTATATGTATATCGTATATTGGTTCTGCTTCTCTGTGGAACCAGACTAATACAGAAGGCTAGAAATTTGTCATTGGATTAAGGAATAAAATCATTACAGGCAGAGCAAATATGTACAGGGAAACAGAGAAGAACCCAAGTAGATTCAGAGAACTAAAGTAAATTTGTTTTCATGGGGCTCAAAATGGATGTGGGTGTACAGAATGAGAGTTTGCATATGCAGACAGGAATCTGACAGTAAGACTCCTGACTTCACACAAAGAGGGAAATGAGGGGCTAGAGAATTTTAAACAAAAGTATAAAGTAGGGGCACCTGGGTGTCTCAGTCAGTTAAGCATCCGACTCTTGATTTCATCTCAGGTCATGATCTCATGGTCGTAGGATTGAGCTCCACATTGGGCTCTGCGCTGGGCATGAAGCTGACTCACCCTCTCTCTCTCTGCCCCTCTCTATCTGTCTCAAAAAAAAAAAAGGATAAATTAATACAAGGGGTTTTATGATACTACTTTTGGCAACTGAAAGAAAGATGCTTTGCAAGAGCAAAAGGATTTTCTGCTTAGTGCTGTTGACCCTTGAACATCTCAGGGGTTAGGGGTCCCAACCCCCTACGTACATGGGTCAAAAATCCACACATACCCTTTTTTTGGTAGGCTCCATGCCCAGCATGGGACTTGAACTCATGACCCTGATAACAAGAGTCACTTGCTCTTTGGACTGAGCCAACCAGGCACCCCCAAAATCCACATATAACTTTTGAATCACCTTACCCATAACATAAGCAGTTAATTAACACAAATTTGCATGATTTATGTATTATTTAATATATTTTTACAATATAGTAAGCTAGAAAAGAAGCTTATTAAGAAAATCATATGGAAGAGAAAATACATTCACAGTACTGTATTCTATCAAAAAAAAAAAAAAATCTGCCTATAAGTGGGCCTGTGCAGTTTAAAACTGTGTTGTTCAAGGGTCAACTGGATTGTTAAATATCAGCTATCTTGAGTTCTGTGACACTTAACAAGGAAAGATGATGTATAGTTAAAAAGTTCATGGGCTAAAAGTCAGGCAGACCTGAGTTTAATGCTACTTAGTTATAAGAATTAGATGGTTTATATGTAAACTTCTGGCACAATGGATATTGTTTTCTGAACAACAAAACAAATAGCATGAGTTTGTCTAAGAATAAAAGCAAAAAAATAAATTGGTTGAAGCTCTGATGCTTGAGAACTGCTTGACATTGCTAATATTCTTTGTGAACAATTGTGCCCTATGAAAGTAACAGGCAACAAATTTTCATTTTGTAGCCAACAAACTCAACCTCTGAGTAATGCTCATCCAGGTGATTGCTGGTATGTGTTAATTGGGTTTGAGAAATGTGCAGCAGAATCTTTAAAGAAAAAAACTGAGCCCCAATATTAATATTGAAAACCATTATCAATTTATAATCAATTCATAATAAAAAATGAGCAAGAAAATACTAGTGCATTGAAATAATTGACTATTTGCTTTTTAATGAAGTGTTTGTCTCTTTTAAATTTTTTTTTCAACGTTTTTTATTTATTTTTGGGACAGAGAGAGACAGAGCATGAACAGGGAAGGGGCGGAGAGAGAGGGAGACACAGAATGGGAAGCAGGCTCCAGGCTCTGAGCCATCAGCCCAGAGCCCGACGCGGGGCTCGAACTCACGGACCGCGAGATTGTGACCTGGCTGAAGTCGGACGCTTAACCGACTGCGCCACCCAGGCGCCCCGAAGTGTTTGTCTCTTAACAAGACATTTGATTTCACAATTAAATACCTGTTACTCATGCCTTGTGATTCCCCACTGGAAACTATTTTTTTTTATCGGGCAATATATTTAAGAAAATTTATTTAAGGCATGACAGCTTGAGGGGCTGAAAGCCTGAAAAGAACTCTATACAATGAAATCTGAAGGAGAACACAAACTTTATTTGGTAATTAAAGACCCAAATGAACAAAATCTATTTGCTTAAAAATAAATAAAAGCTAAATCAAAGCTTTCACGTAGTTATTTTTTTGTATAATTAAGAAGGTAATACGCTTTTGTTATTATCATGTCTCATCTTCATTTACTTTTATTCTGCTTTACAAATATTAGATGTATAGCTTATTTTAAAGCCAATCCATAAAGCAGTAGTTCTCAACCTTGACTGCACATTTAGAATCATCAGGGGAGCTTTTAAACAATAATAATACCTAGGCTTCACCTCAGATCCATTGCAAAAGAACACTTGAGAGTGAACCCTACACAAGAGAATTTTTTTTAAGATTTTTTAGATTTTATTTATTTATTTTTTTATTTATATTTTTAAAATATAATTTATTGTCAAATTGGCTTCCATACAACACTCATTGCTCATCCCAACAAGTGCCCTCCTCAATGCCCATCACCCACTTTCCCTCTCCCCCACCCCCCATCAACCCTCAGTTTGTTCTCTGTATTTCAGTGTCTCTTAGGGTTTGCCTCCCTCTCTCTCTATAACTTTTTTTGTTTTTCTTCTTCCCTTCCCCAATGGTCTTCTGTTAAGTTTCTCAAGATTCACATATGAATGAAAACCTATGGTATCTTTCTTTGTCTGACTAGCTTATTTCACTCAGCATCCATCCATGTGGCTGCAAATGGCAGGATTTCATTCTTTCTCATTGCCAAGTAGTATTCCACTGTATATATACACCACATCTTCTTAATCCATTTGTCAATTGATGGACATTTAGGCTTTTCTCATAATTTGTCTATTGTTGAAAGAGCTGCTATAAACATTGGGGTACAAGTGCCCCTATGCATCAGCACTCCTGTGTCCCTTGGGTAAATTCCTAGCAGTGCTGTTGCTGGGTCATAGGGTAGATCTATTTTTAATTTTTTGAGGAACTTCCACACTGTTTTCCAGAGCTGCTGCACCAGTTTGCATTCCCACCAACAGTGCAAGAGGGTTCCCATTTCCCCATATCCTCGCCAGGATCTGTAGTCGAGAATTATTTTTAAAATTTTTTCCAGAATGTGGAGACATTTGTAACTCTCCTCAGTTTCCTCTCACACTTGCCACTATGTTACTCATGGCCTCAGGATCATTCACCTAGACTTCTTCAACTACCTACCAGAACCATTCCCCACCACCTTCCTCACCATTACCAAATTAAGTGCCCTGAAAGGATACTTACCAAACTTGAACATGCATACAAATCACATGAGGGTCTTGTTAACAAGGTGTTAAGATGAAGGCTGTATTCAGTAACACTTAGATGACGCTTGGGATTTTATATTTCTTTCAAGTTTCCAGATGAGGGCCACTGCTGACCCACAAAACACACTTTGAGGATGAGATCCTAATTGTTACTGCACTAACAAATACATTGGTAATACTTGAATAATTGAAGTAAAATGTGCTTCTGTTAACTTACCACCTGGTGTGAACATAATAACATTTTAAAATGAAGCAGAGGGGTGCCTGAGGAGCACCTGGGTGAGCCTGGGTTCGTGAGTTCAAGCCCTACATCTGGCTCCATGCTGATGGCATGGAGCCTGCTTGGCATTCTCTGCCTCTCTCTCTCTCTCTGCCCCTCCAATGCTCACTCTCTCTTTCTATGTCTCTCTCATAATAAATACATAAACATTTAAAAAATACAAAATAAAAAATAAAAAGTAGACTTTTTTTCCTACTGTTTAGTGAATATCCATGCTGGTTAATATATTTAAGTAAAGACATAGATTCTTTGAGGGCTCAAATCTCTAGGACATCTCACAGGACAAGTCTGGTGTAGAGTAGAGTACTCAGTTCTCTTACAGATGGGCACAGTAAAATATTTCTGTCCTGAGCAATTTCAGGTCATATAAATTAAATATGCCATGGGTTGGCAAATATCTCTAAACACTATAACTTATGGTGGGTAGAAGAGAAAAGGAAGAAGTAGAATCGGAAGATTAGAGAAATACATTCTAACAAACTGGATTCTATAATCTCCCTAACCATCTATTGCTGCATTTTTAAAAATAACTTCTCATTATGATCATCTAGAAATTAGCCATGCTATGTGGAACTAATACTTAACTGGTATTCTATATTTACTTTAAATATCAATAAGGGAAAACATACACACTGAAAAATGTTATCCAGGAATTGTTCACAAATATTACTTAATCTTAGTGTAATCATATATTCCCTCCTTTGTGATTACCCAAAACCTGTAAGAAGAAAATATTAATAATTTGGGTGTTCAAGCCTTTGGACTCAGACTGGAACCATATCTGCTCCCCTCGGTCTCCAGTTTGCTGACTGCAGATCTTAAGAATCCTCAGCCTCCATTTCACCTGAGGCAATTGCTTATAGTAAATCTCTTTATGATATATATAATTAATAAATATGTATACGTCTGATCTCTTTCTCTGAAGAATCCTAACCAATACACTGTTCAGTGGGTAAATAATTCGTCATGAAAGATGAAAACATTCTAGAGATCTGCTATACAACACTATGCTTGTATTAACAATGGTGTACATACACTTAAAAAGATGGTAAGAAGGTAGATTTCATATTATGTGTTTCAAAAAAGGGGCGATTTCCTTCACTGAGGCCAATATATTTTGAACAACAGCAGAGTCACTGAAATAAATACAAACTACTAAGATAACACCCTTGAAGAATATAATGCTCACGTGGACATAAAAGTTCTGATGCTTCTGAAGTCTCTCGGGGTGCCTGGGTGGCTGGTTGAGTGTTTGACTCTTGGTTTTGGCTCAGGTCATTATCTCGAGATTCCTGGGTTAGAGCCCTGCATGGGGCTCTGCACTGGCAGCACAGAGTCTGCTTAGGATTCTCTCTTCCTCTTTCTCTGCCCCTCCTCCATTCACACATGCTCTCTCTCTCTCAAAATAAATTAAATCAAAAAAATAAAATAAAAATAAAATAAAGTCCCTCATTACTTTGTCAGTATTTAAACTAAATTATATTTAACTGTTTATTGGTTTCATCACTAGAAAATAAGGAGCTTTGCATAAGCATTAAGATGCTTTAAGGTTGAGGAACACGGGTAGCTTAGTCGGGTAAGAATCCAACTCTTTTTTTTTTTTTTTTTCTCTTTTTTTTAAGCATCCGACTCTTGATCTTAACTCAGGTCTTGATCTCAGAGTCATGAGTTCAAGCCCTGCATTGGGCTCCATGGTGGGTGTGGAGCCTTCTTAAAAAAAAAAAAAAAAGTAAAAGACGTTTTAATATTGAACTTGAATTGTTTTTTTTCAGAGAGAGAGCACAAGTACGAGTTGGGGAGAGGGGAAGAGGGAGAGAGAGAGAGAGAGAGAGAGAGAGAGAGAGAGAGAGAGAGAGAGAATCCCAAGCAGGTTCCAGCTCAGCACAAAGACCAGTGAAGGCCTCCATCCCACAACCCTGGGATAATGACCTGAGTTAAAATCAAGAACAAGAAGCTCAACCAACTGAGCTATACAGGCAGCCCTAAGGGTGGACTTTTTCAACGGATATCAATTTCTAAGTTATAGAAACTTTTTGTAAGCAGGAATCTACTATTCCTTACTTGTCAGTGGCAGATCCAGTGTAAATATCATGAGAGTTGCCGTTTTAATATTTAAAGTCATCACCAGAATCACAAACACATCACAAGCTATTATACCTGTGAAACCTTGAAAGTGTAACCTGAGAGTCTTTCCAGCCTGAAATGAATTATAAGAAATGAAGTGAATTACAAACAAGTCCCCAGCCTGAGGTTAGAAATCTCATGAATTACTATACCAAAAGAGCCCCCAAGCCCTAAATATCATTGTAAACCTCGTATACTTTGTTGTTATGCATAGAACTATTTATAATATCAAAATAATATGGTATTGGGGATTCTCCCTGTAATTCCAGTATTCATAATAGTTATAGTTTGCTTCTCAAACTACCCTTGAGAAAAAACACACATTAACATGATCATAATGAAGTCACTGGAGGACTACTGTTGCTTAGGAACACCACAGAATTCTAGCATAGACTGAGGATCTATTGGTATATGAGCCATTGAAATCAGCAATTGGGTGCTTTTCCTTTGATGAGGTGCTATACATCAATGTGGCATCTCTAATACTTCCCAGTTAAGCTGATGAGTGAAATCATTTTTATATTACATTACTCATTGTCTGTTGTTTAACTTGGAAATAAAAGTATACCCTTATAAATCTGAAAATACAAACTAGAAACGTAAACACAAGATAACAAGTGGTTTTATTGCTGTAAATTTTTCTACTATTTTCTAAGTTTTACTCACTTTCATGCTTTTAGTTCTCTTTGTCACCTTTTCTCTTTTTCAGAGAAAACACAGAATTGGTACGTTTCTCAAAGGCTAGTGATGCACAAGCACTTACTCAAAGGGCCCTTTCTGATTACTAACATACTATGAGCCATGGGGATTTATGTTCACAACTATAGAAATAAATGGCTCAGGTTTCAGATTTTCATGAAAAAGACAAGCCTCCAAACTCAGAATTTTATTATATTTGGAATTAATTTTTAAAATGACAACTTAACATGGAAGATAGAAAAACCATTTCAACCATCTGCCTTGTCAGCTAACCTCTAATTTGTGTGCCAAGTCGTTTTCCTCAGGGAGCTCTATGAATTAGACAGTTTGGGAAAAATACAGCTCATCTTCTGTTCCATTTAAAATCTATCCATTGATGTAAACATAGAATGTGTCACTAGACTAACAAATTGCTCCCACCTCCCCCTTTGTATTTCGCGTATCATTATGATAAAGGAGTAGTAGAAAAATGAAGGGGGCAAAGAACTGTTGGGTATACCACAAAGTCAAACTCTGAGAAAACAAAGGGAAATTAATGTTTCCTATCTGAGTTCAAATACCAGATTAATGATTAGAATAAGATAAAGAACAATTTGCCACACTGCTTGGAGATTAATTTAGGAGCGCATATCAAATACAATTCTAGGTGCAAGCCTAAAAATAATGGCTTTCTCACATCATAGTTAAAACATTTCTAATAATCAAGAAACTATATCAGATCATTCTGACACAAAATGATTCCTTCCTATCTCAGGAGAATCTAATTTCATAAACATCTCTTTCATTCATTTGATCAAGAGTCAACAAATATTTACTGAGCTCCTTACTGTATGCTAGATGCTATTTTTTTCATTTTATTTATTTTTTTTATATAATTTATTGTCAAGTTAGCGAACATACAGTGTATACAGTATACTCTTGGCTTCAGGAGTAGATTCCCATGATTCATCACTTACGCACAACACCCAGTGCTCATCCCAACAAGTGCCCTCCTACATGTCCATCACCCATTTTCCCCACCCCCAAACCCCCCCAACATCAACCCTCAGTTTGTTCTCTGTATTTAAGAGATTTTTTAATTTTTTTTTAATGTTTATTAATTTTTGAGAGAGAGACAGGGGTGGGGCAGAGAGAGGGAGACACAGAATCTGAAGCAGGCTCCAGGCTCTGAGCTGTCAGCACAGAGCCCAATGCGGGGCTTGAACTCACAAACTGTGAGGTCATGACCTGAGCCAAAGTTGGACGCTTAACCGACTGAGCCACCCAGGCGCCCCTCTGTATTTGAGAGATTTTTAAATTCTATATTCCTTTATGGTTTGCCTCCCTCTATGTAACTATTTTTTTCCTTCCCTTCCCCCATGGTCTTCTGTTAAGTTTCTCAAATTCCACATATGAGTGAAAACATAGGATATCTTAGACACTATTCTAGATGCTGATAATGAAGCTGGGGACAATACAGACACAATCCCCACCTTCCTAGAGTTTTCTTTCAGTAAGAAAGCCCTGAAACTTATGTCAACTAACTGGAATTTACATAAAACTTAGAAAGAAAGAAAGAAAAGAAAGAAAGAAAGAAAGAAAGAAAGAAAGAAAGAAAGAAAGAAAGAAAGAAAGAAAGAAAGACAGGCAAAAAGTAAATAACACAATCTCAGGCAGTGATAAATTTTTCAAAGAAAAATAAAACAGGAATAGAATAGAGAATTACGTTTAAAAGCTTTTCTCTTTTGGGTTAACAATAAAAGCTTTCTAAAGAGATGACATTTGAGCAGAGACCTGAATGAAGTAGGGGAGTAAGCCTCATGAATATCTGGGGGAAACACATTCCAAGGAGTGGAAGCAGAAAGTGCAAAGGCCCTGAGGTGGGAGTGTGCCTGGCATGTTCAAAAATAGCAAGGAGATCAATACAGCTAGAACGGAGATTTGCCCATTGGTTTCAGCAATTTGAAAGCTATTCATGACCTTTATACAAGTGACTCTGGGGAATAGGGAAAATTAAATTCCTATTGGCATGTGTTCAGGAGAAAGTTGAGGTAAAGAAATAGAAAGGGTGAATAGAGACAGCCCTTCTTGAAAGGTTTAAGAAAAATGGAGATAATAAGTGGTTTAAGGTAAAGAAGATAAGAAAAATAAGAGTGGTATCTGGAGGGGAATGTGAGGTCATGGAGGGTTATTTTCAAGACGGTAAATATGTTAGTAATTGTTGGTAGTGGTCCAGCAGGGGAAAGGAAATTGTTAACAAAAAAGTGAAGGGGATAATTGTAGAACCAACATCTTTTAACAGGGTGGGATCCAGTATACCTGTGGAAGTGTTGTCACAGATAAAAGCAGAGAGTGGGCCCAATGTAAGAGGTGGGCAGGGTATGTGGTTACAGATACAGGAAGATCTTAAATTTGCTGCTACAACGTCATACTTACTTTCTGAGTAGCCAGTGTATTTGTTAATCCTGTTTTGTGGCAGGGTCGCCTGGGTGGCTCAGTCGGCTGTGTTTCTGACTTCCGCTTGGGTCACGATCCCACGATTCATGGGTTCCAGCTCCACGTGGAGTTCTGCACTGACAGCTCAGAGCCTGGAACCTGCTTCTGAAAGGGCGGGCCTACGCCGGCCGACTCCATCTTGTTCTGTGTTCTCCACCTTGAGTGACTATGTCCCCGACATGACCCCTTTTCCGGGAAAATCGCAGAAACCTCAGATCGCGCCTCCTCCCCTTGAGTAACCTCCTGCTCACCCGTTCAAACTTCCTGATCAAAACACGCCCAGCGACCTGCGTAACAGGACTCTGACCCTTCCCCAATCGGCCGAGGCCACGACCCTTCCCCAGCCAATCGGCTGCCCCTAGACCCCTATAAAACCTTTATGCTTTTGAAACTCGCTCTCTCTCCCCGGTGTCTGACTGCTGCATAGGTGCAGGTAGGGGACTGAGCTCGAGCTAGCTCGAATAAAGGCTCTTTTGCTTTTGCATCGGACTCGGCTCCCTGGTGGTCTTTGGGGATCACGAATTCTGGGATAACACTTCCTATTCTGTGTCTCCCTCCCTCCCTCTCTCTCTCTCTCTCTCTCTCTGCCCCTCCCCCAGCTTGTGTGAGCTCTCTTTCTCAAAAATAAATAAATAAACTTAAAAAAAATACTGGTCTGTGGCTAATCAGTTAACTCTACCCATTTAGTTCCATGTTAATCAACCTGAGGGTATGGACTCTATTCAACCCTCTATAGCCAATAGATTATTTCCTGTTCTGCAGCTGCAGACTATATCCCATGTAAGAGAGATGCCCTTCTGCAAATGCAAACTGAAGTTCTCATGATAGAATCCTGTAAAAAAGCAAATGAGTTGGTGAGAATCTTATCACTATCAATCTCCATATACCTCCATCTTTGGATAACGATAGCCTGTTTTTTGTAGGCTCAACCATATCCACTCCCCAAATCAGAGAAAGTCTTGTTTAACCAACCCCCAAATCAGAGAAAGTCTTGTTTAACCAACACTATGTTAGAAGTTTCTTTCCCAGTGATAAATGAGGTTAGAAGATAAATGAGGTTTACGACTCTCACATCAGGCAACAACTTCCAGCTGTACTATTTCCTTTATTCTCTATTTATGTGATTTTTCCCCCCAAGGGTAGTTCAGATTTTCTTATCTCACTACGTGGTAACAATTTCGTATATAAACATGAAATAACTTCATTCCTTCATTTATTCAAAACCTGTGTGGTGAACATTCGTCTATGTTTTGAAGCGGGTACTGGGGATGTAAAGTTGCATAAAGAATGGTCCACAGACAACTAAATGTACGGGGTTGGAAGTTTTGATAATGATGTGTAGAGTATTACAGAGTTACAGCTGGAGGGCATTCATATCATCTCTAGTGGTAGTTCTCAACTTTAGCTGCACATTAGAATCACCTGAGGAGGTGCTAAAAATCTGTGTGCCCAGGTGGCACCCCTGACCAATGAAATCAGAATCTCTGAGGGTGGGTCCCAGGCCTCAGTTTTATTTCTAGAGCTTCCAAGTGATTCTGTTGTGCAGAACCACTGTGTGAGAACCACAGGTGTGGATATTCGTAGATGGGGTCCCAGTAGAGTTGAGACTTAAGTTTTATTTAGATGTATGAAGAGGTTAGGGGATGCCATACTAGGAAGAAAGGGCATCTTTTGACGAGGCAAAGGATTATGAAATAATATGACAGGTTTAGGCAACTCACGAGTTATCCAGAAGAGCAGAAGGAAAGATAGTGAATGGACTGTTCTCAGGTATGCAGATAACTAATCGTAAAGGACCTTGATCTATTTATTTTCAACTGAAATGATTGTCATAGTCCTTGACAATCTGGGTATAGGAAAGTGGGGGTGAGCTTAGAAGGGAGTAGAAGAATAAAGGTAGGAGACTAGGAGTGGATGGCTATGAGGAAGAAAGGAATAAACTGGGATGGATAGGCTAGCACCCTCTTGAAGGAACCAGTGGCTCAAATGATCAAAGGCACAGGGGCTGCTATGGCCCTGTGAGGGAAGAACATATTTTGATTAATGTAGGTCAGGACTGATAGTCAATGTTTAAATCAGACTTCGAATTAATGTTTCTAGGCAAGTGTTTCCTCTTGTGAAATTTCATGGTGGATCGGTGGGACAGTGACTGGCAAAGGGGGTAGAAGGAACTAGGTAGGAAATCCATGTCGTCTATTATCTGGCTAGAGGGATCTGGACTCAGCTATTATCAGGCATGGAGAAACAGATCTGGTCTGAGGAGCAGATAGGGAGGTTGTTGTTTAATGCTTACTTTGATACCCAGGGATTGAAATCTCCCCTTTCCAAATCTCTCTGATTCTCCCTACCCTGCTTTCTCCTCCTGTCTTCTGCACATCAGTCTGAATATGGGGAGGCACCACATAGAATGATTCCGGAGCAACACAAAAAAAGAAAAACATCAGCAGGTCTTTTACAAAAGTAACAAAATGAAATAACTGACAGTCACACTTTTTCCCCAGTGTCCTAAAAATATCAACAAAAATGAATCTAGAACTTCTCTGGTACCTGCTGTTTCATAACTCTGATGATTAGATAACATGCAAGCATTTTTTTTTTAATTTTTTTTCAAGTAAGCTCTGGGCCTAACATGAGACTTTATCTCATGACCCAAAACCAAGAGATGCATGCTCTACCGACTGAGGCAGCCAGGCGCCCCAACATGTTAGTACTTTTATTTATTTTATTTTGTTTTGTTTTGTTTTGTTTTAATTTATTTATTATTTAACTTACATCCAAGTTAGTTAGCATATGGTACAACAATGATTTCAGGAGTAGATTCCTTAATGCCCCTTACCCATTTAGCCCTCATGACCCCTCCAGCAACCCTGTTTGTTCTCCATATTTATGAGTCTCTTTTGTTTTGTCCCCCTCCCTGTTTTTACATTATTTTTGTTTCCCTTCCCTTATGTTCATCTGTTTTGTATCTTAAAGACCTCATATGAGTGAAGTCATATGATGTTTGTTTTCTCTGACTGACTAATTTCACTTAGCATAATACCCTCCAGTTCCATCCACGCAGTTGCAAATGGCAAGATTTCATTCTTTTTGATGGCTGAGTAATACTCCATGGTATATATATACCACATCTTCTTTGTCCATTCATCCATCGATGGCCATTTGGGCTCTTTCCATACTTTGGCTATTGTTAATAGTGCTGCTATAAACATGGAGGTGCATGTGTCCCTTCGAAACAGCACACCTGTATCCTTTGGATAAATGCCTAGTAGTGCAATTGCTGGGTCGTAGGATAGTTCTATTTTTAGTTTTTTGAGGAACCTCCGTACTATTTTCCAGAGTGGCTGCACCAGCTTGCATTCCCACCAACAATGCAAAAGAGATCCTCTTTCTCCACATCCTCACCAACATCTGTTGTTGCCTGAGTTGTTAATGTTAGCCATTCTGACAGGTGTAAGGTGGGTTGTGTATTTTTCTGATTCAGCACATTGAATATATCCTGCCTCTCCTTTCTGGCCTGCCAAGTTTCTGTGGATACGTCTGCTGATCTGTCTTCCCTTGTAGGCTAAGGACTTTTTTTCCCTTCATTGTTTCATGATTCTTTCCTTGCCGGAGTATTTTGTGAATTTGACTATGATATGCCTTGTTGAGGACTGGTTTTTGTTGAATCTAATGGGAGTCCTCTGTGCTTCCTGGATTTTGATGTCTGTGTCTTTCCCCAGGTTAGGAAAGTTTTCTATGATTTACTCACATAAACTTTTTACCCCTTTTTCTCTCTCTTCATATATAGGACATGTATAATTCTGATGTTGTTCCTTTCTAATGAGTCACTGATTTCTAATTCTTAAATTGTGCTTGTTTGTCGTAGTCTCCCTCTTTTTTTCTGCTTCATTGTTCTCCATAAGTGTGTCCTCTATCTCACTGATTTGCTTCTGCTTCATCCATCCTTGCCACCGTGGCAACCATTGGAGATTACAGATCAGTTATAGCATTTATTTCATCCTGACTAGCTTTAACCTCTTTTATATCCACAGAAAAGGATTCTAATCTATTTTCAACACCAGCTAGTATTCTTATTATCATGATTCTAAATTCTGGTTCTGACATCTTGCTTGTCTGTGTTGATTAAGCCCCTGGCTGTCATTTTTTCCTATTCTTTCTTTTGGGGTGAATTCCTTCATTTCCTCATTTTGAAGGAAGAAAAGGAATTAATAAGGTAACAAAAAATAAAATTAAAAAATTGAAAACAACAGAAAGAAATCAAAAAAAGGATGCTGGATCCTAGGTGTGTTTCGTTCTGGTGGTTGAAAGGAGCTTGATATACTAGAGAAAACAGGGACTGGTAAGAAAAGGGGGAAAAAAAGGAAAATGTTTAAAAATTTGAAAAAATGAATACAATAAATTAGAATAAAATAAAATGATGGAAGGAAAATAGAATTTTAAAAATTTACAAAACAGTAAAAAATACAGTAGAAACAAATTAAAGAATACTATCTTTAATAAAGGTAGAAAATAAAAATAAAATTTTTCCCTTTCTATATTCAAGAATAAGAAAAGAGAAAGAAAAAAATTGAATAGATGGACCAGTGACCAGACTGAAATACAATTGAAATTGCATTGGTTTTCCCTAGAAGTCAAACTATGAAGCACTTTATAGTCCATAAACTAAGCAGGCAGAAAGACTTGTGGTGTTGCTGAAGAGTGAGGTTGGCCCAATTGGACGGGGCTTAGTGTAATGGCTCCCTTCTCCACTAGATGGCGCTGCTTACCTTACTGTGGTGGATTGTTGCGGTGCATGTATGCGCATTTGCGGAAGAGGTAAATATGGTGTTACCCAGCTACCCAGTCTCTCAGATGGGAACTCTGTTCTCCCCCATGGGCAATCGAGTACCTCTCCTTTGTCTCTGGCCTCCATCCACTGCCTGCTTTTACACTGTCTATGACCAAGCTGTTAGGCTGCCAGGTGGCACCTCCTTCTGGGTTTTTTCTCAGAGGCGGCTGTGTTTCTCACCCCTCACTTCCGAGAGACTGCAGCTTTGACCCGCTCAGATCCTATGGGGAAGGGTCTCACTAAGCAATGTCTGGTCGCCAGCGCACCCCCCAGGAACGTTCAGGAGACCATGCGGCTGATGCCCAGAGACTGTGGCTAGGTGCCAGCCTGCCCCAGAAAAAGTCCATGCTATTGTGTAGCAGCAGCATTTCAGGGATTATGGTAAATCACAACACACATCCGGCACCAGGTTTCCCCCCTTAATGTCCTTGTTCCATCATCAGCGAATGGGGTTGTTCTCGGATCTGCTAGCCCCCAACCTCTGCCAAATGTCCTCCCAGCAGGGGATCTGCCACTCTCCATGTGCCCTGTGAACCCCTCGGACTTCGCTCTCTGCTCCTGAGGATTCACTCTTCCCACCAGAGATCCACCCGGTATGAGCTTCGGACTTTTAGACTCTGTGCTCCCCCTGTTGATACAGTCTTAATGGAATTTAAACCCTCTCCTTTCTCCTTTATCCCTTTTTTGTTCAGTCCCTCATGTACTCTTTCTTTTCTCTCCAGCTGCTTTCATGGAGGAGATGCCTTCCCATACTCTCCCTCTGTCTCCGTCCTGTCTCCACAAGCAAAAACAGCTCCTTGCCCTCTGCAGCTTCTCTCTCCCCCAGTTCACCTCTCCGTGCCACATACCTGCTGAGTTCTGTGGCTCAGGTTATGCAGAATGTTGTGTTAATCCTTAAATCAGTTTTCTAGGTGTGCAGGATGGTTTAGTGTTGATATGGCTGCATTTCAGGGACGAGAGACATAAAAAAAAAAAAAAAAAAAAACCACTTCCATGCTGTTCCACCATCCTGGCCCCTCCCTCATAGTTTTCTGTACTTTTAAACTAACTTACAGATTTGATCCCAATTCATAAAGTTGTTTTTAAGTTGGTGGAATCTAATGCCCTTTATATTACTGAAGCACCTGGATTCCCCTCACTTTTTTGTTAATACCCTATCTTCTTATTTGGAGGCAAACACCAGAAGATAAAAAGATTTTTAAAAAGGACAGTAAAATAAACATGAAAATAAATCCCAGGGATCACTAGAAGACTATATGTAATGCCAAACAATACTTTTTTGGAACATCCTCCAATTATGGTGTGTTTAATCTTGGGTAAATATTAACTATAAATTTAATTATAAGATTGTTAGGTAATATAAGCCAATTTTGCAAAACAAATGAACAAAACTTGAATTTTAGGTTTATGGTTATGTATATGTTATGACAACATTTACTCTTTCTTAAGTGTGTAATAATTGCAATAAAAAAGCATTTAGAACATATTATTTTCAAATTAAAGGGATAGAGAACATTTTTAAGAAAAGTCGGCCCTGTCATTGGAGGTACAATCTCCAAAGCTGACAATAAGAATTCAACAGAATTCTATCCATTTTCAAAAGGACTTAAATTGAAACTGATGAATTCTAATATTTCTATGATTCTTGACTTATAACAGTATTAATATGTTACAAAATAGGCCATGTTGAAAATAATGCTATTTACAGAAGGGTTTTCAGGAGTCTGCTACCTTCCTGAAGTTGAAAAACAGGGTAATCATTTTTATCTATTTAGGTGGATGTTGATTTGTTTCGCTCTTTTCTGTTTTCATATAATCAGGTATTATTTTTGTTAGTACTATTTCTTTGGTCTTTGAAAGTAGTAGATGAGCACAAGTATCAGAGTTTGCATTACTGTTGCTGACTGTCTAGTAGGTAATTTCCATGTTCCACTCAAAACTTAGGAAAGGGAAATTGTCTTGCCTAATAATAAATCCTTAGGATGAAGGAAAGATTGTTTCAATGCTTGAAATCGTGGACAAGAAACAAATATTTACAAGAACTATTCAGGTACTATAAAGGAGGGAAGCTGGCCACTAAGACAACATGTTGGGAGCTAGAAAGAATGACAAATCTCAAAGAAAGGCATTCAGATTATCATTGCCATCATCACCAACATCATGCTGTCCACCATTTGGTCCCTACTTTAAATAATGGTTTCCCCTGAAATAGGGAACTCTAACAATAAAATTGGTCAAGAAATCACACACAATAAATGTTTATTTAGAGATACTCCTGAGTCCTAAGCAAACTATATCTATCAGCAAAATTGCATAGCTGAAATAACTTGGCACAAAATTACACAAAAATTTTTTTCTTCTTGCAACATATTTTATTAGATTTACCTATTACCTAATAGACTTTGCAACTAGAAGGCAAGAATAAAGAAAATGTAAATCTAGAAATAAATATTTACTTAGTACCTAATATTTCTACCATCTATACCAGAATTATTTCATATGTTAGTTTATTTAATCCTCACAATAGATTATAAAGAAGGTTTTATTAATCCAGGCACAAATGATGGAACTGCAAACAAAGATAGTAAGTGACTTATTCAATATCACACTAATAAACAACAGATTTAGGACTGGAACCCATGTTTTTCTGTCTTAATCCAGTCTCTTTCCACAACATCATAAAAAAAAAAAAAAACTATCCTTAATAAACCATTTCAATTATCATGGTGACATTAATGTTTATTGAAAAAGATGTATAGGTATATTTTGAACTTCGTTGTCCAAAGTAGTCTTCACTAACATTGCTTTATTTGGTAATTTCTCTGTGGAAACACTAAACAGTAAAATGTTTTTACAAAATATCAGCAAAGTCTATTTTTCAATTGCATTGACATAAAGCAAACCAACTTTTATAAAAAATATAAAATAATTTTTTTTTTTAATTTTTTTTTCAACGTTTTTTATTTATTTTTGGGACAGAGAGAGACAGAGCATGAATGGGGGAGGGGCAGAGAGAGAGGGAGACACAGAATCGGAAACAGGCTCCAGGCTCTGAGCCATCAGCCCAGAGCCCGACGCGGGGCTCGAACTCACGGACCGCGAGATCGTGACCTGGGTGAAGTCGGACGCTTAACCGACTGCGCCACCCAGGCGCCCCAAAAAAATATAAAATAATTTTAACGATGGTAGTGTTGTAATTATGCTCTCTTGTAGAAAATAGCTAAGAGTAACATTTGGCATCACAGAACATTCTGTCATGTGAAATTTGCATTAAAATGTTATTCTGGATGAGAGGTATTTGTCAGTCTCGTTCAAATATCAAACATAGAAATAATTCTCAAATCAATTAAATGCTGCTAACTTAAAAAAATAATGCACTACATTGCCAATTCAGAAAAAGATCTCAACATCATCACAATTATGCCTGAAAGCATCTGGACAACACAAATTTCAATGTGGCTAAAAGCCTAGTGATACTTTTACTGCAGGATTGCATGACCTCAATCATTCAGTTAGATTTGTGTGTAACTATTGCTTCTAGAATATGATATCTATTTCACACCTGAAAATGAATGCTTTTTAAATATGTTTCATCATTTCTTTCACATTGATTCAGTCTAAGGTATTCCCAAGTGAGAATTTATGAGCACGCAGAGAGAAGATACATATATGTATATATAATTGTTAAATGCCAGTGTGTAAAATGATCTCCAAATATCCTTAAATAGAAAAGAATCAATACTACAGCATTTGTTTCCTAGGTTTTCACCACGATTGTAATCAGGGAGGAGTATTTAAATATTTAAAATGAATGCATAAAAGCAAACATAAACATTTTAAAAGCCTAGAGTGATACCTTTACCCAGCCCTTTGCTGTAGGAAGTTGGCCTTTGTACCAATACAAATTTTTAGCACAGGGATATAATGAAGAGAGCAGCATCAAAAAATCAGAGCACCATTTATTTTCCCCCATACACACTCCTATTATTAGTATGATACTTAAAATGAACCTCTTTCCTACTTCCTCTGTCCTCTAGGGTTAACTAGCTTTGCTGCAATAACAGAAGCCAATTCTCCCTCCTGCCTGAAGTCTAGACAATAGCTAACCCTGCACCTTTTTCACTTGCTAGAGGTTACAAAGGCATTTATTAGGCATGTGTGAATAGGCCAGTGCAATGAAGAGTCATTGCTAATGTGAACAGCAATCCCCGACTATATGCAAGATATAAAACCTACCCACACAAAGTAACACATTAGCATCTCTATGATAAATATGTGGGATCCAGGCTCAAGGATGGCCCAAAATAAACCTCATCCCTAGAATTAACACCCCTGCCACAATGGATAGGACTAGACCATGAGATCAAGAGGATATTATAGAAACCACAGAGTGTCACTTCTGAGCCCTGCTCACAAAAGCTTTCTTTCTCTTGGATCATCTACTCTGGGGAAGATAGTCACCATGCATTGGAGAAACTCAAATAGTCCTATGATGATGCCTTTAGGGTAAGGAACTAAATAAAGCCTCCTGCCAATTTCTAGCACCAATTTGTCCACCGTGTGAGTGAACCATCTTGGGAGAGTCTCCGCCAGCCCTAGTCAAGCCTTCAGATGACTGCAGTCTTGGCTGGCATGTAACTACAACCTCAACTACTATGGTAGTTGATACTATGATACAAGATACTATGGTATCTATCTACCTATCTATCTATCTGCTGTACAAAATGTTTTGCCTAGTGTTTTAAGCAATAAATCCCAAGATGGGCCTCTTTGGTTTGAAGGTTATTCTGAGCTGAAGAAAATGGAGGCCATGCTACCTCAAGAGAAACTTTTGCCCCTTCCTTAACTACATAGAAGAATCTAAATTGGGGATCTTTCCCAGAATAAGAGTTATCAGCAGACATAAATTTTATCTGAATGACCCATCTGTATGGCCAGGCAAGCATCTAATTACCAAACACCTGCTTTTCTTCTTCTCGCCCTGTGAAATGCATTCTTTTGACGTCCCAGACCTCCACCCCACTCTCCTTAGGTCAGGATGACATATATACCTCATTTTGCCTGACACTCTTTGGAATTTCCACATGTGTGTTGTTTCCCCATATATGTGCTATTAAATCTGATTTTCTCCTGTTAATCTGCCTCATGCCAATTTGATTCTTAGTCCAGCTACAAGAACCCTTGAAGGGGACAGAAATTCTTGCTCCCTGACAACTTTTTGTACACCTACAACTCAAATCTATTCCACATGGATTGGGGATGCAGTAGTGTTCAGGAGAACAAAAATTTCAGTTTAAAGATTTTACTTACCAAATGTTCTGTACTTAGTAAATAATAATTATTGTTGCTATAGATTAACAGTATGTATGCTAGGTTGAAGGCTTTAAAATTTTTTTTGACATTTTAGTTACCAAATTTATCTCAGATACATACATGAGTAGGCATAGTCCTGATGTTGAAAGGTAACTTACATATTTTCTTTTTTTTTAATTTTTTTTTTCAACGTTTATTTATTTTGGGACAGAGAGAGACAGAGCATGAACGGGGGAGGGGCAGAGAGAGAGGGAGACACAGAATCGGAAACAGGCTCCAGGCTCTGAGCCATCAGCCCAGAGCCCGACGCGGGGCTCGAACTCACGGAGTGCGAGATCGTGACCTGGCTGAAGTCCGACGCTTAACCGACTGCGCCACCCAGGCGCCCCGGTAACTTACATATTTTCAATTGAAACTGAAACTACTGAAACTGACAGGTTAAGTTAACAAACGTTTGGCCATGCTACTGTAAAGAAACTCTGGCTGACTTATTTATGAGGCTGTTTTGCATAAGTGGCCCTGACCACAGATGAAACCATCTGAAACTGAAGTACGCCAGGATGAATTCTTGCAGTTGCACAGAAAGTTGGGGGGGGGGGGGGGGGGGCAGGGAAGTAACCTGTGAGGACACACCCTGAGATCCTCCTGTCAATCTGTCGGGTTGGCCAGCCATTTTTTACACATAAGAGCTATGTACCAGCACAATCACTAGGTAGGCGGCGCCTGTGAGAAGCACTACATTTCCCCCTTTTCCAACGGCCAGTTACCTACATCCGCCCTCAAGACACGCCCCACCCCATAAAATCCTGTAAATACTCAGCTCTCCCTTTCCTCGGGGAGGAGGATTTGAGAAATTTTTTTCCCATCTCCTTGCGTGGTGCCCTGCTTTAAAACCCTTTTTCTCTGCCACAAAAACTGGCGATAGTCTTCAGGCTCAGCTGCACATCACGCAACAGACCCTTGGTGGGTAACACTACCATGGGTGACTTTTGTGCATCCAGAAGCCCCAGCTTGCAGAGATCTGTGTAAACCCTTATTTCACTAGTTTACGTTTTCAAAAACTTAATAAAGAATGAAATTTTAAATTTCTACAGTATAGTTTTATAAAAGTCTGGAATAGTTTTCTTTTTCCTACCTATCCCCTGTATGTCCCTTAAGTTATGTCTGATTGCTCTCTCTTGCCATCCTCCCTTTTCTCACTTCCCATTCACTCCTCAACCTACTGTAGTACGGTGGGTACCAGTCATGTTATATTGTTCTTAAAAGGTCACCAACGGTCTCTTTTTATATCCCCTTTTGTAAGCAGAAAGAGTTAAATGCCCTCAGAAAAAGATGAGACGTAGCTTTCTTGACATAAGAAAAGTCATTTTAGGCTCCCAGCCACCTTGTGATCTATGCTACTTGCCCAAATCACATTTCTTGCAGAACTTCCTGGGATATTTGCAGTTGCAGAAGAATTGACCTTGGTAATGATTTTAAGGAAACAAACAAACCAAAAGAGAAAAAAGAAAAAGAAAAAAAGGTGAGAACAAACAGCCACTGTCAGGCCAGGAGATAGCCTAATCATATCGGGGACAATAAATCAGTAATAAAAGTCTTCACTGCTGGTTCAGAAGTAAAGATTGACTAACATTCTTGAGCTACCTTTGCTGGATCTAAAGCCCCTTGAGTACTCACAAACAGGGCCAACTAAAGCAAAAGAATTAACGTTGCTGCCTCTTGCCAGCCTTCATGACCCGGACCTGGACTCTGGCACTTTAAGATGACTTATGCCCCTTTTCCTAGCATGTCCACACAGGGTTGGTTCTTGGAGAGTGGGAGGCATTCAGCTGCTCTGTGCCAAAGCCCTGGCACCCCTGTTGTTTGCCTGGCCTACATTTTCTGCCTTCATTCCGGGAGACAGTAGCAGTGAAGGTGAAGTGGATGATGAGAAGGACGGATGCGACTCAAGTTGCATGCCACTTGCGGAAGGAGTTCTCGGCTGGGGAGCTTAGAAAGGTCTCGTTGCTCCAGGAGGATGGAGGCAGGTCTCCGGTTCTGCCAGATAAGCACAATGACATTTTCTGGGTGGTTGCGGGTGGCTGAGCCCAGGCTCAGCAGAGGCTGGTACAGGTCCTCTCAATTCTCTGTTTGCTGCTGTTCGCCTTCTTTCTCGCCATCACCTACCTGATAGTAAAAAGAGTTATATGTTGAGAATTTGAAGAATGAAGAGGATGTAGACACTGGGCTACTAGGATTCTGGACTCTACTTATCATATCTCTGTCTGCAAGATTCTCCTGCTGTAGCTTTTCTTGCACAGTGACTAATCGTGACTTTTTTGAACCAGGAAGATTTCCTCCTACTCCTCTTTCACCTGCCAGGTGCAAGAAACTGACCACACATTCTTTCCACATGGGCTGTATAGCATGGCAGAGTATTGTAGCTGCTCTTATTGTAACATGGTATCTCATGTAAACCCACATTGATACAATATTTTTGGCAAAACTTAGTCCTGATTGTATGAGAGGAAGAGATAGGATAAAATAGGCAGAGGGAAAGTATAGGACCTTAAGTCCCTGGGTGGGGAAAAACACTATTTCGGAACAATGCTGGGAGTGTTTGACCACAGCAAACCACCTTAGGCTTAAGGTCCTTCTTAAGAATGTAACAGACCCCACCTACCCCCCCTCAGGTTTCCCTCTGGAATTTGACAAAAGCTCTAACTATGGCCGTAGGCCACCCCTCATACAATGGAAACAAGCCAATCAGGAATGGACAACCTAGCACCCAGTGCTATGAAGCCAATAAGGGTAGGACCTGGGAAGGAACAAGGGGAAGGGAAGGGGGAGGGCTGACCAGAACCTTATAGAACAAGGACCCTTGCCTATTGTTGGTGGGCATTCATTTTTTAATATCTCCTCTCTATAAAGAGAGCTTTCCTACTATTCTTCCTTTCTTATCTTATACTCTAATAAACTTTTGCCTGCTGCTCATTTTGTGTCCCCCTCTTCTTTCTTCCAAGCAGCGAGACAATGAATCCCAGGTATTGTGGTAAAAAATCCTGCAACAATTGCTCTGTAATAACAGGGAAGAGCATCATTTGTCTACTCAGAAGACCAAGAAACCTGCTGTTCATTATGTGGTTCGCATCGTGGGCATTATGGATGACTTTTTTTTTTTTTTTTTTTAATGGAGGACCTTCTTCAGCATCATTCTAGAGCTTAGGCATTGAGAATATCTGAGTATCATGTTTCAAGTAATTTCTTAAAAGTGTAAGATGTTTACCTCATCTTTTTACTTTTGTGTGCATTGTCCTTATAGATTATAGAAAACATTTTAATGGAAAACAAACACGAATACTTGAATACAAGATATTGGCTACTTTTCTATGTATAATACTACATTTTGTCTAAAAAATACTAGTAGTACCATTTACCTGTGATAGAAATACTTATTTATTCACTATATTAGGAAAGCAAACAAAGCCTACTACTTTGACATTTTATAGAAGCTACTTCTAAATCAGAATATTAGTTTTCAATAGTAGCATAGTCACTAGAAGACGCATTTATATTTTTTAATGGGGCATAGTTCCTTATGTTTTGTTTTTCTTTTACATATTTTCCTACTACATATTGAATTTGTATGTTTTTAGCATTGTTACATCTAGACAAACATAAGTATTAGTTTTTAGCTGGTACAAACCTAATACAATTTTAAATAAGTATTTTGTCTTTTTAAAAAAGCAAAAACCAAAACAAACAAACAAAAAAAGCCATGCTGACCTAAGTTTAAATGAAGTAAACCTATTTTAGTAAAAAAAAAAAAAAAGACTGAAAAAAGTAAATTATTTCAGCCACTAAAATACTGATAAATTTGAAGTTGTTCATTATCTGTGTTTTCACAGTTGCAGATATTTGTTATTGGTATATATGTTGCAGGATTCTTTTTTACCTCAATACCCGGGATTCATTGTCTTGCCACTTCATGAATGAAGAGTGGACACAAAATGAACAGCAGGCAAAAGTTTATTAGAGTATAAGAAAGTAAGAATAGTATGAAAGCTCTCTTTGAAGGGAAGGGGCATTAGAAAGAGAATGCCTGTGACAATGGGCAAGGGACTTTGTTTTATAAGGTTTTGGTCGCTGCCTCCCCCTTCGGATCCAGTTCCCCTTTGTTTCTTCTCAGGTTCACCCTTATTGGCTTGATGGTTCTAGGTACTGGGTTGTTCATTCCTGATTGGCTAGATTCCATTGTGTAAATCAGACTGGTCATACTGTCCCTCCTATAACAGAAGTTTTATAATTTACCTATTTTGGTTTGGTATTTTTTTTTAATTTTTTTTTTAATGTTTATTTATTTCTGAGACAGAGAGAGACAGAGCATGAGTGGGGAGGGGCAGAGTGAGAGCGGGAGACACAGAATCCGAAGCAGAATCCAGGCTCTGAGCTGTCAGCACAGAGCCTGACGCGGGGCTCAAACTCACGAACCGTGAGATCATGACCTGAGCCAAAGTTGGTCGCTCAACCAACTGAGCTACCCAGGTGCCCCTGGTTTGGTATTTTCATTGTCAAATTCCTGAGGAGAACCTGAGGGAATAGGTGGTGTCTGTTACGTTCTCAAGAGGAACCTAAAGCCTGAGGAAGTTTGCTCCTGATCAGAATGCTCCCAGCATTGTTTTAAAATATGTGGTTTTTGGGGCGCCTGGGTGGCGCAGTCGGTTAAGCGTCCGACTTCAGCCAGGTCACGATCTCGCACTCCGTGAGTTCGAGCCCCGCGTCGGGCTCTGGGCTGATGGCTCAGAGCCTGGAGCCTGTTTCCGATTCTGTGTCTCCCTCTCTCTCTGCCCCTCCCCCGTTCATGCTCTGTCTCTCTCTGTCCCAAAAATAAATAAACGTTGAAAAAAAAAAATAAATAAATAAAATAAAATATGTGGTTTTTGCCAGAGTGGTCAAAATGAACAAATCAGGAGACTATAGATGCTGGAGAGGAGGTGGAGAAACGGGAACCCTCTTTCACTGGTGGTGGGAATGCAAACTGGTGCAGCTGCTCTGGAAATCAGTGTGGAGGTTCCTCAAAAAATTAAAAACAGACCTACCCTATGACCCAGCAAGAGCACTGCTAGGAATTTACCCAAGGGATACAGGAGTACTGATGCATAGGGACACTTGTACCCCAATGTTTATAGCAGCACTCTCAACAGTAGCCAAATTATGGAAAGAGCCTAAATGTCCATCAAGCAACCGCTGAATGGAAAAAGAAATTGTGGTTTATATACACAATGGAGTACTACGTGGCAATGAGAAAGAATGAAATATGGCCCTTTGTAGCAACGTGGATGGAACTGGAGAGTGTGATGCTAAGTGAAATAAGCCATACAGAGAAAGACAGATACCATATGGTTTCACTCTTGTGTGGATCCTGAGAAACTTAACAGAAACCCATGGGGGAGGGGAAGGAAAAAAAAAAAAAGAGATTAGAGTGGGAGAGAGCCAAAGCATAAGAGACTCTTAACAACCGAGAACAAACTGAGGGTTGATGGGGGGTGGGAGGGAGGGGAGGGTGGATGATGGGTATTGAGGAGGGCACCTTTTGGGATGAGCACTGGGTGTTGTATGGAAACCAATTTGACAATAAATTTCACATATTGAAAAATAAATATAAATAAATAAATAAATAAATAAATAAATAAATAAAATATGTGTTTTTCCCCACCCTGGGACCTCAGGTCCTAACCTTTCCTCTCTGCTTATTTTGTCCTATCTTTCTTTATCATATATATATATATATATATATATATATATATATATATGATTACTCCAACAGATTGATATTTTCTTTTCAATAAATATAAATCTGAAATTTTCATATTTAGAGATGCTTGAAATACCTTGATATTAATATCAAAAATTTAGTTACCGGGGCGCCTGGGTGGCTCAGTCGGTTGAGCGTCCGACTTCGGCTCAGGTCACGATCTCACGGTCCGTGAGTTCGAGCCCCGCGTCGGGCTCTGGGCTAATGGCTCAGAGCCTGGAGCCTGCTTCCGATTCTGTGTCTCCCTCTCTCTGACCCTCCCCCGTTCATGCTCTGTCTCTGTCTCAAAAATAAATAGACGTTAAAAAAAAAAATTAAAAAAAAAAAATTTAGTTACCAAAATAGAAAAGGTATTTTTGATGCAGTTAAATGTCCTTCTAACAGGCAGCCTATTGACAAATACTTGAGGCAGGTAGAGTATAACAGTTCTCCAGGAACGCCCTACTGTCTCAGTGTTAATACTTTGCTAGAAGGGAAAAAGTACCTTAGCTTGACAATAGCTAGGTCTCCAATATCCTGTGAGTCTTCTTTAGAATATGAAAGTCCCTTTGGAAACTTCCCCTAGACTTTACCTTCCCCAACTCCCAAGTATATAATCAGTCTTTCCTCACAATCCCAGGGCAGCTCATACTCCCCAGGGGTCCTGTCCCCATGCTTTAATAAAATCACCTTTCTCCACTTAAGAAGTCTCAAGAATTCTTTCTTGGCTGTCAACTCCAGACCCCACCACCATTCCAAAACCCTATCATTTTGATATGGTGTATATATGTATAACTATATATATATATATATATATATATATATATATATATAGCTTCATAATTTTCCTATTTAAATGTTCTATAATCATGGTGTTAGTTTCGTTTTCATAGTAATTACGTCTAATTGTTCCCACTTACTTTCTAAATACCTGTTTAGAAAGTCGCTTCAATTTTAGAAACATGGACTATTTAAAATGCTGTTTGGGGGCACCCAGGTGGTTCAGTTGTTAAGCTTCCAACTTCAGCTCAGGTCATGATCTCATGATTCATGAGTTCAAGCCCCATGTCAGGCTCTGTGCTGCTTCAGCAGCTAAAGCCTACTTCAGATTCTGTGTCTCCCTCTTTCTCTGCCCCTCCCCCACTCATGCTTTTTCTCTCTCTCTCTCTCTCTCTCTCTCTCTCTCTCTCTCTGAAAAATAAATAAAAACATATAAAAATATTTTTAAAAATAAAATGCTGTTTTCCCTGGCCATAGAAAAACTTACCTTAGGAAAACATTGTGTAGCTAAATTACTTATTCAGGCTAAATGGGAAATGAGTATGTTCAGTATGTTCCTATTATCTGCTAAGTGTTGTTACAGAGTAAATGATTTAATGATATTTCTTAAAAAAATAAATAAATAGAAGGTGACTTTTTGCTCCAATGCCAGGCTGAATTTCCCACTGTGCAAATTCCTTCATGAATGTGTACATACCCTTGGCTTGAAAATTCAAGGAGACACCGCTTTGGGAAATATCCCAAAGTTCTCTGTTACTTGTTGCAGATAAAACCCTTCCTTTCCTCCATTATTTGTGGCAGGTAAAACCCTTCTTTTTCCTATTCTTTGGCTTGCCTGTGCCTTTTGGCTTGGTACCCACCAAGAGGTGAACCCAGTTTCAGGTAACAATTATATTTAATCCTCTGAAGCATGTTGTGATATTGCTGAGTTCTCCGCTACTAAATTTCATGACATCAGTCTTTATTCATTACCTCTCTTGGATGATTTTCCATCTCTTTTGCTAACCTCTTGTGCCGACCTATTAAATCTTTGTTTTCTTAAGATGTCACTTCTCAGCTGTGAGAAATAAGCCCACTGACCCAATCAAAGAAGGGACACTGAGACTAAGAACACAGTGAAGCGAGGCTTTAATTAACGTTTTTGCAAGAGTGGGTGTCTGATGTACAGGCACACTTGGGGCAGTTACAGCAGGCACTTTATCTCCTATCTCCTGATTCCTCATTGACTGAGTACTACAGAGGTTACACCCTTACCCAGAAGTCACCTATGCGCATGTAAAGCAAAAATTAGTCTGATTGGAACAAATGTACATTCCTTGACGTGAGGCAGAGACTTCAGTTCTTTGGTGCATGGTCATTGCAAAGCCCATGAAAAATAAGCTCGCAAAATAGAGAGGGGGAAGAAGAACCAGGAAGTGAAGTGTGTAAAGTTTTGGGATTTCACTGTGGGGGAGAGAGGTTTCCTACATATTTCCAACAGGTTGTAAACCTATTGTTAACTAGACAGCATCGCTTTTATTTGGTATTTTTGAAAATTGATCATCTTCTCACATCAGCTTTTTTCTCTTTTTTATATTATAACTTCTCCCTGGGCAACAAGATTTTCTTCCTGACTTTCATTAAGACCGATATCAATAGAAGGATGCCTTGCTGGCTCAGTCAGTTAAGTGTCTGACTCTCTGTTTCAGTTCAGGTCATGATCTCTCAGGTTTGTGAGTTTGAGTCCCATATCAGCCGTGTACTGACAATGCAGAGCCTGCTTGGGATTCTCTGTCTCCCTCTCTCTCTGCCCCTTCCCTGCTCGGTCTCTCAAAATAAATAAACTTTTTTTTTTTTTAAGACCAATATCGAGGGGTGCCTGGGTGGTTCAGTCAGTTAAGCATCCGACTTCAGCTCAGGTTATGATCTTACAGTCCGTGAGTCTGAGCCCCACATCAGGCTCTGTGTTGACAGTTCAGAGCCTGGAGCCTGCTTTGGATTCCCCCTATCTCTCTGCCCCTCCCCTGCTCATGCTCTGTCTCTCTCTGTCTCAAAAATAAGTAAAAACATTAAAAAACTTCTTTTAATAAAAATTTTTAAAAAGACCAATATCGATATGATTTTCAAACCTTTATCTTTAGCCTAAATCAAACTTTTAAGTCTCAGAACTGTTTCCTTTAAGCCACTAAAAAATCCCCACCCAAATGCCTTGCAAACAAAATCAAGTTCAATATGGTCACAACATTCCCCCCAAACCTGCCCCTGTTCCACATGTCCTCTGCACTCTCCATTCAGTCTCATTCCCTCATCTCCCCTCCCCCACCTCTGTCAAGAGCAGTTAGTCAGCAGGTCCAATGTACTCTATTTTCAAACTGTCTCCTAAGCTTCCCCCATTTCCCCATCATTTCTTGTCCCACCATCTTGTCTATATTGTTGAAATCCGTTCCCATCTATCCTACCTCCAGATCTGTCTAATGAAAATATAAATTGTTCCTGTTACTCTCCTTTTTTTTTTTTTTTTTTTTTTTTTAAATTTTTTTTTTTCAACGTTTATTTATTTTTGGGACAGAGAGAGGCAGAGCATGAACGGGGGAGGGGCAGAGAGAGAGGGAGACACAGAATCGGAAACAGGCTCCAGGCTCTGAGCCATCAGCCCAGAGCCTGACGCGGGGCTCGAACTCACGGACCGCGAGATCGTGACCTGGCTGAAGTCGGACGCTTAACCGACTGCGCCACCCAGGCGCCCCTGTTACTCTCCTTTTAAAAATCTCTAATGATTTGGGGCATCTGGGTAGCTCAGTGGGTTAAACATCTGACTTATCTGACTTAGTTTCAGCTTAGGTCATGATGTCAAGATTTGTCGGTTCGAGCCCAATACCGGCTTTATGTCCAGCCCCAAAACAAGCCCCACGTTGGAATTCTGCCTGCTTGCTTGAAATTCTCTCTCCCTCTCTCTTTGCCCCTCCCCTGTTCATGCTCTCTCTCTCTCTCTCTCTCTCTGTCTCTCAAAATAAATAAATAAACTTTTAAAACAATCTCTAATGATTGTCAATAGCCTTTTTTTTTTTTAATTTTTTTTTCAACGTTTTTTTTTTTTATTTATTTTTGGGACAGAGAGAGACAGAGCATGAACGGGGGAGGGGCAGAGAGAGAGGGAGACATAGAATCGGAAACAGGCTCCAGGCTCCGAGCCATCAGCCCAGAGCCTGACGCGGGGCTCGAACTCACGGACCGCGAGATCGTGACCTGGCTGAAGTCGGACGCTCAACCGACTGCGCCACCCAGGTGCCCCTGTCAATAGCCTTTAAGATATAATTCAAAAATCTTCGCTTACAAAATTCATCGCCACTTAGTCACAGTTTAGCTTTTCAGGCCCATCCCCCTACTTCCCTAACATTCCTTAAATTCACTCACACTAAACGATTTCCTCTTTTCCAAAAATGCCTTGCATTCCACACCCTTTACCTTTGTTTACTTTTTTCCTCTGCCCCAAACCTTCTGTACCACATATTTCTCCCTGGAAAGATCTTTTTTTTCTTTTTTTTTTTTTTAATTAAAGATAAACATTGTCTCTTCTCTGGAGTCTTCACATAAGCTTTCCCTAGTATACTTAGTTGTTCACGCATCTGTCTTCCCTCAGTACACGAGATATACCAGTAGTAGAGTATTAAAACATAATGTATTACATTGTGTGGCAATCACTGGATGTATTTTTACTTCCTAGGGAAAGGAATCTTGTCTTAGTCACCTTTTATTCAGCATTTTATTTTATTCAGCATTTACACATGCTAAATTAGGAATTTAATCTAGGTTGTTAAATAAATGAATGAATAAATTAATGAAAGTTTGAACTATTTCTCCTCTCTCTTTCTCACTTTTTCCCTCAACATTGAATTGGTCACAAGGTCCTATTTATTTTACTTTCAAATTGTCTCCTCAACCCATTCTTCCTTCTTTCCTCCATTTCATTGCTCTAGTGAACACTTAGATGCATAGGGACATAAAATTGTTTAAGCAAATGATATAAAAAGGGGCTTGCAGGTTTTTTTTTTTTTTTTTAGTACTGATGGGGTTTGGGGGTGATAGTGGGGTTTGGAGCTGACAGCTAAGAAAGAATTCTTGAAGACATCTTTGGTTTAAAAAGGTGATTTTATTAAAGCACTGGGGTTGTGAAGAGTGACTGGTTATATAGTATGGAGTTGGGGGAAGTAAAGTCAAGAAGAAGTTTCTTAAAGGGATTTTCCATATGCTAAAGACTCACAGATTACTGGAGGCCTAGCTATTGTCAAACCAAGGTTGTTTTTCCCTCTACCAAAGCATTAACATTAAGATAGTAGGGAGTTCCTGGACTTTAGGCTATTGATAAGATTGCCCTTTTTTTTTTTTTTGTAATTGTACTAAGATATTTGTAAACTGTTATAGACTCTATCACTTTAATAATTTGTTTTCTGTCCTTTCTTTTGCTCTTGGGCAGCCAAGAATGCCTGAAGAATATCACACATATCCTACCTGGGGGTGGGGAGTGTGCTTGCCTGTACTTTGCCCTCAGCTTACCTTATGCTCCCTCATCAGTACTATATGGGAGTTAAGGAAGAGAAGAAAAGGGTTAAAGCCTTAACACTGACACTTGGGTTGGATTCCTATATGACAGTCAAAACTAAATGAATAATAAAATGATCATTAGAATCTCAAGATAATATTTTCATGGCACATAAAAAGTTCTGGATTATCTAATAATTGGATGTGCAATTATAATTCAAGTTGAGTTATTCTAATAACATTTAAATTTCATCATTTTCCTAAGTTGACTTCACTACCGTCTCTTTAGGAACCATCAAATGACATCTTTTGATCATACTTCAACCCAGATCAGTGCTACTTTAACCAACCTCTTAATGTTTGATAGCTCATCATAACTCTTTTGTGTTTGTGTGTTTGTAAGTTTGTGTTTTTAACACCATTAAGTACATTCAATGTAATGATACAAATAATATAATTAAAACTTAAGTAGTGACAAATCCCAGAGAACTCCACACAATGTCCAAATTACAGAATTATAAATGATGTACAGAAGCATCTAATTTCCTGGCTTCAAACAATGGAATGAAATTTTTGTCCCAAGTAGGAGACATACCCTCATGTTTACACAAGTAAAACACAAACTATAATCCAGCTGGCCTATCTCCTACATACTCAAATTAGTGGATTCATTAAATAAATGCCTGCTGTCATTGGTATTAAATACAACACCAGAAAGAAAAAAAAATAGCATGTATTTGAAGCAAACTCAAAATAAACTTTTAACCAAAATACCACACTTATTTCCAAAGTTTCTGAAAGGAAAAAATTGTTTACTTTCATTAATTATCAAATTAAAGTGAAATTATTTAACTTATTCAAATGGTCAGCAAACAAAAAATAAAATCTTAATCATGCAAAACAACATCAGTTTGTTCAACCAAAAAGTTCACTTAATATCTTTAAACTTATATATATAGTATTTATCTGTTTACATAGTAGTATATCTTATATTCTAATCTGCAGTTTTGCACTGTTGTAATTAGAAAATAAGAATGGTCTTTCCCATATAATATTCTCCTATTTTTGTGTGGAATTCTAGGTTAACATTCTACCTAAAATTTCTGCTTCCAGCCATGACTAAGTAACTGGTACTAGACTAAATAACCCTATTTAAACAATTGTAAAACTGAGCAAAATAGATGAAGCATCAGATGATATATTTTTGGTGACATGTAGCATAGAACAGTACTCTATGAGACAAAGGAAACTTCTGAGATGAGTCCCACAATGCCTGGACTTTGGTCTGGAGGCACTCTCCAAACCACTGTAAAATGATGTGGAGCCCAGGCAGAGCACAGCAGTCTCCTTTTTGTAAAAATTGACAAAACTCTTTGTAAAATTTATGTAGAAGTGAAATGGATGCAGAATAACCAAATGATCTTGAAAAATAAGAACAAAGTTGAAAGATTCACGTTATCTGATTTCAAAGCTTACTACAAAAGTTACAGTAATCAAGACACTGTGGTGTTGGCTTAGGGTACACAAATAGACCAATGGAATAAAATAGAGAGTCTAGAAATAGACATGTGGTTATATGGTCAATTGATTTTTACAGACATCAAAGTAATTCAATGGAGAAAGAAAAGTTCTTTCAACAAAAGGTATTAGAACAACCGGATATTCATATGGAAAAAACTAACTTCAAATGCGTCTCTCACAGTACTCAAATATTACTTCAAGAAGGATGATAGATCTAAACACAAAAGCTATTATTGGGTTTTGGGAATTCTTTATATATCCTGATAAAAGTCCTTTTTTAAATGTAAATATTGCACATATTTTCTCAAATTTATGAATGCCTATTCACTTCACTTTCACATCACTTTCCTAATGGTATCTTTGATAAGCAGACATTTTCCATTTTTATGAAGTCTAACTTATTATCCTATCCTTTTATGACTTGTGCTTTCTATGTCTTATCCAAGAAATGTTTGCTCCAACACTGCAAATATATTCTCTAGGTTTTCTTCACTATATAGAGGTTCAAATATAAAAGGTTGTATATAATGACTACTGAAGAGTCTTCTTCAGTGGATATTTTTAAAAATAAAGGATTTATCAAAAGTTGCTGAAAACATTAACTCTCACTTCTAGACCAGACCATTTTTTGGAGGAGCACCAAGGATAGTTACAAATGTCAATTTTTTCTTTCTTTAAATACGATGTCTTAAAGTTTTACCCAAAAGGCAAAATAAAATACATACCTTTATCAATTTTCTTGTATATCATAAGAACTCCATCTGGGTGGCTCAGTCAATTGAGGGTCTTGATTTCAGCTCAGGTCATGATCCCAGGGTCATGGGGGATCGAGCCTTGTGTTAGGTTGTGCACTGAGCATGGAGCCTTCTTGAGACTCTCTCTCTCTTTCTCTCTCTTTCTCTCTTTCTCTCAATCTACTCCTCTGCCCCATTCATGATCTTTATCTCACTATATAAAAACAACAACAACAACAATATAGAACATTAAAATAAAACTAAAAATCAGGGGCCCCTGGATGACTCAGTAGGTAGAACATGGATTCCTGATCTTGGAGTATGAGTTCAAGCCTCACATTGGGCACAGAGTTTACTTTAAGGGAAACAAACAAACAAACAAGCACACCTAGGGGCACCTGGCTGGCTCAGTCAGAAAAACATGTGACCCTTGATCAGAGTCGTGAGTTCGAACCCCACATTGGATCTACAGATTCCTTAAATAAAAAATATTAATAATAAAATAAAATGCTATTCATCTAAAAGAATCAAATATATATTTTTTTATCCACATGACACTCTATTGGCACCAAAGAAAATTTATGTAAAGACTCAATAGAGCTGCTCCACCTTGGGTTAAGATAGAACTGTTCCACTAATGAATATTATATTTTCAGTCCAACATCATGCTGAAATTATGATAGATCCTTGTCATCTCTTTCTGAAGTGCCCTTTTCTAATTATTGAAATTGCACAAAAAATTTCCCAAATCTTTTCAGTCATACAAACTATACCTTGTATGAATTTCAAGGAAAGCATGGTATGCTATAGGTTGGCCTGACACAAAAAGAAACAGAACCTGAGTATGTAGCAAGGTATTACCTCACAAAGCAATAGGTAGAACATTGACTGTTGGCCTGGCCACTTCCCTACCTGATGTAGCCTCTCCTTCACAGTTTCTTATCTACATTCTTACACTTTGGGTATTACATTGATCATTAAACTAAGGACACATCTCCATGACAACTGGAAATTTGAAGGAACCATATCCTTTTGGTGACATGAAACCTTTGCATTCTTGATTGCTAGTTCAGCAGAAAATCGAAGAGTAGACCAAATTAGATTCATCATGTGTATCAATCCATGAACTTGGACTAGCCTTTGAAATCTGACATAGTAAATGCCCATACTTGTGCTAGGTTTGGGGATACAAAGATGAATGATATACAACTTTAGCCCTTAAATAGCTTAAGCTATTGAAATAGCTCTCAAATATAATGAATGAAGCCAGTTTTACTGGGACATGACCCACAGCCAATATTCCTGATTCTTGATTTACAAACAAATTTTGGGAGCATTATATTTTAATTTTCTTTTATAAGAGAGCTATAAATGAATTCTTTTAAACTAGAAACCATCTGTACCTTAAAGTTTCTAAGTCTATTGCTGCATACTGTTGAATTATATGAGCAGCCCAAAGTTGCTGCTAAATGTTACTAATAAAATGTAATTACTAATTACTAGTAATTAGCAGTTACTAATAAAATGACATCATAGTTTGTATTTTTTAACCTTAAATTGATAAAAGCAACAATTTAGAAATCATAACTAAGAGGGGCATCTGGCTGCCTCACCTGGTAGAGCATATGACTCTTAATCTCAAGGTTGTGAATTTGAGCCCATATTGGATATAGAGATTACTTAAAATCTTAATAAAAGAGAGAGAGAGAGAGATGGGTGCCTGGGTGGCTCAGTCAGTTAAGCATCTAACTATTGATTTTGGCTCAGGTCACAATCTCACCCTTTGTAGGATCGAGCCCTGCATCAGGCTCTGTGCTAACAACACAGCCTCTGTTTGGGATTCTCTCTCTCTTCTCTCTATCTGCACCTCCCTCTGCTAGCTCTCTCACTCTCTTTCAAAATAAATAAACTTTAAAACATATAAATAAAATTTTCCCCCCTACCCAAAATAAAAATTTTTTAAAGAAGTCATAACTGAGAGATAATGAACTTGTAAAACTATCCTTCCTGAAGTTACTGAGTGTAATAACTAACGTTGCTTGGGAAGCAAAGAATTCTAAAAAGAACATAATATGTAATAATAACGTGATAGAGTTTATGATACAAATATCACTAATCTTTAATTCTCACTTCAGAAGCAATCCTTTGCCTTCATTCATAAAAAAAAAAAAATATTTTGAGAGTCTTACATGTGCCAGACACTATTCTAGGTGTTAGGGGTATAATGGTGAGAAAAAGTAGCAAAATAAATTATTGTGCCATCATGGCACAAACACCGTCATTGGGAAAACATATCAACAAAATATTATATATGCTTTATGTATATATACGTGGGGCGGGGGTACATACATATGTGCACACACACATACACACACACTAAAGGACTTTGGCTTAATCACAAAGTCAGAGGAAATCTCCTGAGAAAATAATCATTTGGGTTAAGATCTGAAAAATGAGTACGAGCTAATTAGGTGAAGATGGTTGCATTCATTTGGAACATCAGGAAGAACATATACAATACCTGTGTTGGAAGCAACCTTGGGAAATACAGCAGCCTCAACAAAGACTTAGGTGGCTGAAGCAGGAAATGAGAGAGAAAGCACAGTAGGTGATGAGAATGGAAAATTGGGTTAGGAAAAGAATATGTAAGACCTTGTAGACCTTTTTAAGAATTAACATCTAACAAAATGGAATGTTTCAATTTAGTATTTAGTTTACAGGATATCTTAATGAGATTTTGAGTAAGGTAGAAGAGAAATTAACATCCATAAGAAGTATTTGCTGTCTTCTCTTTTTGAGGAGATAGTGAGTACTTCTTTATATAGAAGATATAGTTGCATTATGCTGCAAAATATAGTTCCTGTTGCCTAAATATGTATAGTTCAAATTTGGATGATGTAGACCATGCTAGATAGTGTGTGTAGATACTCAACAGAATAATATATAAGCTCAAGGGCCGTATGAATATAATAGGTATTATATTTTTTTATTCTTTTTTTTTTGGCAAGAAAGAGAGAGTGCAAGTGAGGGAGAGTGCAGAGGGAGAGGGAAGGAGGGAATTCTAAACAGGCTCCATGACCATGATGGAGCTTGACACGGGGCTCGATCTCATGTCCATGAGATCATGAGCTGAGCCAAAATCAAATCAAACGCTTAACCAAATGAGCCACCTAGGCATCTCTAATACGTATTATATTTATAAACATACAGTAATAGCACCATGAATAGTGATCAAAGACATTCAACATCATCCTTTTCCTTCTAAACAAATATTCCCCAGTACTACAAGGAGTAAAAGCCTAGAAACTACATTTCCCAGACTTCTTTGCAAGCAATTTTCTGGTTTAAGTTCTCTCAAAGAGAAGCATTCATAAAATGTGGAAGGCTGAAGAGAAAGAGAAGCATTGTTCTCCTCCAGATGCAACACATGAAATATGTGTCTCAAACCATGAGCAAGACTTTGAGTACAAATAGCTTATTTTGGAGTTGATCCAGAAGCAGGAATATGAAAGTAAAACAAAGAAGGGAATAACGCCAATAAAAGGGCATTGACCTGTGGATTACACTGTAGTCAACTGGGGCTCAGTCTTTCAGACCCTCTAAGAGACTATATAGAACATATTTCAGAATTTCATATTGCCACTTAAGGAAAGGAGGCCACTTCTCACTCAAGGCATTCACTCCCTGGCAACTATGGCCTTCCCCACAGCAGTATATGCCCCTACCCCCAGATAAAGTCCTCAGAGAGATACCACTTCTAAATGTACACAAACTAACCCTGCAAAGTCAAAGGATGTTCAGGATGAGTCAAGGTCTACAATGAGGGCAGAGCTCTTATGACTTGCTTTAGCGCTGTAGGAAGTTGAGATCATCAGCACCAACTTCCCCGTGATTCCTGCATTTCTGAATTTCTTAAATGTCAGAAACACTGTCTTCTCATCTTCCTTCTCTCAAACTTCCAACAGTGTTGTATCTAATTTCCTGCATCATATACCTTCTATCTAAAATGGTTTCTGTTTTCCTGACCACACTAGCTAATATGGACAATATAGAAATAAAGATGTGGGGGAAGGGGGGGAAGAAAAGAAAAGAAACAAATGTGTGGAAGTATTCAAGAAATGTTTAATATCTTAAAAATCTAGCCTTTGTCAATAATCGGATAGCAGTGATGCAAGAGGGAAAATCTATGACAGTTAAAGTAGGATATATATAAGCAGCAGACTTGTTCAAGTTGGAGTGAGGGACAAGGAGAGGGAGATCATTCTTTTCCAGATAGGTAGAATTTAATGAGACTTCAAGATGCCTGGATAGGAATTATATTTAGGAGGCAATTTGATAGATGTATGCGTCTGCATTTCAGAAGAGATAGATACTTGCCCTGATGATATAGATTTAGAAGTTATATGAGTTCCAGCTGTGTTTGAAGCTGGATGAGGTTTACCATGGAGACTATTTAAAATAAGATACAAACATTGAAGGTGCAAGTGGGAAGAAACTGGAGAGAAAACTGAGGAGCAACCAATAAAAAGCGAAGGAAAACTGGAAAAGAATGGTGTCAAAGAAGCCAAGGAAGAAGAAAATTTCAAGACTGACCAAGTATCAAATTGAACAGATTTGGGAAGAATAATAAGGTCTTAAGTGTCTTTGAAATGGGTGTTGATAGAGTCACTGATAATTGAAGCAAAGACATTTTCAATGGTACAACTGGGACAAAGTTTGACTGAAGCAGATTGAAATTAAGAATTTTAACTGTGAAAGCGAGCAGAGAGTAAGGGAGGCCAATAGAAAGAATATGTTTAAATGTAAATGTCTGTATTATGAATTCCATAATAAATTCTTATATTATTCATTTACCTATGTATAATCAAGTTCACAAAAATACCATGAATATAAATACAAATATTATTTTATATTTATCCAACATTTCATCAGGTTTTTAAGACTGTGTTATTCATTCTGAAAAAGGATAATAGTCTCTTAATTTATTAGCTTATCTCTGCATAGTCATTTTAAATGTATAACTTTTCCTCACATTTAATAATATTAAATAAAAAAATTGAGCTCCCTCATATGCTCTAATCATTTAGCTTTTATGTTTTTTCCATGTTGAAAGTGACAAAGCTTTTAATACACTAGAGCTGCCTACTGAAAGCTCAGAAATGCTGGTTCTAGTTGAGACTCCGTCAGTATGTTACCTTTGGATGCGCGTGGATAAGTCACACTGGTAACAGGAGAATCACAAAAATGCAATGCAATAAGACTTTACGGCCTTTTATTTTTTAACACAATTCATGGTTTGTGGCATATACTACCTCTTAAAATGTGAATCTAGAAAATCCTATTCTGAGCATGGTGGAAGCAGCATCTTTCCCCCCATATTAGAATTTATATCTGCAGTACTGCCTAAAATAATTCCATAGGTCTATATTCAACCAACAGTGCCAGAGCCTGTGCTAGACATCGGTGATATGAGCCTCGGGAAGACATGACTTGGAGTAATTCTTTTTCAAATCACAGCTTGAGATCAATTAGAGATTTGTTAAATCAATGTATTGGGTTGTACCAATGTTTCTGAAGAAATAGAACAGAATGCAAAATATCAGAGTACATTTCTTTTAGTAAATATAAATATTGTTTCATGAAATTTAATTTCAGTTTTATAGGTAATTCACATAAAAGGTATTTCTTACTCTATGGTTGAAGGCAAAAAGATTTGAAAGCTATTGTTATAGACTATTTCATAGTCCAGGGTGGCGGCTGAGGGAGGAGGGGGGTGTTTGATGTAAAAAGAGGATTTCAATGTAATAATATAAGTGCTACAATAAAATGATACTTAGGGCTACATGGAAGCTGGAGAAAAGGCATTTATTAAACCTGGCCTACAAGGTAACAGGTATTTTTAAGAAGAAAATAAATGCAAGTATCTACCAACTATACTATTTAACAACATGAGGTTATTTGTTAAATAAACTTACATAAAAATAATTTGAAATAGTACTCTTGGAAACAGTTTTATGCTTTATATGTACACTACTGTTAGGGTATTAAGACCTTACAGGTTACAATAAGATGTCTTTTAATCAAATTAAGACAAAAAGTTATATAACTTTTATCCACATATATCTAGAGTTCACTTTTCAAGTTATAGTTATAAAATAGGTCTTAAAACAAAGATGATGTTATTCACATTTGGATACAATTCAAATTGATTTTTAGCTCCATATTAAGGAAAAAGAAGCACAGATCGAGAATGCAACATGCATATGTAAAGCATTTATATCAAACATTAGGATATCATTGCCAAGCAAATGAACACACTCCTCTTGATTCTAACTTTGATTTGTATATCATTCTACAAAGCCTCTAGAGAGTAAAGTGTTTCAGGTTTGAAAAACCACTACAGAGTGACAATTTCCAAGTCTATACTAGGTTCCAGACCTGTATCTTCCAGTATTGAGCATTCCTTCTGAATTCTGAATCCTGAATTCAGAATTCCTTCTGAATGCCCACAAATATCTCAAATTCAACATTTTCAAAACAAATATTTTATTTCAAAACTAAAATTCTCTTTGGGGAACCCGGCTGGCTCAGTAGAGCATGCCACTTTTGATCTCAAGGTCATGAGTTCGAGCCTCCCATCACATGTAGAGCTTACTTAAAAATAAGATTCTCTTTTATGTACCCTACCTGGTTAATGACATTGCCATCTAACTAGTCACTTGACTCAGGATCCTCGTAGGTATCTTAGATTCCTTCCTCTACATTGTATATAATTTCCAAGTAGTTAATAAAAACAGTGGATTTTCCGGGGCGCCTGGGTGGCGCAGTCGATTGGGCGCCCGACTTCAGCCAGGTCACGATCTCGCGGTCCGTGAGTTCGAGCCCCGCGTCGGGCTCTGGGCTGATGGCTCGGAGCCTGGAGCCTGTTTCCGATTCTGTGTCTCCCTCTCTCTCTCTGCCCCTCCCCTGTTCATGCTCTGTCTCTCTCTGTCGCAAAAATAAATAAACGTTGAAAAAAAAAATTTTTTAAAACAGTGGATTTTCCAAACTAAATTCAGCCCTTCCTTTTTTTTTTTTTTTTTCAACGTTTATTTATTTTTGGGACAGAGAGAGACAGAGCATGAACAGGGGAGGGGCAGAGAGAGAGAGGGAGACACAGAATCGGAAACAGGCTCCAGGCTCCGAGCCATCAGCCCAGAGCCCGACGCGGGGCTCGAACTCACGGACCGCGAGATCGTGACCTGGCTGAAGTCGGGCGCCCAATCGACTGCGCCACCCAGGCGCCCCATAGCCCTTCCTTTTTTATATACACCTCAACTGATTTAATTCAATTCAATTCTTATGCAAAGTTTAGTAGCCTCCCTACCTCCCACTTTAGCCTCCTCAAATTCAACCTCTTTTCTGCTGTCAGAGTGATATTTTTGTAAAAGAAATCAAATGATATTCTTCCTCTGCTTAAAATTCTTCAATAGCTCCTTATTTCTTAGAAAATAAGATCTTTAGTGTCCAAGACCTTTCTACTAGCTTACCCTCAAAGATGATAATCTTATCTGACCATAATTATTTCTCTAGCTCACCAACCTATTAAAATGTTTAATGTTAGATGTCCATTAATACTGATTGTTACCTGTTCTCCCCTTGCAACTTCCATTATCCTTCTCCCTTATATGCACTTTATTTTCTAGGAATACTAAGCCACTTGTAGATGACTAAAGACAGTCTGTCTCAAGATATGACTGTTTATAGCCAAGTCTTTTTTCCTGAAATTTAGTTTTTCTTTTACCATTAGTGTTTCAATATTCAACATAAATGTTCCCACATGGTTTCATGCCTATCTTTTTTCCCAAACTTTCTGATATTTTCTTTTCTAAAATCCTGGAATTATTAGTAGAGACAAAGTTAATTTTTGCCTCTTCTGTATTCCCATTAACTCTTGTAAGTTTTATTATATTTATCATATAAATATTTTATTAATATGTTATATGAATTATATTATATGAATTATAATATATGAATTATATTATATATTAATATATTATATGAATTATATGAATGTTGCCATAATTGTTTATGTTTTATCCCCATCAGTAGATAGTGAACCTTCAAGGTGTGGGCTCTGTTCACCTTTTTTTTTTTTTTAATTTTTTTTAATGTTAATTTATTTTTGAGACAGAAAAAGACAGACAGACAGAGTGCTAGCAGGGGAGGGGCAGAGAGAGAGGAAGACACAGAATCCGAAGCAGGCTCCAGGCTCTGAGCTGTCAGCACAGAGCCCCATACTGGGGCTCGAACCCATGAACCATAAGATCACCACCTGAGCCAAAGTTGGCCACCCAACTGACTGAGCCATCCAGGCGTCCCTCTATCTACCTTTTAATCCTGACTTTATAGCACAGTCTGAAACCTAGGAAGTGGATTTAATAATAAAGGTCTGGGGCGCCTGGGTGGTGCAGTCGGTTAAGCGTCCGACTTCAGCCAGGTCACGATCTCGCGGTCCGTGAGTTCGAGCCCCGCGTCAGGCTCTGGGCTGATGGCTCGGAGCCTGGAGCCTGTTTCCGATTCTGTGTCTCCCTCTCTCTCTGCCCCTCCCCTGTTCATGCTCTGTCTCTCTGTGTCCCAAAAATAAATAAACGTTGAAAATAATAATAATAATAATAAAGGTCTGTTGAATAAATGAATCAACATAAGACAAAAGCACAAATATCATTAAGTGATTGTTATTTTGAAAAACTGCCTCTCCTCAGAAAAGAGTCCATGATAATAATGTGTGATCATTAGGCTGCATCCAAATTAAACTTAAAGATGATTATCATTGTTATATATAATCAAAACCTTACACTTTTTATGTTATTTCTGTTTTTTCAGTAATGGAAGGAACAGTTTTGACTTTGTCAAGATCCTTTTATATCACTGTGCATTTTGCATCGAGGAATATCATTTTTCAGTATGGAAAAGCAAGTGAGGGGAACAGAAGAAAGACTAATTTGGCATGAATTATCTTGGCACGAATACGCTTTCTCTTCATGAGTTGGTTAACACTTCCTTCAACATTTTGCTAAGAATCCATTTATCAGACTAATTTCTGGGATTCACTTTTTCCCAACCTGAAAATCAAAATTGTTTACCTCTAGTTGCTTATCTTAAAAATCAAAGTTGCTTATCTAAGTTTTGTTACTTCACATGTTCTTCAACATTTCTCAAAAGTTTCTGACAGTCCTTTGATCACATATGAGAAGTACTGTTCATGTATTTTTTTAATACAAATCAATCAGCTCCAAAAGACGAATTCATTGAAGTGACTATACTTTTAATTTCTTATTACCAGTTTTCAATTTCTTCTTAATTCTGTTTGCTTCAAGACCTTTCCCTTTTAATAGATAAAACAGGAGCAAGTGTCCTAACATCTGTTAACACTACACCAACTACTCCAAACAGCAAGGCTCCCTTTACTTTATTCTCCCTCTCCTTCTTCTTGCCTCAAAATATGCTTTAATTCTATTTTTAATTATTTGTAGCATATTTCAAAAAGTGAATGTATAATGAATTTAGTCTTCCTAATTACCACTTTATAAACCCATACCTCTCTTGATGTTCATTTTCTTCCCATCTTCTATGCAGAGCCTTTAAAGTCTCCCTTCAACATTTTATGCACATTGGTTTATTCCATTGCAGCTCCCTATCATTATCAGCAGAGAATTTTTTTTAAGTTTATTTATTTATTTTGGGAGAGAGAACAAGAGAGCACAGCATGCGGAGAGGGGCGGGCTGGGGGGGGGGGGGGGCAGAGAGAATCCCAAGCTGGCTCCTCACTGTTAGCATGGAGCCTAGGGCCAGACGCAGGGCTCAAACCCATGAACTGTGAGATCATGACCTGAGCTGAAGTTGTACGCTTAACAAACAGAGCCACCCAGGTTCCCCATCAGTAGAACATATTGTATGTACATTCTGCATTTACTTCAAACTTCCCAGCCATCTCAAGCCAAGTCTCCAACCATGGTTCTATGAGTACCTTTTTTTCTGAAATGTTTGAAATTTTCTTTTCAAAAATCCACGATCTACACTTGACTATGCTCAGCATCCCATAGACTTTTCTCTCAAGTTACACATCAGTTCCACATCATCAATCCTTTCTTATTTAGAAGTAACCACAGATAGCAATTCCCATTAGACTCTTTTGACCTTTTCATTGATGAGATTATGGGGGAAATGTGGCAGAAGATAAGCTATTACAGAATCTGATTTCTTGTAGATGTAGAGATGAGGTGATAAAGAACGATATATTCAAAATAACTCTGAATTAGGTTCAGGAGCTTTAGATAATGCTCTACTACTTACTATTTGTGTGACTTTAAGAAAGTTACTTATCTCTGATCCTGTTTTCTCATCTGTAAAATTAAGTTAAAAATACTTTCTAGAGTTGTTATGAAGATCAAATGAAATGATATGAATTTAATTAACATATGATAGACAACATAATATAGATGATGCACACTTAAAATATTTAAATTAGATTATTATCAATAGTATCTTTCTAAAACCATTGATGAAGCCTTGTATGATATTTAAAATTAGAAGATAATTAAAAAGACAAAAAATAGTTTAATATTAGAAAAGAACAAAGGAGGGGTACCTGGGTGGCTCAGTCAGTTAAAATGTCCAACCTTAGCTCAGGTCATGATCTCACGGTTTGTGAGTTTGAGCCCCACATCAGGCTCTGTGCTGATGGTGCAGAGCCCACTTTGGGTCCTCTGTCCCCCCCTCTCTCTCCCCCTCCTCTTCTCACACACACACTGTCTCTCTCAAAAATAAATAAACGTTTTAAAAAATGAGCAAAGGTGACAGGAGGAGGGGTACGAGTTAAATTTTTTTCTAGTTTTATCAAGGTTTTAGTCACAAATATACATTGTGAAAGGATTCCCATCATTGAGTTAATTAACACATCCATCACCTCACATATTTACCTTTTTCTTTGTGTGTGTGTGTGTGTGTGTGTGTGTGTGTGTGTGTGACCATTTAAATTACTGTCTTAGCAACCTTTTCAGTTGCAAAGTTCATACCTTTTTAACAGCCTCTTCCTATTTCCCTACTCCCTAGGTCCTGGCAACCATCATTCTACTCTATTTCTATGAGTTTGACTTTTTTTTGTTTTTAAGATTTCACATAAAGTAATACTATGTAATATTTCTCTTTGTCTGGCTTATTTCACTTTGCATAATATGGTCCTGTTGCATGCATGTTGTTACATACAATAACAAAGAAAAAGAAAAAGAAAGAAAGAAAGAAAGAAAGAAAGAAAGAAAGAAAGAAAGAAAGAGTTTCTTTTTAAAGCTGAGTAGTATTTCATTATTCTTTATCCATTCACCTGTCAATGACCACTTAGGTGGTTTCCATGTCTTAGCTATCATAAATAATGCTGTAATGAACATGGAGGTGGAGACATCTCTTCAACATAGTGATTTAATTTACTTTGGTTATATACCCAGAATTGGGATTGCTGGATCAGTTTTATTTATTTTAAGAGACAGAGAGCAGGGCAGGGGCAGAGAGTAAGGGAGAGGGAAAATCCTAAGTAGTCTCCATGCTCTCAGCACACAGTACCATATGGGCTTGAACTCATGAACTGTGAGATCATGACCTGAGCTGAAACCAAAAGTCAGATGGCTTAATAGACTAAGCCACTCAGGTGCCCCCATGATAGTTCTGTTTTTAACTTTTTGTGGAACCTCCATAACATTCTTCATAGTGGCTGCATCAGTTCACATTCTCACCAACAGTCTATAAGGATTCCCTTTTCTCCACATCCACAACAACACTTGTTATTGCTTGTCTCTTTGATAATAGTCATTCTAACAAGTGTGAAGCGATATCTTGTGGTTTTGATTTGTATTTCCCGGATGATGAGTGATATTGAGCACCTTTCCATATATTTGTTGACCATTTGTATGTCCATTTTGGAAAAATGTCTATTTGGGTCCTTTGGGTCCTTTATTTGAGTTTTTTGCTGTTGAGTTGTATGAGTTCTTCATATATTTTTAATATTAATCCCTTATCAAATATGTGGTACATTTTTAAAATATTTTAATTATTTTGAGAGAGACAGAGAGCATGAGTCGGGGAGGAGCAGAGAGAGAGGGAGAGAGAGAGAATTCCAAGCAGGCTCTGCCCTGTCAGCACAGAGCCTGACTCAGGGTTTAAACCCACAAACCATGAGATCATGACTTGAGCCAAAACCAAGAGTCCCGCATTTAACTGACTGAACCACCCACATACCCCAAATATATGGAACATTTTAGCAGCCTATTTTAATGTGACAACAACTGCAAATGCATACAAACACTCTACATTTTACACTTTATCCCCATTTTATGTTTTCATTTTTGGTTTTCGATATTATAATTTATATGTGCTTTATATTGTATATCCATTAACAAATTATTATTGTTATAGATATCTTTAATACTTCTTTCTTTTAACCTTCATACCTGAGCTATAAGTGAATTACTCACCACCATTACAATATTAGAGTATTCTAAATTTGACTATATATTTACCTTAACAATGAGTTTCATACTTTTATGTTTTCATGTTACTAATTAGTGTCCTTTTATTTCAGCTTGAAGAATTCCCTTTAACATTTCCTGCAAGGCCAGTCTAATGGTGATGAACTTCTTTAACTTCTGTTTGTCTGGAAATTCTCTATCTTTCCTTCAACTCTGATGGACAGCTTTTCCAGGCAGAGTATTCTTGGTTGGTAGTTTTTTCCCTTCAACACATTAAATATATCATTCCACTCCCTCTGGCCTACAAGGTTTCTGCTGAAAATCTGTTGATAGTCTTATGGGGGTTCCCTTGTTTGTAACAAGTTTCTCTTGCTGCTCATAAGATTCTGTCCTTATCTTAAGCTTTTGATAATTTTATTTCAATGCATCTTGGTGTGGGTCTCTTTGGATTCACATTTTTTGGGACTCCTGAGGCTTCCTGTATATTGATGTCTGTTTCTTCCCCAAGTTAAGGAAGTTTTCAGCCATTATTTCTGTGAATAAGTGTTCTGCTCCTTTTCCTCTCTACTCCTGTACCCTTATATTGTTTATATTTATGTACATAAATATACTTAGGTTCCTTGAGCCAACTTCACTCTTTTTCATTCTTTTTTTTTCTTCTTTGCTTCTCTGATTAAATGATATGCATTGCCCTGTCTTTATTTTTTCTAATTTTTTTTAATGTTTATTTATTTTTGAGAGAGAGAGAGAGAGAGAGTGAGTAGGGGAAAGGCAGAGAGAGACAGAGGCAGAATCCAAAGCAGGCTCCAGGCTCTGAGCTGTCAGCACAGAGCCCAACATGGGACTCAAACTCATGAACCATAAGATCATGACCTAGGCCAAAGTCGGACACTTAACCAATTTAGCCACTCAGGCTCCCCACCTGAGCCACCCAGTTCACCCACTGAGCCACCCAGGTGCCCCTACTGCCCTGTCTTTAAATTTGCTGATCTTGTCTTCTGATTCATCTAGCATTTTGTTAAATTCCTCTATTCAACTTTTTGCTTTATTAAAATACAATTATTCTTCAGCTCTATGATTTCGATGTGGTAGTTTTTTGTATTTTCTTTTTGTCTAAATTCTCCCTTTGCTTATTGATTGCTAAAGTAAGTAACTTTATGTTCATTATTTTGACCTATAGGATAAGTCAATTATCTCCATCTCATTAAAAGTGGTTTCTGGATGTTTATTTTGTCCTTTTATTTGGAACATATTCTCATTTCTTTATTTTTCTTAACTCTCTCTGTTGGTTTCTGCATATTAGATAAAATGCACATCTCTCCCATGTTGACAAACCTATAGGACATGAATCCCAGCTGACAGTGGGAGAGGGTGAAGAGGCAAAGTACTGATTTTTTTGTTGAAGATTTTCTTATTCTTATTCTTATTATGTGCATATATCACTCAAATTCTCAAAAAGTAAATCTCATGTTTTGGAGTCTTCCAGTACTGTAATCAACACCTCTAATGTTTCTCAAAAGAATTACAAATAGTTCCCCTCAGAAGAAAACTTAGGTTCATGATAGCTGAATTCTAACAGTATGAAAAGATGTATGAATTTGTGTCCACATTGCGAAATTCAGTCTTTAAGGAACCCCTAAAACCAGTCAATATAGGCTATGACATTTCTGGTAGATTGATTGCAAAAAGTGGCCCCATTTCTCCACTTTTCCCTATATCCATACCCTTTGGAACATGATTTTATCGCAGTTCTCTGCAAGGAGTCTATTTTCCCATCACTTAAAACCTGCCCAATTAAGGGCACCTAGATGGCATCTAGGTTAAGTGTCCAAATCTTGGTTTCAGCTAAAGTCACAATCTCATGGTTCATGAGATCAAGCCCCATGTTCGGCTCTGTGCTGACAGTGCAGAGCCTTCTTGGAGTTCTCTCTTCCTGTCCCTCTCTCTCTCTCTCTGCCCCTCCCCACCTCTCTCTCTCTCTCTCTCTCTCTCTCTCTCTCTCAAAATAAACAAATAAACTTAAAAAAAAACTCTGGTCAATTCACATGTAGAAATGATAACATCCCAGTTTCAACCCTAAGATCCAAGAGTTCTTGTATACTTCCACTATCTCTTGGAACTTTGCCATCACTATTAGAATAAGCCCAATTAGGATGAATCACCACGAGAAACAGAGCTGAGTCATCTCAAACAAGGCAATGATAGGACAACCGGTCTCCAGTAGACCAATCAACTGACCACAGACCCAAGAGGTAGCTCAGACATCAGTCAGACCAGCCCAGATCAGCAGACCAGACCAGCCTACCCACAAAAAAATAGGTATATTTTTCTATGTCACTGAGGTTTTGTGTTTGCTTATTTTGCAACATTATTGTGGTATTAGATAGGTGATGCAGAATCCTCATTCGGAAACTCTCCAGTTAAAATACACCCAAAACAGGCAATCTTGACAGTTCATCACACTTTCAGTATCTTTTTATAGCAATTTTGCAAGGGTTAGAGTTTGTGTCTCCTTTATCTGGCCCCACCAATAAGAGACCAGGCATGGAAGGCAGTGTGAGAAGAATTAGACATGAACATCCGGGAAACAAAGTTTTAGGTGTGGCTGTGCCACTACATAACAGGGTTTTTGAACAAGGTAAATAGTTCCTCTGAGACAGTTGTTCCCAAATCTTACTGTAAAAGAGAAGTACTGGAGAAGTTGTGGGGTTTTTTTTTGGGGGGGGGGGAGGATAGAAATAGATTTCCAAAATGTCACAAGTGGTTCCAGAAAAAAAATAATAATAATCTGGTTATCTGAAAGTTTTGGGATCTCAAAGCCTCAGCTTCCCTATTTCTTAAGATACTTCTATGGGTTGTTCCAGATAACTTTGTTATCAGTCTTTTCTTTGATGAGTCATTTGTATAAATAAATATGCCTAAGAAATAAGTGGCCCATTAATACCTAATAAGTAAAAAAGCCTCTTTAGTGGTGAATTAACTACTCCAATGCAAAAAGTTCTATGTATTTTCTATATAAGGTGGTCTTTTGAGCCCATTAAATGCAATCTGTTCTGGAAGGCAGAATTCTAAAATGGCCATCAAACTGTATGTTAACTAACATACATACATAACATGCATACATAATGGAATTTAAATTAAAAAAATTTTTTAAATAAATGTTTGGTAGAATTCACCTGTGGGAAAAATAAATAAATAAATAATAAAATGGCCATCAGAGGCGCCTGGGTGGCTCAGTCGGTTAAGCGTCCGACTTCGGCTCAGGTCATGATCTCACAGTCTGTGAGTTCGAGCCCCGCGTCAGGCTCTGTGCTGACCGCTCAGAGCCTGGAGCCTGTTTCAGATTCTGTGTCTCCCTCTCTCTCTGCTCTTCCCCTGTTCATGCTCTGTCTCTCTCTGTCTCAAAAATAAATAAACATTAAAAAAATTTTTTTTTTTAATTTAAAAAAAAAAATGGCCATCAAGTTTCACAGCCCCTTCTGTACACACATACCTTCTCTCAACTATTCAATCCTAAACTAATCTAGGTGCTGATGCAATGGCCTTTTATAGATATAATTAAGATCCCAAGTCAGCTGACCTAAAGATAAATTATCCTCAGTGGGTCTGGCATAATCAGGTGAGCCTTTAAAGGGCACTGGGTTCTTTCCTGGCAAAAGAGATTCAAAGCATGAAAGGGATTTCTGTGAGAGAGATTCTGTTTGCTGTATTTGGGTGTACAGGGGCCACAGAGCAAAGATTTTGGGTGACCTGTAAGAGCTGAGAGCAGCCCCTGGCTGACTATCAACAAAGAAATGAGGATCTCAGTCTTACAAGCACAAGAAACTGAATCTTGCCACACCCAGGTGAGCTCCAGATAAGTGCACAGCTGAGCCAACACCCTGAAGTGAAAACTGCATTGAGCTGTGCCCAGACTTCTGACCTATAGAACTATGAGCTAATAAATGGGTGTTTTTTTAATCCATTAAGTCTGTGGGAAATTGTTGCACAGGAATTAGAAACTAATACACTGAGGTAAAGAATTCCTTATTTGAATTTTGGAATTCAGAGAAGCTAGGTTTCTTAGGTCCATAGCTATCATTGATTACCCAAAAGAAAGCAATGCCTTTCTTTATGCTGTAAAATCTCATTACAAAACAGTTTAATATTACACAAAGTAATATATTTATAGGTTAAAATAGCCTCTTAAAACAAATACATAAGATCTTCACTGTGATTATCCTTTTCTTGCTTTATGAAGAATCCTTCCTACCTGCCATAGAAATCAGTTAATTTTAACTATGCATTTAACAAAAAAAGTATATGTTATTTAGAGGAAACTTAATTATCAGTTCTGATATACTTTCTTTTTTTATATAAAGTATTTTTAATTTTTTTTAACATTTTTAAATTTAATTTTGTGAGAGAGACAGAGCATGAGTGGGGGAGGAGCAGAGAGAGAGGGAGAGAGAAAGAATCTGAAGCAACTTTAGGCTATGAGCTGTTTATTTAGCACAGAATCCTACAGGGGGCTTGAATTCACAAACTGTGAGATCATGACCTGAGCCGAATTCGGAAGCTTAACCGACTGAGCCACCCAGGCACCCCAGTTCTGATATACCTTCTAAATGACAATATTAGTATTTCATGTGTTTAATTTTTGATACCGCTGGAATAGTCATTCATACTACAATTTATTCTTTAATCCTACTTCTTTATAGGTAATTCTAGGTTAATATTCTGACAGAAACCACTGCTCTGTAGGCAAGAGAAAAAAAGGAAAGAGAAATCTATTTTTCAGTTTGCCTTGTAAAATACTCTGAGGAATCTTTTTAAAGCCCACTTGGACAATGAGATATCCATATTTAGAATTTCAGCAATGTGTATTCTTTTAATGATTGCTTCAGTGTTGATGTTATTAAAATAAAGAAAAAAAACATTAAAATTACCATGATAAAATAGCAACATAATTTGTTTATTTTACAAAAGATGTTGTCTGCCATCTCTTGGACTGTCTGAGCATTGTGCTTTAAAAAAAAAAAAAAACAAATTAGGCCTTCAGCCTTCACATTGCTAAAATTTCTTCAAGAAAGAAATGACAAGTTGTAATATTATTTTTATGTACTTATTTCACTAAAAAATTGGCTTATAAAATATTTATGTATGTGGTTAAATTTTCCTGGATGTGTTCAAAGATGTTTATCCAAACAGAAAGAAAAAAAAAGTATACATTATTCTAGACTTAAATTTTATGTTTTCCTTTAAAATATTACTTGAACAACTCCACTTGGTGACTCTTTTACCTTCTCGTACAGTTATGGCTAAAACTCTGGTCACTTTTCTCCTTAATGTATTAGTAAGATGCTAAGTCTGACTCAGTTCTTCTGAAGCTAATTGATAATGTGAATCAAGAGATAAATAATTATTGTTTCTACATAATATGTCATGTTTATATACATATATAATTAGAATTGGATATGGACATCATACCGCTGAGACTAAAGGACAAAGAGAAGGCTTAATTATTGGTATATAGCTTCTGATTATTGGGGCGCCTGGGTGGCTCAGTCGGTTGAGCGTCCAACTTCAGCTCAGATCATGATATCACCCGGTCTGTGGGTTCGAGCCCCGCGCCCAGCTCTGTGCTGACAGCTCAGAGCCTGGAGCCTGCTTCAGACATGTGTCTCCCTCTCTCTCTGCCCTTCCCCTGCTCATGCTCTGTCTCTCTCTCTGCCAAAAATAAATAAACATTTAAAAAAAATTTTTTTTAAAGCTTCTGATCATCTGTTCATTGCATTCATGATTGTGCATTCATGATTTCATGTTTCTGTTTTTAAATATTTTTTAAATTTATTTTAATGTATATTTATTTTTGAAGGACAGAGAGACGGAGCATGAGCAGGGGAGGAGCAGAAACAGAGGAAGACATAAAATCTGAATCAGGCTCCAAGCTCTGAGCTGTCAGCACAGAGCCGGATGCAGGGAGCTGTGAGATCATGACCTGAGCTCAAGTCAGACACTTAACCGACTGAGCCACCCAGGTGCCCCTAAATATTTTTAATAGTAATAATATTAATACTGATTACGCTTTTCTAAAAGTTAAGGAGAAAGTATTTGAGATGCCTCAATCTCTGAATGTATGTACTTAGTTTCACCTAGAAAATATTTGAAGAAAAGACTCTAAAATTTAAAACAACTGAATATTAGAACAAAAGCCATTTATCTCTCATTTAAAAAGGAATCTTATAACAACTTGCAAAGCTAAATTAAAATTCTTAAGTGATTCTGCTTTTCAAAGTCATAATTGTTAATAAGCTGAAACATCATAATCCTTCTGGGTTCACATAATCCTTTGGTGTGTGAGAAGTAGAAATCTTTATTGGCAATTAGTAAATTGCAGTAATGGTATGAAAATAAAAGAACATTTTGTCACTCTCTAAAACTTTAGTTTTCTATTTTTAATGTGTTCTATTAACCAGTTTGAAAAAGGAAAAAAGAACACCACTTCGTTGTTTTTGAGGTTGTGAAAATTTCTTGGGCATTTGAAATGATCTAACTTTAAAGTAATTGTTATTATGTTATTCACTATTGCACGGGGATGTAGTTCGTAATTATTTACTCTCTCACCAGTAAGATCATCTGGGATGAGATTACAGAAAAAGTAAAGAATAGTGGGTCTGATATACAAATAATTTGAATTTGGGCTCGTTTGCTTAAGTAATAAATTCCATATTGTTTGACTTCTTATTTAGCCAAAAACTTTAAGTGAAATTTCAAATATGCAGAAAATAAAAAATATGTTAATACAAATAGAATTCCAACAATTGTCATCAGGAAAGAAATGTGTTCGTGCCTCTGGTTTGGATCGTAAACTCATTGTGACACCTGGTGGATGTTGCTGAAAAGGCAAGTAACAGCTTTATGCTTCCAAGAGAGCAACCACTAGCCACCTGTGGCCGTTGAGTACTTCAAATGTGGCTAGCCCAAACTGAAAAGTAATATTCAAAGACTTAATATGAAAAAAAAAAGTATAATATCTCTCTAATAATGTTCTAGGTTGATTACATGTTGATAATATTCTGGATATATTGGTTACGTAAAATATATTATTAAAATTAATTTCGCTTGTTTCTATTTACTTTTTCTTATGTGGCTATTAAAAGTTTTAAAGTTACATTTGTGGTTCACATTTATGGCTTGGATTATAATTCTATTAGACAGTACTGTGATAGCATCTAAGCCTTAGATATTACTATAAAGGTATTACAAAATTTCTCAACTCATTAGTGAAGATAGGAAAAAAGATTTGCAATTTAAACTTGATAGATGTGGTAGGCAAAATTTTAAGAAGACTGCCAATGATCCACATCCTTTTGTAATCCCCTCCCCTTGAGTGTAGGACCTGCAAAAATGGTGAGATATCATTCTCTTGATTAGGGCACACTATATGGCAAAAATGAAAGGATTTTGCAGATGTAATTAAGGTCCTTCATTAGTTAACCTGGAGTTAATCAAAAGGGAGATTATTCTGGGTGAACCTGCCCTAATCAGAAGAGCCCTTAAAAGAGACTCAAAGTAGCAGTAGACACTCTCCTGTTGGCCTAGAAGCAAACTCATGTTGTGGGGAGAGACATGTGGCAGGGAATGATAGGAATTTCTAGGGGCTGGGGGACTCATATCTTTATAAGAAACAGAGTTCTGCCAACAACCACTGAACTTGGAAGAGGACCCAAAACTCAGATGAGTTACAGCTCTGACAGCTTCATTACAGCTTTCTGAGATTCTCAGACCAAGAACCCCAGCTAAGCTGTGCCTGTGACTGTGACCCACAGAAACTGCAAGATAATAAATATTGTTGTTTCAAGCTACAAAGTTTGTGATAATTTATTTTGCAGCAATAGAAAACTAATATACTATACCTTGAGCCATTTTTACTTTGCTTTTTGTGTTACAATCATATTGCTAACAGTAATATTAGTAACAATAGTTTTTTTTTTTCTTTTTCACCTAAGACATACTCATCATAAGAAGTCAAAACCAGCAATGAAAACCATAACTTTACTATAGCACACACTCAACTATAACTTTATTGTCACATGCATTTTATCATAGCACATAAATGGAAATAAAAATAAATGCAAGAAAATTATATAAACTCTAAAGTAAACCTTTCAACAGAGCTGTGCTACTATATAAATTATAGTAGCCCCAGCCCAGAGCTATTTGAAATTTAAAGCAGTGATACATTCTTTTCTCTTTATCATTTAGTGGTGTTTTGACACTTACGGTCACTCGACTTCTGATGTTAAAGAGAAAAATGTGTGCTGGTAAAGGGAATTCCAGAGTATATGGAGAAGTGAAACCACTCTTGAGGAGCTCATACCTAAGCTGGGACCTCTAAAGAGGTTTTAACAATTTAGAAGTTCATCTAATATCAGAGATCTTTCACTCTGCTGCCTTGAATTCCCAAAATTTATAGCGTAGTCTTGACCCACAGTTACTCAAGTTGAAGATTAGCTCAAAGGATAGTGGCACACAGAGAGCTGTGCCTGTAGCCTTGGCAATGAGTCTCTCTGCTCCTCCAATCAGGTTACTATTCGTCAAATGCAACATAATTTTTCTGTGCTCTCTCAAGCCTTTGCACACACATTTTGCTTCTCCTGGAATGAGTTTTCCATTGCTTCCATGCCTGGAAAAGTCACCTCTTCTGTGAACCTTTTCCATTACCTTCTGTTGATTTCTTCAATAGTTTTTGCTTTTCTCTAGTTAGTTTCTTTTATTCAGTGAGGCCAACTAGGAGAACAAGTATGGCAACACGGACTGGGTGGCAATTTTGTGATTGATTATCTACACTGATTTCATCAGGGCTGGTGGGTGAAAATATAGATTTGTAAAAAATAAAATTCTCAAGTACATAGGCTTGGATACACATACTTATACAAAAAATTAAAAATCCCTCTCCCTTTGTTTCTTTCTTTGACCACTTCCCCTGGGATTGCATTAGACCCACTCCTTGGTTTCTCCCATTTGCATACTATGATAATACAGGGAGTTATCTGTCCCCTGCTTGTTATATCTCCCTAATGTCTGCTAGTATCAGTCCAATGGGTCTGTTTTCTCACTATCCTTGTATTTTGGTTTCTAATTTTTGTATGAGGCTTTTCTTTCTTAAATTACGTTTTTCTATGTCAACACATTTCCAAATACAACAAGACCTACTTTTATATCATATTACATTTCTTGTCACCCTAAGATAGAGTTAATTGTTCTTGGCACTATAGTTTCAGAACACTTTGCAGACTTCTGTTACAGAATTTACCATATGGTATAGTAACTACTTCACGTCTGTCTTGTAGGGGCCAATGACAGGCTGCCCCAAGATGAACCCCTTTGGCATGAAGACTATTTTGAGTTAAAAAACAATCAAAACCCAGCAGATGCAGGAAAAGTTCTTTACCTGTGCCCCAACTACCTTGATCTCTGAAAAGCAACAAAACGAAATAAAATACACTATCTAACTTAATTAAAACGTTTCAGACAAACATATTATCACTAATAATAAATTTCCTATCCCTTTTCAATAAGCTAATGTTTATTTTTTAATATTATTTTATATTTTTTTTATTTTTTAAGTTTATTTATTTGAGAGAGAGAAAGCACAAGTGGGGGAGGGGCAGAGAGAGAGGGAGAGAAAGAAGGAGAATCCCAAGCAGACTCCATGCTATGAGTACGGAGCCTGACGCAGGGCTCCAACTCACAAACCGCCAGATCATGACCTGAGCCAACGTCAGATGCTCAACCAGCTGAGCCACCCAGGTGCCCCATTAAAAAAAAAATTTTTTTTTAATGTTTATTTATTTTTGAGAGAGAGAGCAAGAGCAGGGGAGGGGCAGAGCCCAAGAGAGGGATAGAGGATCCAAAGTGGGCTCTGCGCTGACAGCATCAAGTCCAATGTGGGGCTCAAAGTCACAAACCATGAGACCATGACCTGAACCAAAGTCAGACAATCAACTGAGCCACCCAAGGGCCCCTAAGCTGATGTTTTAGATGTCTGACTCCATGGGAACAGGAAAGAGAGAACCGGCACAGAAATGTCAAATTTGCAACAGTTTGTGTCTCCTCCTCCTCCTCTGGCACCCATAGGGAATGAACCATTGTCATTATCTAAGATTTCAGAGCCAGAACTTCAACAAGAATTTAAGAAGTTGTAAAAAATGTGACTTTCCTGTAGGTGAAGCTGACGTTGTAGATTTGTAGAAAAAAGAAGCAAGTGAGGGCTGAAAAGAAGAATATGGGTTCTTAAGGAAAGAAAAAGACTAAAAATGCACTCCAGTTTTCCTCACTGAAGGTCATGAGTACCCTTGAGGTGTTTTGGTTAGTTTCACTTCTCATTACTGGTGATATTTACTTTGATAATTATAGTGTAGAAAGGTTTTTAAAAGGGAACATTTTTCGATTCCTGTATTTATCTGAGTTATTATCTCTGTATGAGCTTAGCTATTGTTTGAGCCTGTCTCAGCCAAGTTTATTGGCAATTGAAATCTATTTGCCAACAACTTAAGGAGCACTCATTTTAAACTAAAGTACACCCCAATCCTTAGACGCAATCCTGCCTCACGGTTCATAAAGCCGAATCAATAGAATCATTCAAATCCAAGGTTAACTCTTATCTTGGAGCCAAGCTCATTCCTATTGATTAAACTTTTTCGCCTTATTATGAAGAACAAAAGGACCTTGGGAGGGCTGTAGGAAGAAAAGCACCATAAACAATCAATTTACGACCCTTTGAAATACCAATTAATTCATATAACTTTTACTTCCATCTTCATTCCAAATATGATAGTGTATCTTATTATTTATAAGAATTATTTTTCATGATTGATGAAAGGCTTTTCAAATGCCAACTGTTATTAGTATTTACTAAAATTATTTCAGGAACAAGAGGAATGGAACTAAATCAGATTTATTGCACAGGAAACAGTCACAGAGGTTTTTTTTTTTTAATTTTTTTTTAAGTTTATTTATTTATTTTGAGAGAAATAGAGAGCGTGCACAAGTGCACATGATCAGGGGAAGCACAGAGAGAGGAAGAGAGAATCCTAAGCAGGCCTTTCTCTGTCAGTACAGAGCCTGATGCAGGGCTTGATCCCACAAACTGTGAGATCATGATCTGAGCTGAAATCAAGAGTCAGACACTTAACTGCCTGAGCTATACAGGCACCCTACAGATGTTTCTTTAAAACTGAAGAAGAGGGGGACCTTGGTGACTCAGTTGGTTAAGTGTCTAACTTTGGCTCAAGTCATGATCTCGCTGTCTGTGAGTTCTAGGCCCGCATCGGGCTCTGTGCTGACAGCGCAGAGCCTGGAGCCTGCTTCGGATTCTGTGTCTCCCTCTCTCCCCACCCCGCCAACTTGCTCTCTGTCTCTCAAAAATAAATAAACATTTAAAAAAAAAAACTTGGGGAAGAAAAAAGTGTATTTGTGGGTGCTTATTTCTAAGAATTAATCTGTTTTTAAGGAATTCTAATTTAAGTTAGAATTGTAATTAGCACTAGAAAAGTACTTCATATTTTTATTGTCTCTGCCATTTCTCTAAGGGCATTCCAATATCCTTTTTATTTTGTCTTCATTGACAAAAGCAAATATACAGATAATTGTAAGGATTAAAGATTTTTGGAGCAAAACTAAAGTTTACCAGAGAAGAAGGAACTCTGGCTCAAGATGGTAACAAGGCTGCAACACCAAGTCTTGCTTGAGTTTACACCCTGCTCTAGAAATTTCAGGCTGGCTAGCTCCCAAAATCATATGAGCCAATTCCTTATAATAAATAAATATGCACACACATTCTCTGAAGAACTCTCACTGAAATAGTAGGAATACACTGTATTTCCAACTACAAACACATTTGCAAGAAATGTCAAATTCCATTATTTCTTATAAATCAAATTAATTCCAAGTTCCCATCCCATGAGACAGCAGGAAATTCTTCTGGGTCCCTAAGATTTCACAAGCATCCATCCTCTCATCTTTCTTTATTGTATTGCCCTGTGATATCTTCCAAGGCCACTGGTTCCTGAAGACAGAGAACTCTATTCATTCCATGTCAGACTTGAGCACTAGAATCTTTGTCAAAGTTGGGAGTCCCATTGTCATGGACCAGCTCTCTGGGAGCACCACACAGATGCCTTGCCAGTTCCTGAGGGTACTGGCAGGGACTAGACTGTGGATCATCACTATTCTTGAGGTTCATGAACCTCCAGCCCCACTCTTGGGGAATTTCTCTTCTGTCATTCAGTTCCCTCAAAGGGATTCAACTCTGAGCTATTCTTTAGAAGCTCAGTTCTCTCCATAAAACAAAAGAAGAAAACAAGCTGTTTGCAATTAATATCTACTTTCTATGAGGTAATACAGGTTCTTCTTGAGATAAGGAAGAACAAAGGCCAAACTGTCTGCTTCTAATGGAGGGGAGATACAAATATAAGAGGAGAAAACTCAAATTAATGTAATAAAAAATCATCATATTCATTGACATTTTGGTAAATACTTACAAACCAGCTCTCTGTGGGGGAAATGAGGGGAAGAGAGGGGAAAAAAAAAACCCTCTGCTTTGTAGGAATTGCCTATTTCCATGTTGTAAATATTCCCATTGTGGTTGATTTCAAGCTAATCATGTGGCATGACTGAATACAGTTAGAAAGAGATGCACACTAGCACATAATCATGCAGTGTTGCCACCATACAGATATAACACATATAATCTCACGAGTGTGGAGAAAGCTGAATATTTAGTACTTATATATCTATCACTTTAATAATATATACCATTTATTTGTTTGCAATACAATTTATTTAATTGTTAAATTTGTATAATTTAATTTTTTAAAAATGGCTGTGTTTAACACCTGTACACGTAATTCCTAAAAATTGATCAATCCACTTTTAGGAACTAATACAAGCTGTAAGAAATATCAAGAGTGGAGTGCCTGGGAGACTCAGTTGGTTAAGCATCCGACTTCAACTCAGGTCATGATCTCACAGCTCTTGAGTTCAAGCCCTGTATTGGGCTCTGCGCTGACAGCTCAGAGCCTGGAGCCTGTTTCAAATTCTGTGTTTCTCTCTCTCTCTCTCTCTCTGCCCCTCCCTTGCTCACACTCTGCCTCTCTCTCTCTCAAAAATAAATAAACATTTAAAATGTTTTTTAAAAATAAATGCCAAAAGCAAACAGCTGGCTGCAGCCCACCACTGATCCTACTGCACAGTGAAAAGCCCCAGGCCTGACATTGATGGGAACCCAACATAATGAAAATTGACTGAGCTTCTGCAAACAAGGGCAACAGAACCAAAGTTCATTTTCTCTCTTCAGGATAGACAGAAACCTTATCTGTTCAACTTAGGACATCTAAGTTTTCCAATCAGATCTGTCTTACTGGTTACCATGTACAACAGCAGTTCCCCAATTTGTTGGTCTCATGACCACTTTGTGCTCTTAAAAATTATTGAGAAACCAAAGACCTTTTGTTTAGGAAGGCTAAACTCTCAATATTTAACATACTAGAAATTAATTCTAAGAAGTTTCTTTAATACATATTCATTCATTTTAAAATAACACTAAACCTCTTACATGTTAACATAAATAACATATTTTTATGAAAAATGAAAATAATTACCAAGAAAACAAAAATGACAATATTTATCAGAACAAAAAAAATGGAAATAGAAATATTTTTGTAAATTCCTTTAAATATCTGTCAATGGAAGGTGCTTGGATGCTCATATCTGCTTCTTGATTAAAATATGTGATGAAAAAAAATGTATCAGTTCAATTAGTTGTGTCGATTTTCCAAATGTTCATTTTTTCTCAAGTTTTTATTTAATCCATTTACAGTTAATTAACATATAGTGTAATATTAGTTTCGGGTATAGAACTCAGCAACTCATCACTTACATACCAAACCCAGTGCTGGTTATAAGTGCCCTCATTAATACCCTTCACATATTTAACCCACCCCCTCACAATCCCCCTCCAGTAACCCTCATTTTGTTTTCTATAGCTGAGAATCTATTATGGTTCCCCCCCCCCCTTAAATTCTGTTTTGTTTTGGTTTTTTTGTAAATTCCATCAATGAGTGAAATCATACGGTATTAGTCTTTCTCTGACTGACTTATTTTGCTTAGCATAATACTATCTAGCTCCATCTATGTCATTGAAAATGGCAGGGGTGCCTGGGTGGCTCAGTCGGTTAAGCATCCGACTTCAGCTCAGGTCACGATCTCGCACTCCGTGAGTTCAAGCCCCGCGTCGAGCTCTGGGCTGATGGCTCAGAGCCTGGAGCCTGCTTCCGACTCTGTGTCTCCCTCTCTCTCTACCCCTCCCCCATTCATGCTCTGTCTCTCTCTGTCTCAAAAATAAATAAACGTTAAAAAAAATTTTAAAAAGAAAATGGCAAGATTTCATTCTTTTTATGGCTGAGTAATACTCCACTGTGTGTGTGTGTGTGTGTGTGTGTGTGTGTGTGTGTGTGTACATATCATATCTTCTTTATCATTCATCATTCAGTGGACATTTGGGCTCTCTCATAATTAGGCAATTGTTGATAATGCTGCTATAAACATTGGGGTGCATGTATCCCTTCGAATTAGTATTTTGGTATCCTTTGGGTAAATACCTAGTAGTGCCATTGCTAAGTCCTAGTGTAGTTCTATTTTTAACTTTTTGAAGAACCTCCATACTGTTTTCCAGAGTGGCATTCCTACGAAGACTGTAAGAGGGTGCCCCTTTTTCTGCGTCCTCACCAACATCTGCTTTTTCCTGTGTTGTTAATTTTAGCCATTCTGACAAGTGTGAGGTGATGTCTTATTGTAGTTTTGATTTGTATTTCCCTGATGATCAGTGATGTTGGTCATCTTTTCATGTATGTTAGCCATCTGTATGTCTTCTTTGGAAACATGTCTATTCATGTCTTCTGCTCATTTTTTAACTGGATTATTTGTGTTTTGGGTGTTGAGTTTGATAAGTTCTTTATAGATTTTTGGATACTAATCCTTTATCAGATATGTCTTTTCCAAATATCCTCTCCCATTCCATAGGTTGCCTTTTAGATTTGTTTATTGTCTCCTTCACTATGCAGAAGCTTTTTATCTTGATGAGGTCCCAATAGCTTATTTTTGCTTTGGTTTTCCTAGCCTCAGGAGACATGTCTAGTAAGAAGTTGCTATGTCAGGGGCGCCTGGGTGGCGCAGTCGGTTCAGCGTCCGACTTCAGCCAGGTCACGATCTCACGGTCCGTGAGTTCGAGCCCCGCGTCAGGCTCTGGGCTGATGGCTCAGAGCCTGGAGCCTGTTTCCGATTCTGTGTCTCCCTCTCTCTCTGCCCCTGCCCCGTTCATGCTCTGTCTCTCTCTGTCCCAAAAATAAATAAACGTTAAAAAAAAATTAAAAAAAAAAAAAAAAAAAAAAAGAAGTTGCTATGTCAAACTTGCCAATGTTAAAGAGGTTACTACCTGTGTCCTTCTCTAGGATTTAATGGTTTTATGTCTCACATTTAGGTCTTTCATCCATTTTAATTTATTTTTGTGTATTGTGTAAGAGAGTGGTCCAGTTTCATTCTTTCACATGTTGCTGTCCAGTTTTCCCAACACCAACTGTTGAAGAGACTGTCTTTTTACATTGGATGTTCTTTCCTACTTTTTTGAAGATTAGTTGACCATACGTTGTGGGTCCATATCTGGGTTTTATATTCTGTGCCATTCATCTATGTGTCTGTTTTTGTGCCAATATCATACTGTCTTGATGACTATAGCTTTGTAACATAGTTTAAGTCCAGAATTGTGATGCCTCTAGTTTGCTTTTATTTTTCTAGATTGCTTTGGCTAGTCAGAGTCTTTTTTGGTCCCATATGAATTTTAGGATTGCTTGTTCTAGCTATGTGAAAAATGCTGGTCATATTTTGATAGGGATTGCATTGAATGTGTAGATTGCTTTGGGTAGTATAGACATTTTAACAATATTTGTTCTTCCAATCCATGAGCATGGAACATTTTTCCATTTCTATGTGTCATCTTCAATCTCTTTCATAAATACTCTATAGTTTTCAGAGTACATATCTTTGGTTAAGAGAATCTTACAGGTTTTGGTGCAGTTGTAAACGGGATCAATTCCTTTATTTCTCTTTCTGCTGCTTCATTATTGATGTATAGAAATGCAACAGATTCCTGCACATTGATTTTGTATCCTGAACTTTACTGAACTCATGTATTGCTCTAGCAATTTTTTGGTGGAATCTCTCAGATTTTCTACATACTGTATCATGTCATCTGAAAATAGTGAAAGTTTGACTTCGTCCTTGACAATTTGGATGCCTTTTATTTCTTTTTGTTGTCTAAGTACTGAAGCTAGGACTTCCAGCACTATGTTAAATAACTATGGTGATAATGTACACACCTGTCTTGTTCTTGACCATAGAGGGAAAGCTCTCAGTTTTTCCCCATTGAAGATGATATTAGCTGTGGGTCTTTCATATGTGGCCTTTTGTGATATTGTATGTTCTCTCTATCCCTACTTTGTTGAGAGTTTTTGTCAAGAATGGATGCTATACTTTGTCAGATGCTTTTTTCTGCATCTATTAGGAGGATCGTATGTTCTTATCCTTTCTTTTATTAATGTGGTGTACCACATTGATTGATTTGTGAATATTGAACCACCCTTGCAACTCAGGAATAAGTAAATCCCACTTGATCATGGTGAATGATTTTTTTAATATACTGTTGGATTTGATTTGCTGGTATCTTCTTTTTAATGTTTATTTAATTATTTACTGAGAGTGTGTGCAAGTGAGGGGAGGGGCAGGAGAGATTAGAGAGAGAATCCCTAGCACTGATAGTGTGGAGCCCTGTGCAGGGCTTGATCTCATGAACCGTGGGATCATGATTTGAGCTAAAATCAAAAATCAGACACTTAACCAATTGCAGCCACCCAGGATCCCCTTGATTTGCTAGTATCTTGTTGAGGATTTTTGCATCCATGTTCATCAGGGATATTGGCCTATAGTTCTCTTTTTTAGTTAGGTCTTTGTTTTGGCAACAAAGTACTGCTGACTTCATAGAATGAGTTTGGGGGTTTTCCTTCTATTTTTAATTTTTGGAACAGTTTGACAAGAATAGGTATTAGTTCTTCTTTAAATGTCTGATAGGGGGGCGCCTGGGTGGCGCAGTCGGTTAAGCGTCCGACTTCAGCCAGGTCACGATCTCGCGGTCCGTGAGTTCGAGCCCCGCGTTGGGCTCTGGGCTGATGGCTCAGAGCCTGGAGCCTGTTTCGGATTCTGTGTCTCCCTCTCTATCTGCCCCTCCCCCGTTCATGCTCTGTCTCTCTCTGTCCCAAAAATAAATAAACGTTGAAAAAAAAATAAATAAATGTCTGATAGGGACACCTGAGTGGCTTAGTTGGTTGAGTGTCCGACTTCAACTCAGGTCATGATCTCACTCTTCCTGACTTTAAGCCCCACATCAGCCTTGCTGCTGTCAGCCTGTCAGTGCAGAGCCCACTCTCTCTGTCCCTCACCTGCTTGCACTATCCCAAAAATAAATAAATACTTTTTTAAAATGTCTGATAGAACTCCCCTGGGAAGCCATCTGGCTCTGGACTTTTGTTTGTTGGGAGATTTTTGATTGCTAGTTCAATTTCTTTGCTGGTTATGGGTCTGTTCAAGTTTTATATTTCTTTCTTATTCAGTTTTGGTAGTTTACATGTTTCTAGGAATTTATCTATTACTTCCAGATTTCCCATTTTGTTGGAATATAATTTTTCATAATATTCTGTTATAGTTGTGTTCTGTGGTGTTGGTTGTTCTTTAACCTCTCTCAATTTTTTTATTTATTTGGGTCCTTTCTCTTTTCTTTTTTTTTAATTTTTTTAATTGTTTATTTATTTTTGAAAGAGAGAGAGGCAGAGTGCAAGTGGGAGAGGGGCAGAGAGAGAGAGACACACAAAATCTGAAGCAGGCTCCAAGCTGTCAGCACAGCACAGAGCCTGATGCAGAGCTTGAACTTGTGAACCACAAGATCATGACCTGAGCTGAAGTTTGACCTTTAACCAACTGAGCCACCCAGCTGCTCCTCTCTTTTCTTTTTGTTGAGTCTGGCTAGGGGATTATCAATTTTATTAATTTTTTCAAACAACCCACTCCTAGTTTCATTGATCTGTTCTACTGTTTTTGTTTGTTTGTTTGTTTGTTTCTATATTATTTATTTTTGCTCTGATCATTATTATTTCCCTTCTGCTAGCTTTAGGCTTCACTTTTTGTTCATTTTCTAGCTCCTTTAGTTGTAAGGTTAGGTTGAATATTTGATATTTTTCTTGTTTTTTGAGGTAGGTCTCTATTGCTATATATTTCCTTTTTATGACTGCTTTTGCTGCATCCCAAAGTTTTTGAACTATCATGTTTTCATTTTCATTTGCTTCCATGTAATTTTTAAATTTCTTCTTTAATTTTCTGATTGACCCATTCATTCTTTACTAGAATGTTCTTTAACCTCCATGTATTGGTGGTCTTTCCAATTTTTTTCTTGTGGTTGACTTCAACTTTCATAACATTGTAGTCTGAAAATATGCATGACATGATCTCAATCTTTTTGCACTCATTGAGGTCTGATCTGTGACCTAGTATGTGATCTGTTCTGGAGAATGTCTTACATGCACTTGAAAAGAATGTGTATTCTGCTGCTTTAGGATGAAATGTTCTAAATATATCTGTTAACTCCATCTGGTCCAGTGTTTCATTCAAAGCCATTGTTTCCTTGTTGATTTCTGCTTAGATGATCTACCCATTGTTGTAAGTGGGTAGTTCCCTTCTATTATTGTATTATCATCAATGAGTACCTTCATGTTTGTTATTAATTGTTTTATATATTTTGGTACACTCAAATTAGGGGCATAAATATTTACAGTTGTTAGATCTTCTTGTTGGATAGAACCCTTTATTATGATATATTGTCCTTCTTCATCTCTTGTTACAGTCTTTTGTTTAAAATCTAGTTTGTCTGATATAAGTATTGCTACTCAGGCTTTCTTTTGATGTTCGTATGCATGGTAAATGTTTCTCCATCCCCTCAATTCCAATCTTCAGGTGACTTTAGGTCTAAAATGAGTCTCCTATAAGCAGAATATAAATGAGTCTTGGTTTTATACCCATTCTGACATGCCATATTTTTAATTGGAGCAATTAGTCTATTTACATTCAGAGTAATTATTGATAGATATGAATTTAGTACCATTTTATTACTTTTGTCATTGTTTCTGGAGATTTTCTGTTCCTTTCTAGTTTTTGTTGCTTTTGTTCTTTTTTCCCAAAGAGTTCACTTTAATATTTCTTGCAGGGATGATTTAGTGGTCACAAACTCCTTCAGTTTTCATTTGTCTGGGAAACTCTTTATCTCTCCTTCTATTCTAAATGATAACCTTACTGGATCAAATATTCTCGGATGCAGATTTTTCCCATTCAGCACGTTGAATATAGCATGCCACTCCCTTCTTGCCTGCCAAGTTTCTGTGGAAAGATCTGTCACTAACCTGATATGTCTTCCCTTCTACATTAAGGGTTTCTTTTGCCTTGCTGCTCTCAGGATTATTTTCTTATCTCTGTATGTTGCAAATTTTACTATGATACATCTTGGTGTTGGCCTGCTTTTGTTGATTTTGATGGGAAATCTCTGTGCCTCCTGCATTTGGAAGTCTGTTTCCTTCCTCAGATTAGGAAAGTTTTCAGCTCTAATTTATTCAAATAAATTATCTGCCCACCTTTCTCTCTCTTCTTCTTCTGGGACTCCTATGATATGAATATTCTTACATTTTGAGTTCCCTAAATCTACTTTTGTGATCCAGTATTTTTCTTTTCCTCTTTTGATCAGTTTCATTATGTTCCCTAATTTTATCTGCTATGTCACTTATTGGTTTCTCTGCTTCTTCCATCCTTGTGGTCATTATACCCAGTCAGTTTCAAATCTCCATTATTGCATTTTTCATTTCAGCTTGCTTGGTTTTAAGCTCTGTTATCTCCGTGGTAAGGGTACCCTTGATGTCTTCTATGTTTTTCTCAAGCCCAGATAGTATCCGTATGATTGTTGCCCTAAATTCTAAATCAGGCATCTTATTATATCTGTTTCAATTAGATCCCTGGTCATGACATTTTCTTGCTCTTTCTTTTGGGATGAATTCCTCCATCTTGGCATTTTGTCTGGGTCTCTGTCTTCTCCCATGTATTAGGAAAGCCTGTTATGTTTCCTGCTCCTGAGAGTAATGGGTTTATGAAGAAGAGTTCGTATAGAGCCCTGGACCTAGCACTTCAGGAAATGTCACTGGTATATGCTATATACCTTTTGCTGTTGTATTATGGCTTCTCTATCCCTCAGGTTAGCCCTCTTCTTAGTTTTTCCTTGCCTGCAGTGAGGAGTGTATGGACCTTTGCCAAAGTGTAGTGAGTTTTAACTACGTGTGCTCTGGTCTGCTTGTTAAAAAAGACCTGTGCTATTCCCACTGAAGCTCAAGCTTTGGAGAACTTTATGTTCAGTAGACATGGTGCATGCATGGGTTTGTGCTGGTCTTCTGAGGGAGAGGCCTCCTGGGCTAGTTCTTGGGCACACCTGCCCATGAAAAGCACTACTGGCAGAGCACTGCAGGGTAGGATTTTGCGTAAGCAATTTCGGTGGCTAGTGTTGGTGCTGTACTGTTTACTGAAGTTAGTTTATGCTGACAGGAGGGGGAAGGATATAGCACCAGCCAGCTCCTTTGTGCCCAGAGAAAGGAATTTGTGCTCCCTGCTGTCAGGGAAACCGTCCCAGAAAAGGAAATAGTTTCCCCTCCTGAGTCCTAGGTGTTTTTCAGATAGCTGCTTACACACTGTCTGTGTCCAGGTTGTTTGCCTGCTGGGAACAACACAGTGCACTCTGGGCTCTATCCCATCCAGGCCAGCTGGGTTTTAAAGCTCCAAACTTTAGGGACCTGGTGTGGTGGGGACCTATGTTGGTCTTCTAGGAGAGGGTCTCCACACTCTAGGGTTGATGCAAGTTTGACTCAGGAGGGCAGTTGCACCAGAGCTCAGGAGCATGCTGTTTAGAAACAAAGTACATAAAAGAGCCAGTGTCCAGGTTAGCCACTCTTAGCAGGTGTCTTTGCACCTATGATGAGGGGCAGGGAAGGAAAATGGCACCCACCAGTTCCTTTGTCCCAGAGAGGAAATTCCACCTTTCTCAGATGCACTCCAAAATGTGGGAACCATCTTTCCTGGAGCACTGCAGCACCCTCAGGGCTCTATACCAGCCATGTCATAGGTCTCTAAAACTCTAGTCTTTGAGCCCCACTGGCTGCAAAAACTCACAAAAATCAGCCCCTCTTTTTTTCCCAATCAGTGGCTTTGGGGAAGGATTTTCCTTGTGCAAACTCCTGTGCATTCCTCTCACATGCGTGCACATGGGTGTGCCTCTCTCCACAACCAGTGCTCCCTCCCCTCCACAACACCTCTGATCTGTTTCTCCCTTAAACCACAACTCCATACCTCCAACCTTCTAGGATGTGGCCTTTTCTCTCCTCTTAGTTGTGCAGTTTGTTCTTTCTTAGTCCTCAGATCAGTCCCTTGGGTATTCAGAATGATTTGATATTTATCTATCTGTGTTCCAGGCATAAGGCAAGCTTAGGGTCCTCCTACTACTCTGACATCTTAGCTCTTCCTTCCACATATTTATTAAATTATTTTAATAATCACAAATCACATTTGTTAATATTACCACCATGTCATTAGAAAAATCTTTAAGTATTATAAAGCTGTCAAGCCCATGATGACAAATCCAAGTTTCTCAAAATTCTATATTTTGCATGAAAGATTGAATTTTATCATTGACAACACATAATGTCAATGATTTTCCTTGAAGCTTTTTCTCACTTAGTTGTTTTCCAAGAAAATATTTGCCAAATACCCAAAATCTGAATAAACGTAGTTCATCAGTACCTCTTTCTTTGTTTTTAGTTTATTTATTGTTAGAGAGAGAGAGAGACAGATAGAAAGAGAGAGCATGAATGGGGGAGGAGAAAAGAGAGAGGGAGAGAGAGAGAATCCCACTGTTAATGAAGAGCCTGATGTGGGGCTTGAACCTATGAACCATGAGATCTTGACCAAAGCCAAGAGTCAAATGCTTAACCAAATAAGTCACCTAGTCACCCCATATCAGTCCCTCTTTCAAGCAAAAATTCTGTTCCATAAGAAAAGCAACTAATTCCTCTTTCAATCCTAACAGTTGCATAAATGCTTTTCTTTAAGACAACCATTGTATTTCGGTATGCAACAGAAAAGCATTATAAATACTTTTGATTTTGCCACACAGAATGCCACAAAGACATGCTTAGGAGTCAAACTTTAATAAAATTAATAGTTCGTAATGTTACCAAAAATTGCTTTTGCATTATATAGTACAAATGTTAACACATATAAAAAGCAAATAAATTCCCAACTTTATTATGAAAATAAATTTGACCTCATGGATCCCCTAAAGGTTTTGGTGACTCCCTGTCGCTAACATCTATGTACCTTAATTTGAGAACTTCTAAGCTACAACATTAGAGTACCAGGAACCAAGGAATTGGCACAATTCTCCCATTTATCCCCTGGCAGAAGTGGGTAACTCATTACCAAATAACTGCAAATTTATGTATTAGTCCCCATGCCAGACTAAGCAGAATGCAAAGGCCAAGTTTGTATGGGACAGATTAGAAGAAAACCAGGAGGAGGGCATTTGCAAGCTTTCAAAAATAATCTAATAGGAGGTTGAACCTAGGGTAGTAAAAATCACAATAGAAAAAAAGGAAAGATATCGAACAATTTAAGAAGAATTGGAAAAGTAAACATGTTAATAATGCCTTGGCTTTGAGAAAACATGGCAGAGATGAGGTAAAATACAATCAATTTCTCAAGTCCAACATTGGTGGTACAAATAGAATAAAAAGTAGAATCAGGAGAAAACAATGGAAAAGAAAAATAAAATAATAACAATAATTATAAGTGGCATTTACTGAACTTTTACTATTATATTAAGCTGTATTCTAAGCACTTTAGTTTTAGACACCTTTTAATTTTTAGGTTGGAGCTTTAATTTTTTTTCTTAATGAGAGAGGATGCTAATAAACTGGCAAATTGTAAAATTTCTGTCCTGCCTCTTTGGTAGTGCATCTTTCTTCTTTCTCTTTTACCATATTACCACTATAGTATCTGGCAACTGTGTCATAAACACTATTAGGCACAAGACAAAGGGTAACATTAAAATCTTAGCATTTTAAATCTTTAATGTATAAAAACAAAAGTACATGCTGATTTAGTAAAGGGAATGTGGATCAGTCAACATGTTAGTCTGTGAAATTATTGCTATTAAATTAATAAATACAGATTATGTGATGTTAATAAAATGAATATCAATGACCCCAGGAACCCTCTCCTGGTAATCATGCCCTATGTAAGTCCCTTCCCTTGAATGTGGGCTGAACTTAGTGATTTGCTTCACAAATAGAATACAGGAAAAATGGCAGACTATCACTTCTGAGATAAAGTTACAAGTCTGAGGCATGCAACTTGTTCACCCTTTCTTCCTCTCCCCCTCGCTCATTCTGATAGAAGCCAGCTTTCATGTTGTGTGTCCAATGAAGAGACCCACCTAGTAAGGAATCTGAGGGAAGTCTTCAGCCCACAGACTATGAGAAACTCAGACACTAAGCCAAACAGCCCATAAGGATATGAATCCTGTCAAAAACCAGGGTGAGCTTAGCAGTAATTCCTTCCTTATTCAAACCTTCAGATAAGATCACAGCCCTGACCACCCGTTGACTTCAGCCACAGGACTCAGTAAGCCAAACTCAGATTTTGGACAAACAGAAAATGTGACATGATAGACGTTTTTTGTGTTAAGCTGTTGTGTTACTGAGTTTTGGGGAAATTCATTAAGCTGCCATCAAGAACTAATACAGATGGGAATAGTTTCTCAGCATTCATTCATTTGTTCTGTGAGTATATATTGGATGTCTTTGTGCCAGTCACCAAATCAAGGAGAGGGGAAGGCAACAGAACTATGACATGGGCCCTGCCTTCAAAAAACCAGTCTGGTGAAGGAGATAAATAGGTAAATAGATAACATGCAATATCTATAATGACATAAGAAAAAATTACATAGGACTATAAGAAAGAAAATAACTAACTCTATTTGAGAAGACTTCATTTAGTAACTGACATTTGGTCTAGATTACAAAGTCTAAGCACATTCAGATTCTATTACATGTACTGATTCTGTTGAAGCTGCTAATTCCAGAAACCAAACCAAGGAGACTGCATGTAGTCATTTTTGAGGCACCTACATACAGTTATTAGATAAAGCCATGACAGAGAATGAGACTTTTTCAGAGAAAAGCAAAGACTTCAAGACACGTGTAGGTAAAATACGGGAAGACAATGTTTGATAAGATGAATAAAAACATGATTATAAAGTGCTTGTCTGGGATGACTTTGGACAAAGACCAAATTTTTCCAAACTGGAGAAAGCTTTCTGAAGGAGGTGATAATTTTAGGAATTGTTCAAATCATTTAATAATGAAAAAAGTGATTTTTTTCAATATGAAGGAGGTTAGTACCAAAATCAGAAAAATTGATTACCAAATTAAAACAGTACACAAAAACAAGTACTTTTGCAAGAAACTAAACAGAGAGATATGTAGTTTTCTAATTAGTTTAAAACTACAAAATGAAATCTTAAATTATAATTTAATCATTTTAAAAATCAATTTCACCAAAATAAATAAAAGCACAGTACCAAAAGTATATGGCTCTCAGTATATACAGGTTAAACTGAAAACTGAATACCAGTAAAATCTGTGCTGCCTAGTTACATAAAAGCCTAGACTTTGAAGAAAAGGGTTCGTGACTCCTTGACTTACATAGGTGACTCTAGACAACTAATGTGTTTTATATAAGCCTAAATTTTTTACTTGAAAACTTGAGGTTATTATAACTGCATCTTTAAAACCATATCTTTTGTGAGCTCATATTAGGTAACATAAGTGAAAGCACTCTGCAAATGTTTAAACCACTAAACAATTCTTGTAGCTGTTCAAGCAAGGCTATCAGACCATAAGCACCAAGACTAATTTTCAGATTACAGCAACTTAAAACCCTACTTTCTAAGCAACTGACAAAAAAGTGTATTTTGATTTTTAGCCTTGACATATGGAAATGAAACATGAATTACACATTGGATTCACACATAAATGTCAGAAAATTTCCTTGATTTTTTATATGAAAGTTACTCCATTTGGAGAATCTGTTGCATTTTCATAGGAAATCAATAACTTGATCGAAGCCATGAAATAAAGTTTGCTGAGTTTACACTGACTTCTTTCACACAATGGCTCTTTGAGATCTGGGTGTGCTACCTACCTTTGCCTCACAATATGGAAAGGAGACCATTTACTAAAAGAGACTATTTGCTCTGTGTGTCTTTGAGTTTTGTTTGCACTTGACATTTGAATTAACATGTTCCAATTCTCACTCCAATTTACTTGAGTTTATTGTACCTGGTTAAAAAAAAAACCTGCAGGTAAGTCAGATAATAAACTGTGATTTACTAAGCCATTAATTTTCAGTAATAAGTAGGAGTCAGAAAGCTGCACACACTATTGGGCTATAGCATTCAATAAGACAACTGATAGTGAATTAACATGTCACTTCCTATATCCTATTCTGTATGCCTCAATGAAGCAACTGGCATTTTCTTCCTCTAATAGAAGTTAGATAACCTACTCCTTTTAAAGAAAAATCCTTACCTTACAAGAATATACAGAAAAGAATATATTTTAAACACATTATAAACCCCAATGGTGGGGCGCCTGGGTGGCTCAGTGGGCTAAGCGTCTGACTTCAGCTCAGGTCATGATCTCACAGTTCATGAGCTCGAGTCCCACATCAGGATCTGTGTTGACAGCACAGATCCTGGCACCTGCCTCAGATTCTGTGTCTCCCGCTCTTTCTGCCTCTCCCTGGCTTGTGCTTTGTCTTTCTCTTTCTCTCTCTCTCTCAAAAAATAAATAAAAGAATTAAAAAAAAATTTTTAAAGCCAGTGGCATGATTTTCTTCAGCAGTATTCAATAGGAGATGAACTGAAGAGGAAAGGTCCATTGTGGAAAGAGACAGAGCAAGGAAGGAAAGACTGGTCTGGAACGGCTGCAGAATGCTTCCCAGTGAACTCAAAAGTTACCTGCCTATCCACCCTGCTCTCCTTACCTTTACCCAATGATTTTTCTTTTAAGTGGACTATGGAAAAAAACATGTTTTTACCTTTACCTCCAAATACCTTTATTGTACCCATTTAGACTCCATTTCTTCTGATTATAGGGACTAGTATTGTCCCAACCTTTCCAAGGAAAGTATGTCTTCCTATGTTCTCCATGCAATCATATTCAGTCCCCTTGACTTTGACTAATTCACTTATAATGCTACATCTAGGCTGTCTTTGCCCTCTCAATCCATAAACATATTCAAGCTTCCCCAATATCTTAGATCGTTCCTTATTTTCATCATTCCCTCAATCTACATTTTTTTCTTTTACTGCCAATATCCTTAAGAGTCATTTATATTTATTGTCTTCATATTCAATTTGATTTTTCTGTTACTTTCATTATTACAAATGCTAATATAATGGATTTCATTTAGATCACCAGTGCCCTCCTAACTGAAAGGGCGGACATACGCTGGCCGACTCCATCTTGTTCTGTGTCCTCCACCTTGACCACCCTCCTCCCCTTGAGTAACCTCCTGCTCACCCGTTCAAACTTCCCGATCAAAACACGCCCAGCGACCTGCGTAACAAGACTCCGACACTTCCCCAGCCAATCGGCTGAGGCCACAGCCATTACCTCACCAACTGCCCCTAGACCCCAATAAAACCTTCGTGTTTTTGACACTCCCTCTCTCTCCCCGGCATCTCACCGCTGCGTCGGTGCAGGTAGGGGGATTCAGCTCGAGCTAGCTCAAATAAAGGCTCTTTTGCTTTTGCATCGGACTTGGCTCCCTGGTGGTCTTTGGGGATCATGAATTCTGGGCATAACACTAACCAGAACCAAAGGCCTTTTCCAATTGTAGTACTTTCACCCATTGCATTTGACACTTCTCCTCCCAGAAATTCTCTTCCCTTGGTTTTGTCAACACTGTTCTTCCCTTGCTTTCCTTCAACCTCTCTGACAACTCCTTGTTGTCTTGTTTTCTTCAATGTCTTTGTATGTTATCTCTTCCTGTGTAACGAATCACCCTAAAACTTAGAGGCTTAAAACAATAAATTTTAACTAACTCAAAGTGTCTGTTGGTCAGGGATTGAGGAGCACCTTGGAGTGGGGGGATGGGGCCATTCTGGCTCAGGGTCTCTGATGAGAGGCAGTTAACACATTGACTGGGGCCACAGTCATCTAAAGGCTTGAATGGGCCTGGAGGATCCTCTTTAATGATGTGTCTTCCACATGGCTTTTGGCAGAAGTACTCAGTTCCTCTCCACTTTTTTCAGATGATTCAGTTCCTCACCAGCTGTGTGCTAGAAGCCTCAGTTCCTCACTACATGAGTCTTTCTGTAAGTTGCCTGAGTGTCTTCACAACATGGCAGAGGACTTCCCCCAGATCAAGCAAAGAAACAGACAGACAGAAAAGCTGCAATACCTTTTATGCCCTAGTCTCTGAAGTTGTACACTGCCACTTTTACTTTAATTCTATTTGTTGGAAGTTAGCCACTGAGCTCAGCCCAACACTCCAGAAGAGAGGAATTAGGTTCTACCTCTTGAAAAGTATCAGTTAATTTGTGGACATATTTTTATATTACCACAGACTTGTACATTTCATCCCTTGAATGTTACTGTTACCTAAGGGTTTCATCTCCATGCTCTTGCACTCTTGCTTTATTCGCTCTTTCTTGGTGATCTCAGCTACTCCCATGGTTTCAAGTGCCGTCTATATTGTTGAATATATCTGTCTATATTGAATCTCAAATCATTATTTGAGATTCATTACTCTAGCACTGACCCCTCTTCCAAAACTTGTATTTGTAAATATTTATTTATTTATTTTGAAAGAGAGAGTGTGAGGGGGGTAGGAGCAAAGAGGGGTGGGGGGGAGGGAGAACCCAAGCAGGCTCAGCGTTCTCAGCGCCGAGCCCAACACAGGGCTCAGTCTCACAAATTGTGAGATCAGGACCTTAGCAGAAATCAAGAGGAAGACACTTAACTGACTGAACCACCCCGGTGCCCCCCAAAACTTGTGTTTGTAATGTCAACTGCCTATCATACACCACCAGAAAGCCAATTCAGCCTAAACAAAATCATATTCTTGTTTTCCTCTCTCCTTGCTTCCAATTCAGCTTTCTTCTGTACCTTCAACCCAGTTATTCAAAATAGAAAACATGAAATTATCCTCAATTCACACCTCTCCTCACCTCTTATATTCTTTGATATATTCTCATTGTTTATACCTCTTAAATAACTCTCGATTTATTTCCTCTATCCATCATCACTATCTCTGTAAAGGGTGCCATCATTTCTCTCCAAGACTACTACCGTAGCGTAATCATTGATCTCTATGTCTAGTCTCTCCTCTTTCTAATTTATCTTTTGTCAGATTTATCTTGGCTAAAATATATATCTGAGATCATACATCTCTATAAAAACCTTGAATGGCTCACTAATAACTTCAATTTAAAGTCCACGTCCTTTAAAATGATATACAAGGTCCTTTAAAATCTGATCCTAAAACGTTTTTAGCTTCATCTCTTGTCACTGTGTTAACACATCTTCACCAAATCATTGGTGTTCCCCAAAAGTGTCATCTGCTTTCACAGTCATATGTTTGCACATACTATCTTCTCTGTCTGAAATATCCACTACTCCCCACTCTGCTTGGTAAATTTGTATATTCAGAGTTCAAACAGCACCTCCTCTAAGCTCCTCTCTCTGACTTCTGAGGTGTGAAGTCATTTTTATCACACCATTACATCTTGCATATACTGATAGCATATCTTTGTCACCTATATATATAATGAATGTTTTTAGGGCTGCTTCAATTTCAGATGTTCTGTCTTTATTTCTGTACATGAATAAATTTGTCAGACTATGTTTCCCACTTTTTAATTCAGAAAATGTTACTCCTCGTGACATTCCTTATACCCTCTAGGAATTCCAGAATAACTAACTGCAGGAAGACACTTTCTCTCACAGAATTTTTGGAATATTGTTAGATTTTATGTTGCAGACACGCACCATTAAAGAGGCAAAGAGTCATTTCAAGCCCAGAGCACAAGTAAATATTTTATTAGCATTTATACCCTTCTCCACATTGCCCATTCCCCATCTACCACAACCCCCAACACACCTTTGCAAACCCACATTTCATAATAAGCAGCTGAGATGTCATCAGGAGAACTGGAAGAAAGGAAGCCTACAAACGTGTCTCTATACCTAATTAAAGATGTTTATCTTCAGAAATCTCATCTATTAATTTTGTCCTTTTCTTGTGGAATGTTGGCATTTAGTGACATATATAGCACATCTCCATAATTACTGGAAAATTCCCCAGATGGAACTGGATGCTCAAAACATTTTGGCCCAGAGGCTTTTATTAAATTCATCTCCATAGATAAATACCAAAACTAAATTTACTCTTACAGAGAAAATGGGAAGGAACTCTCATCTCTCACCTTAGTTCTCAGCCATCATTTACTTTTTTTTTTTTTTTTTTTTAACACATTTACGGAGTTCCTTCTAAGAGACAGGTTGTGTTAGGCACTTTTAAGGCAAGAGACTCAGGATCCCTACTCCCAGGAAGCCTACATCCCAGGGCAAGAGACTAAGAAACCAATTAAGAAATAAAGAAACAAAAGCACAAAGTAATTACAGATTGTGGCAAAAGCTATTAAAGAATTGAGGGCTAATGAGATAGAGACTAACTGGGAGCAGGGGATGGGAGCCCTTTGTATATAATGGTCACAGATAGCCATTTGGAGGAATTGGTATCTGAACTGAGACCTCTGCCAAGAAAATGAGCCAGGCACGTGGAGATCTGGGAGAAGAGTCTATATACCCCAAAGAGGGCACAAGGGCAACCATATCCTAAATGGTTACCCTAACCACAAAATGCAGGTTACCAGCAGATGGCAGTATCCATATATACAAGAAAAGAAATATAGACCAAGACTGAAATATCTAACATCAGAATTTCATGTCTTAAATTGAATGTCCAGTGCAATTCATCCTAACTCTAAACGTGTAGCCATATTTTTAAACCAACTCCAAAGTCAAAATTACCCTGTCGACAACCTCCTACATGAAAGATTCTTCTTCCTAAGTATCCCTGTCACAGTTGCCTCTTCTCACTTTCCTCCCTGAGCTGCTTTTTCTATATTTGCCTTTTAAATGTTGTTCCCCTGCATTCCTATTATTTTTGCTATATATTCCCTCTCAAAGTTGTCTATTCCCACTGACACCCATATGTTCCAAAGTCTCTCCTGAGTTTCCAATAAGCCATATGTCAAATATCCACATGCCATTGGATTTCTCCACATGAATGTCCTGCTAGCACCCAAAATCCAACAGAACAAAAACTGCGTACATTACTGCCTGCCTTGTCTGCACACTCCATGCATTACCGATGTAACCTACCTAACATCATAACTGATTATTTGGCCATGCTTGACACGTGGAAATCCTCTCCTTACTTTCTGACTTCTTCCCCCTCAGCTCCCACACCTAGTAGCCCAATCTCTCAATTTTGCATTCCTAATATTTCTTGGAACAAATTCCTTTAGAAATTAATGAGTCCACACTAACTTACTTCTTTACACTATGACTTGGATCATATAGTAATATAAACTAATAATGTGCTTACTATCTGCCAGGCACTCTAATTCACATGCATTAGATCATTTCATTCTTCTAACAGCTTTATAAGCTACGAACAGTATTATTATTTCACTTTTATATATAAGGACGCTGAAGCTTTGAGGGATTCGGCAATTTGCCTAAAATCACTTACAGAAGTGGAAAGGATGAGGTTTAACCCACACACTTCTGACTCTAAAATTTGATCTTTTAAACACTGTATCACAGAGAAGTAGAAAGCTAACTTTCATAACAGAAAAATCAAGCAATTAACTTGATGGTTCTTTCCAGGAACAAACTTGCCACCTCAAAGGTTTTAGCATTCTGGGATAATTGGCACTAAAAGCAGATATGTAGGTGACATGGTATTTGATTAATTAAATCAGTTATTCTAAAATGTGTTCAGGTAGCAGACGTCTGGAAGTTGTGGTGTTATTTGGACAATAACAAAAAATGTATACATTTCACAAAAACCTAGATATGTGTCTAACAGAAAATAAGACTATTTTATATAATATCCTCAGATTATTTGTAATGTATACATAACATTCTTTCATCGCATGAAATATTTTATCCATTACTACTTGTTGCCTCTTTGTTCATTTGATGATCTGCTAACTAAAAATGTAGCAATCTACTAACTTTTTAAGAATAAATGTGAGGGAGAAAGCTTGAAATTGAGAAAAAGACTTTCTTGCAACAGCTCAAGCAAGAGATGTGGTCCTGATATAAGGTAGTAAGGTGAGAAGGGCAAAATTCGAAAAATATTTAAGAGGTAGAGTAATTAGGACTTGACTGGATTTGGAGGTTGAAGGAGGAACCAAAGATAACCAAAGACACTCTTGAGCTGAGGAAAGTGTAGAATCCTCAGTATTGAATTCAGAGGGGCGTGGGAAATCATCAGAAAGCTATTACTAGGGAAATGACATGAGTGATGGGAAATGGTTTTAACTTCAATGAAGCAAAAAATATTTGGAAATTGTACATCTTGATATCTTGACAAATGCCATAATAACTATTATCAGAATGACACCAAGGAATATTTCAAATAGCAACAGATAAGTCACCCACACAAGTCACCCATTTAAGAAAATTTTATGTCAGTGTAGGTTGAAGTGAAAGTTTACAGAATTGAAACTCAAACTGACAAGTTGAAAGAGATTTTACATGCTCTATTGAAACATTAGCAAATCTTTTGTAATAGTTTATTATTTTGGAGAGAAAAAAATGTCTTAAAGGAAACTGCCTACATGTCAGAAGCTTTTTGAAGAATCCAACACTTAAATCAAAATACTTTCTAATATGTACTGCCTCAACTCATAAAATGCATCGGTAACTTACATGTCCAGATTAGTCTTGTCTCTATGACAAGACTTTATTTAGAAAAGCTAGCAGTCCTGTCTCTGCTCACCATCAGAGCAACAGCCACAGCATAGATCGGTCCTTTATCAGTCCGGGTCTATTTGCTAGAGCTGCCATAACAAAATATTACAGACTGGATGGCTTAAACAACAGAAATTTAGATTCTTATGACTCTATAGGCTACAAGTCCAAGATCAAGGTATTGGTTTCTTCTGAGGCCTCTTTCCTTGGCTTACAGATGGCTGTTTTCTTGCTGTGGACATGTGGTATTTTCTTTGAGTGTAGGCATTTCTAATACCTCTTTGTGTGTTCAAATTTCCTCATCTTATAAGAATACCAGTTAGATTGGTTTAGAGCCAACACTAATAGCCTCATTTTAACTTAATCGGATCTTTAAAAGCCCTAGCTCCAAATACAGTCACATTCTGAGGTGCTGAGATTAGTGTTTTTAACATATGAATAAAGGGGGTATAATTCATCCCACGACAGAGTCCTTAGTTGCGGACAACTAAAATCAAGTCTAACTTAAGTCAAAAGGGAATTTATTGGAAAGATTGCTCACAGAATTTAAGGAATCCTGGAAATCTTAGTAAATCAGAATCTTGGGAAGCCTAGAAACTAGGCTAGGAAAACAAAAGCAGCAAGAGATAATAGCAAAGAATGCAATTAAAGTCTAGTACAGATGCTGCCACTGGCCTACCACCACTGGACTTGTAATACATTTAATGCTCTTTAGGGGAAGAAAGGAAATGGGTCAGAGGGGAGGGATATAAGCTAGAGTTTGTCAAATATAACATCTTTTGTAGCTTTGCTTTTAGAGCCATGTAATTATTTTATAGTTATGAAACAAGGGTTGTGTCAAAATGGCTCGGGGGTAACTTTCAAAACCTGCCAATGGGCCAATATGGGACAATTTGAGGATCAGTGCAAATTATAACTCTATTTGTATGAAATTATACCAAAATAAAAGTGAGTATCATTCAAAAAGAAACAAAACAAAACGAACTCCTCAACGCTTCCAGAGTCTTGTTTCATTCCTTTGAGAGCAAAAGCCTTACGCATAGGTAGGAGATAACAGGAAGAATCTGCCTAACTCTAAATTATGTATCTAGGATTTGGTTGAGATAAGGGAAAAGGAAAAACTTGCCCCCTTTAGCTGGTAAAGTAGGAATTTTAATGTAATGGGGAATTTCTCGCTCACACATACACACACAGGGAGGACCTTTGCTTTGTTTTCGATCTTGGATCTCTACCCCTTTCTCTTTCTTCCCCCATTTTTATTGATACAAGTAACATATAACACTGTGTAAGTTTAAGGTGTACAACATGATTTATGCATACACTGTAAAGTGATTACTACTATAAAATTAGTTAACACATTCATCTCACCTCACATAGTTACTTCTTTTGTATGTGTGAGAGACCTTTTAAGATCAACTACTCTCTCAGCAACTTTCAAGTATACAAAACAGTATTATCAACTATGGTCAGAAAGGACCTTTGGATGTTGGGTAGCAAAAAAAAAAAAAGGAAAAAAAGAAAAAAAATTCTACTTCAATACCAAATCTCCTAGAGCCTAGTGACTCAGATTTGAAAAATACATTCTGATGTCTTCTAAAGATGTAGTTTTGGGAATGGTATCTAAGGCAGTAAATTCGCAGCCTGTCCCTCAAATCAGCCAGACATTTTTTGCATCTTTTTTTTGAGCTCTTTTATGGTGGGCATTTACTTCAGGTTTGGTACTGGTCCCACTATTCCCTAATGTATTTCACTCATCTTGACACCCAAGTTTATATCCCTGCCTTCTGGGCATTTGAATTTGTAACCCCAGACTACAACATCAAACTTCATTTAGTGGACGTTCACTTTGAATTATGAAGAAGTAGAGTAGAAGGTCATCCCTACTCCTAATGCCATTTTCTATTATAGACCGCAAACAAGAATTACCTTATTTCAGAAAATAGTGAATTCAATGACTGAGACTTATTTCTAATCTATGAAGAAATAACTATGAAAGGGAGAGAACTATCAGAGAAGACACCACATTTAGAAATGTATATATTTCCACCTGAGGCCAGGAAGGATCTTTTTTCTCTACATATCACAACTTCAGGGCAAAAACAAAAGCAAAGGCTATAGGCAGAAGGTATAATAAGAATTATGAGCCTGGGGGCGCCTGCGTGGCTCAGTCGGTTAAGGGTCCGACTGCGGCTCAGGTCAAGATCTCACAGTTCATGGGTTTGAGCCCTGCATTGGGCTCTGTGCTGACAGAGCTTAGAGCCTGCTTCAGATTCTGTGTCTCCCTCTCTCTCTGCCCCTCCCCTGCTCATGCTCTGTCTGTCTCTCTAAAATAATAAACATTTTTAAAAAAAACAGAATTATGAGCCTGGGGCGACTGTTATAATTTATGAGATTCTAGATTCTTTGTATTTTCCCTATACTTGTTACTTATTATTATTCATTAGTTTCATGATTGCCAGTAAAAATTCTTCAAAAAACAAAGGACCCAAAGTGTATCTTTGAAAGCACTAAAAAAAAAAAAAAAAAAAGAATAAATTAAGGCAACTACATTCCACCCCTACAGGAAGTCTTAAAGGAGAGGATCTCCAAACAATCAAACTGATTATAACACTGAATAAAGGGGGAAGCAGGCTGGGTCCCTCTGTGCTCTAAGAACAACTACAAGAACAAAAGATAAACAAGGAAGTAAATAAGTAAGTAAAAGACAGCATAGTCCATCAACCTGAGACAGGAGACCAGATGAAGTAAATTTCATGAGTGTATACACAGACAGTCCCCAACTTATGATGGTTTCACTTACAATTTTTTTGACTTTACAATAATACAAGACTGATATGCATTCAGCAGAAACCATACTTCAAATTTTCAGTTTTGATCTTTTCCCAGGCGTTTATGTGATAAGATACTCTCTTCTGAAGCTAGGAAGAAGCAGCAGCCACAGCTCCTGGTCAGCCACATGATCACGCCATTCTGTTTTTATGCTTTCAGTACAACATTCAATAGATCGCATGAGCTATTCAATAGTTTATTATAAAATAGGCTTTGCATTAGATGATTTTGCCCAACTGTAAGCTAATGTAAGTGCCCTGAGCACGTTTAAGGTAGGCTAGGCTAAGCTATAATGATCAGGAGATTAAATACATTATGTGCATTTCAACTTAGACGATATTTTCAACTTACCATGGGTTTATCAGGACATAACCATAAGTTCAGGAAGCTCTGTATATACACACTTCAACATTATCTATCTTAACATAGAAAGCTACTATTCAAATAATCAATTGCACTAAGTAAGGAGATTCCTAGTTCTCTTCTTATGGAAATTAATGGAAAAGATTTTAATTTTTTAATGCTTTAGTTTTAGTTTTGAGAGAGAGAGAGTACACTCGTGAGCAAGAGCAGGGGAGGAGCAGAGAGAGAGGGAGACAATGGATCTGAAGTGGGCTCTTCGCTGACAGCAGAGAGCATGATGCAGGGCTGGAACTCACCCATCAACCAACCCCAACCGTGGGAACATGACTTGAGCTGAACTTGGATGCTTAACCGACTGAGCCACCCAGGCACCACAAAGAGATTTAAAACCTTTGTTTATAAAGATGACTCCTGGCACGACAATACTTCCTAACAAAAACAGTTTAATAATCATGGAACAATAACAGCCAAGCATTATATATTTTTAAAAAAATAGCATTTTGGTTTATATAAATATTAATGGGCACCAATCACTCATTCAAGTATTTTTTCAAACAAGACCACTTTTGTAATGTTAGTGATAGGAATTTAGACTTCAGAGTTTAAATCCCTGTCTCAGCCTTTACTATGACCTTGGGCATGTGCCTTCCTTTCTGTACTTCATCTATAAAATGCAAATAGTAACAATTCCTACCTCAAAGTCCTTGTAATAACTAAATAAAATAATGTGTGCAGTGTTCCCATAGTTCCCAGACTTTCAAGCACTTCATGAAACCTGTTGAGATGTGCTCTTCACACACAAACTATGTTTGGTTAATTTCACATTAAATTTGGGTTTTTAGGTTTCATCTAGGCAACTTTCCTAAAATCTGAAAATAACTTGATAAGTATTGGACATCAAAAGATTTCAAGTTCCCCTTCTCTGGGAGGTTACTCCTGGCGCCCTTCAAATAAAACTTTTTCATTTCTTTATAAACCTTCACAGGAACCTGAAGCATGCTGTGCTGGCCGGCCGACTGGCCCTGTTCCATCTGTGCACGAGAAGAAAGTAACTGCATAGTTTGGCCCTGAGTTTTGGTGGCTGCTCGGTGATCATTCAGGATAGAGACAGTAAGGGCGACCATTAACCGAGCAAGCAGGATAAAAGAATCTCCCATCTTCAGCGAAAAAGAACGCGAAGGAAGGACCCAAGCGCAGCCGGCACCAACCAGCTCGCCCCACTGATCCTGAGGCCTGCCACAACCTAGAGAGCCAGGTGGATGAGCGACATCACAAGTGACGCCAAGTCATTTTCCCACGTCCCTTCCCTGCCCCCTCCAGGCCTGCCGCGGCACAAGCGCACGCGCAGCTCCACTTCCGGGCTCCGCTCCTCGCTACCCACCATGCTCTGCGGCACCGACCTGTCGCAAAGGCCGCGTTTCTGTGGTGAGTGAGCGCCTCGCTTTCCGTGCGGTGCGGCGGCGACGGAGGCCCGTGTCCTCTTCCTCCTGCCGCGGGGCCAGATCCCCTGACGGTGTCCAGCTGCGCTTAAGTCTGGCCGGTGCCACCTCTCTCCGCAATGCCCCCCAAGAAACAGGCTCAGGCCGGGGGCAGCAAAAAGGCGGAGCAGAAAAAGAAGGAGAAGATTATTGAAGTGAGTACCCACCCCCCCTCCCCCACTCATGCTGAGAGCCCTCAGGGAAGCAGCCTCCTGGTCCCCGGCTCCATGACTCCTGCTCGCGTCTTCCGGGGCGACGTGTCCCTCTGTTTGGCTCTGTGTAGCCCACTGCCCCTTCTCCAGCCCCGTGATGAAGCTCGCTACCTCTCATCGCTATAGTGACGCTGCTGGCGCCCCCGCACCCAGCCTTTGCTTTGCTTCTCCGCCCACACGCCCGCCTTCGCCGACCCCGGTTCAAGAGGGCACCCCCACTCCAGTGCCCGCTTCAGGGATTTTGTCCTCCAGTCCTTAAAATTGAAGACGTTTCTAGGCTTGTGTTTTTACGCTGAATGGGGTCGGGCTAGACTCCTTCTAGCAGGCCGGCTCAGGACGAGCTTTGTGTTCTTTTTTTACCTAACACTTAGGAGTACTAGTTACTTCTTTCGAGCCAACAAATTACCATTTCGTGGTTTTCCGATCCATTTCTAAACTGGTACAAGTTGCATAGAGAGTGGAGGTTTCTTTAAGGTCGCAGCCCACCGATTTGTACATAGCTCTTGATATATACGTTGTAAATTACATCGACAGTGCTTGAAGAGATTACGTTTCAATGTCACCGGCTGTGTTGTGTCGTATCTGAATTTATTATATATATTCATTTAGCGCACTGAACCTATATAGCTCTTTAATGGCAGAGAATACTGTTGACGTTCTTGAATGTGTTGTATTTGCCTTCCAACGACTGCTAGTGAGTTTCTGAAGAGAGTGAACCATCAGTGAGTTTTAAGTAGTTCTTCCTAAGCTTTGGATGTAATTGGAAAAAAACGTGACCATTTTTCTGCGTGTGGTATACCGGAATAATGGACAGTCTTTGTGGAATCGTTACTTTTTACTACAGCCCGACCAAAATGCCTGTTGGGTGTTTTGAAATGATAAGTTTATTTATAAATGTTTACTATTTTTCATATTTGGTATTTACAGCTGTGAAAAATAGCATGAAAGCGCTCAGGGCTGCATAGTATAAACTTAATCAGTACTTGTGTTTGTTTCTTTTCACATAATTTTTAACGTTGCTGGTTTAACCTGCCTATAAAAAATTCTAGTAATCTTGGCCAAGTTCCAATTCTGAAGCAGAACCTGTGTTCTAATTGCCAATTTGTACTATTTAGAACTGTGAGGAAGCAACATAGCCAGAACTTTAAAGGCAGACTGACTGTCATCTTCACATCTGTGTCTAGTATTATCGTTTTGAACAATCTGGACTACTGGCACTTAAGTAGATCCCTGGGAATGGTGATCTGCTAGCATTCAGTGCTGTGTAAACCAAGGATATTTTAGGGATGACATTTTACTTGTCAGTTTTCTTTACTGAGAATGAATTAACATGATACAAAGTGAAATTTCCTTGTAGATAAGAAATTAAATGTTACCTGACAAAGTACCTCATGTATTATTGAGCTTTAACTCTATGAAGTTATTTGTTTCATTTGTAATTGGTAGGAGTATTTTTGTTTTAAGTAATTGTGAATGAAAGTCATTGATAGTATTTATCAACTAAGAATGTCGATAATGGCTTTGTTCATCTTGTACAAGGTTATTCTTAAGGTAAAGAGGAAGCAGCCTTAGTTTCATTAATGAAGACTTAGCCAAAGAAAAAAACAAAATTAAGACAGTTGCATTCTTTCATTCTTTAACTGACCAAAAAAACCCTAACAGAGTGGTGAACTTAGCCTGTCCCCCCCACTCTCATTTATCATAAATGATGAGCACCTTTTTTTAATTTTTTTTTTATTTTAATGGATGTAAGGTTTTGCAGATGGAAGTGTGTTGCATGGATATTTACTACCACTCGAGAGGTACAACAATACTGTGAATTAGTGTTAAGTTTTATCATTTGTTGTAAAACTAGATTTATAGAGAAAATTCTGTTACCCAGCCTAGTTAGGAAATAATATATTCCTTTTTGTTAAATACTATAATAGGTGCCTTTTGTTTTTGTTTTTGTTTTTTTTTTAACTTTGCTAAAGCCCTAGCATGTCTTGATGGTTAGTGCATGGGGTTAAGGATAAAAATTGATTATCCGGAGCTAAAACTGATGTACCTCTCATCAGCAAAATGGAGTGAATTTCTGTATTACAGAGTTATATGATTCATGGGTTAAATGAGATGACATGTAAAATACCTGACATATGATACATACCCAATAAATGGCAGCTACTATTATTTATTAGAATTATAAATAAGAACTAGTTAGCAGAAATAATCAGACTGACCTATGCTGTCTGTACAGGGCTTACTTTCTGTCACTTGAAATAATTTCTTTCTATTGCCTACATTTTTTCTTTCCTTCTTTAAACCTCCCAAAATTTATGAATTCATTTGGATTAATAGGTATTTTTTTTCTGAAATGAGTATATCGAAAAGGTTATGGTTCTGTTAGACGTTCGTTCATGCAGTTGTCCCAAATGGCATATAGCATTTGCTTTCTTACAGCTAACATTTAATAAACTGAAGTCAGCTTTGAGAAATAAAGGGTTTGATTATGGAAAGAGAGAAATAATCTTTGTGTTTGGGACAAGTCAATAAAGGATATCCAGCCAAGGACTTGTAGCAGCAAGGAAGTAGTAATAAGACACCAATAGAGATGGGATCTAGATGTGTGAAGGATGGAGGAAGAGAAATGATTGGTTGCCAATGAAAAACTTAAGTCCAAATCAACTGTTGATTACTTGAAGCTAGATTAACCAGCTGCAGAATATCTCTTGTATGAATGGACAACAAAAATACATTAGACACTAAGTACGGGGGGGGGGGGGGGGCGGTGGTGGGTGAGCGTGACCAATTAATGAAATAAAACAATGCTAGCCTCTATTTACTCTAGTGACCCAAAAGGTAGACCACAGTTATCTTGGAGCACTAGTCAGTATTGACCTGCTTTCCCAAACCCTTCCTTTTTTCAGATATCTTGTTTAAGGAGTGGAGGCTGGCTGTAAAAGAAGCATGAATATATAATAAGGTGGGAAAGGGAAGAAGGCTCAGTTTTTTTAATGTTTATTTATTTTTGAGAGAGAGACAACACAGAGTGTGAGCAGGGGAGGAGCAGAGAGAGGGAGACACAGAATCTGAAGCAGGCTCCATGCTCTGAGCTGTTAGCACAAAGCCCGATGCAGGACTCTAAGCCATGAACCTTGAAGTCATGACCTGAGCCAAAGTCAGATGCTTAACCAACTGAGCCACCCAGATGCCCCAGAAAGGGTTAGTTTTAAATGAAGTCTGGAGTTCACTGAATGTTAAGGCTGTGGATCCTCAGGGAGCCATCCTTTTTTAAGAAATACTACCTGTTTTCTAAACTCCTTTGTATTCAGTTTCCCAAATCTGAAACACGCACACAGACACCTACACACACTGTTCCTTCCTTATAACCTAACTTTTGGGGCCTTATTGATCCAGTGAGGACTATTTGTTTTATTTTAACCATGATTTGGATTTGATTGTAACCTCCAGTCTTCCTGTCTCATATCCCCCAGACCCCCAAATCCAGGGTAATCTTCAGGTTAGTGTTTGTCCTAAATTCAAGAAAAAGGGAGAAAGTCCTTTTAAAGTATTCCAAATTATAAACCATTCTATTTTCACTAGGTGTTTTTGATATCCCAGATCAACAATGTGGTATTCAGAAAGTTTTTTTTGTACCAACCTGCACAATAACCTAATTAGGTTTCTCTGGGAAATAGTTTTTCACAGTGGGAAGAACAAAGACTTTGCTTGGAGTCAAATATACCTTGGTTCGCATATCATCTGTGTCACTTAATAGTTAACTCTTACTGAGCCAGACATAGTTATCGATGTGTTGGAGAAAGGAGAGAAGACAGCCATCTACAAGTGATAAACTTATGCAGCTTCTTTAATTCTCTCAGTAAGATAAGTATTATTACCCTTTTTATAATTGGGGAAACAGGAACAGAGATTAAGCAATTTGCCCAAGGTTACTAAACTGGCCATTGGCAGAGCCAGGATTTCAACCCTGTAGGTCTGGCTGCAGAGTCCTTACTGTTAACCAGTGTGCTATACGACTTCTTTATAGTGAATCTTTTAACTTTTGGGGCGCCTGGGTGGCGCAGTCGGTTAAGCGTCCGACTTCAGCCAGGTCACGATCTCGCGGCCCGTGAGTTCGAGCCCCGCGTCAGGCTCTGGGCTGATGGCTCGGAGCCTGGAGCCTGTTTCCGATTCTGTGTCTCCCTCTCTCTCTGCCCCTCCCCCGTTCATGCTCTGTCTCTCTCTGTCCCAAAAATAAATAAAAAATGTTGAAAAAAAAAATTTAACTTTCATAACAATCCTAAGAGGTTAGAGTGAGACCCACTTTATAAATAAGAAAACTGTGGCAAAGAAGGTAATTTGCCCAGTTTTGTTTGAGATTAGAACTTTGGCAGTCTGACTCCAGAACTCATAAATCGTCACACTATACGGTCTGACTTAAGAAGAATTATTGAAGATTTCTGAGCTTCAGTATCCACATTTACGGAGTGAGATAATAGTACATCATAGAATCGTTAAGAGGATTCAGTAAAATAATATTGAGGTGTTTAGGTTTCGTGAATGCTAAATGGATGTGTCCCCTGTCTCCGTGGAAAAAATAATTTCTGAGCTCCAACCTAATTAGAGACTTTAAAAACACAACTCATTCATTATCTCTTAGGCTGGTTAATTATGTGCTAAAGCAGTGTAATTAAACCTGAAAAACTGTTTTTCTTCAGGGATCTGGAGCTTATATACCTCCACCAGAATCTGTTGTCATGAGTACTTCTTTCTAGCTGGTCAAGTCCCCTTAGAGGACTTTTGTCTTTCCTAAATCTTTATATGTCAGTATCTGCCTTGATATTTGGCCTTGTTTATTCATAGTTTGTTCATTTTCTGTCGTTAACGTTTGGGGCATGGTTTGAACTCCAGTTATGCTTTTCTCTGGCGAGGCATATGTAGATGCTGTTGCACTTTTGATACTGATTTCTTTTTATCTAGGGTTTTCCATCTTCCCTGCCCCCCATGAGAGCTCACTTTTTGTAAAAGGAAAGTATGGCATTTCACACTAGTTGATGTATGTCCTCACCTCTCTTCATATGTCACGTTATACTTGACCATCTTTTCTTCTTACTGAATTGAATGTTAAATTTTCTTACCTAAAAACAAGGAAAACCAGCCATTAAAAAACTCAATTTCAGCTTGTATGTACCTTCTTTTTAAAAAAAAATTTTTTTTAATGTTTTTTTTTTTATTTTTGCGACAATGCAAGAGACAGAGTGCAAGCTGCGGAGAGCAGGTAGAGAGAGACACAGAATCTGAAGCGGGCTCCAGGCTCTGAGCTGTCAGCACAGAGCCCAATGCGAGGCTTGAACTCAAGAACCGTGAGATCATGGCCTGAGCCGAAGTTGGACACTTAACCAATTGAGCCACTCAGGCTCCCCACCTTCTGTCTTTTTTTTTATATATACATAGGTTATAGAAAATTCATGTAGAATTTTGTAATATGGGATATTAAAACACGAGAATAGAAATTTAAGTAGGGGAAAGTGAGATTTTGATACATGGATGGATATAGGTGTGATGAATGAATAAAAAGAGAACTTTGTAGAGCTAAACCCCTCTTCAACTTATAGTCTTAAGAACATTGATCTATTTTATTGATTCTGAGATTCTGCAAAGTTATGTTGTGTTGGAATGTCTTCACATACTTATCCTATCAATACTGTTGTTCTTTTCCAACTTGTCCACATAGGTATTCTTTACCTATAATACTTTCTTCCTATTATCTTGTCCCTTTCCTCAGAAATAATACCAAAATAAAGGCTTCAAAATAGTCCATTTATTTCAGACTAAATTCCTCTCAGAGGGTCTCAGGTCCCTTTCAAAAGTAAAGACCTTTTTGCCTCTTCTTCCTTTTTCAAACCCACCCATAACAGAGAATGAGAAAGAGATGCAAACTCCATTTTAAAATTAAACATCTAGGGGTACCTGGGTGGCTCAATTGTTTAAGTGTTCAACTTTGGCTCAGGTCACAATCCTCATGGCTTGTGAGTTCAGTTCTGCTTCGGGCTCTCTGCCTTGAGTGTAGAGCCCGCTTGAGATCCTGTGTCTCCCTCTCTCTCTCTGCCCCTTCCCCACTTGCATGTGCTTTCTCACTCTCTCTCTCTCTAAAAAATAAACACTAAAACAAATTAAACTTCTATTTCAACCTCAACCTACAAAGTTTGGTAGTGTATGGATAAGTGGGTAACTGGCTCAGTAGAACAGAGCATTCAGGCCTGAGTGCCACCTAGGATTGTGTCATTAAGAACCAAGTGGATTTGCTCTGCAGAATTCTGGAAAAACTCAATAATGGAAGGCACTGGTTAATGCAGAAGATGAGAGGCTGGAAACTGAGGGTTACAAGTCTTAGAAGTAGCTGATGGTTCTTATCTATGAAGACTAAGCCAGATAATTTTCCCAATGAGAAATCAGGGGTGGAATAAATCAAGAAGCCTCTGTTTCTGGAACTCTAGGCACAAAGGAGGTGGAGGGGAGAGTAGGAGTGGGGGTGGTTAAAATATGAGACTGAAAGGAATCTGTGCAGTGAAATGAGCTAAGAGCTAAGAGCTAAATGAGCTCTCTCACCTGCTCTCTTCTCAAGATCTTTAGTCAGGCTTAATGCACTCCTAGGCAGAGGATCCTTCTGAGAAACAGAAAAGCCATTTAAAAAAAAAAAAAAAGACTTCAGATACCAGTATTTGGTGATTTCCTGATAGCCTTGCCACCCATTCATCTAAGGATGGAACCCACACAGCAAGCCTCCTGTATTAGTTTCCTAGGGCTGCTGTAACAAATTGCCACAAACTGGGTGACTTAAAACAACAGAAACTTATTTTCTCACAGATGTGGAAGCTAGAAGTCTAAAATCAAGGTGTAAACAGGGTCATACTCCCTCTCAAAGCTCTAGGAAAACATCTTTTCTTGGGTCTTCCAAGATTCTCGTGGTTTCTGGCACTCCATGGCATTCCTTAGCTTATACCTACTCAAATACACACTCAGACTTGTAGAGTGGCTTCTGAATGTTTTTGTACTAAATGCTTATGAATAGATAGCCAAAGATCATTAGTGCCTTGCACATAATAAGCATTCCATATGTGATAGCTGCTATCATATTAATAGCTTTCACAAATTACTATATTAATATTCCAAATTTAAATAAGGTATCGCTTTTAGTTAGGTATACCTCAATTTTAGTATTTCCATATTAACAACAGCTAGGAATGTGTACGTTTCAGTAATTTGAGTTCTATAAATTTAACTGTTTTGAAGGTCTCCTGGCTGGCTCAGCATGCAACTCTTGATTGTGGGGTTGTTAGTTTGAGCCCCACATTGGGTGTAGAGATTACTAAAAATAAACTTAAAAAAAAGTTGTTTTGAAAAGATAACTTACCGGGGCGCCTGGGTGGCGCAGTCGGTTAAGCGTCCGACTTCAGCCAGGTCACGATCTCGCAGCCCGTGAGTTCGAGCCCCGCGTCAGGCTCTGGGCTGATGGCTCGGAGCCTGGAGCCTGTTTCCGATTCTGTGTCTCCCTCTCTCTCTGCCCCTCCCCCGTTCATGCTCTGTCTCTCTCTGTCCCAAAAATAAATAAAAAACGTTGAAAAAAAATTTAAAAAAAAAAAGAAAAAAAAAAAAAAAGAAAAGATAACTTACCAAAACAGAACAAAACAGTGCAGAACTTAATGTATCTTATGCAGTATTTCCCAAAATGTGTTCAGCACTACATAATCCTGTAGGATACTCTGAGAAGAATGCATTCTGAGGTAAAATAAGATGTGGAATTGCTCCTAACTATATCCCTTCTGGTAAAGACTCTAAGATATTGTACGCTTAAGAATTAAAAATACTGTTAACCAAGCATTTTCCTAAACTTACTTGACTGTAGGTCATCTTGTCATGTATCACAATTCTGCACATCCAGAATTTATATTCAGAAACAGACTTTGGAAAAAGCATCATAGAGTAACAGGTTTAGTAATGATAAGTATGTATTAAATTGTAAAGAATCCTGGGTCATATGTTGCCTTGACTTGATGTTTTAGCGTTTTGCATGTCTATATAGCATAAGAAGGAATAGTTTTCTTACCAATAATTAAATGAAAGAATGACTTTTAGATATGACTGAAAAAAAAACAGATAAAAAATAATATAAATTGCTAAGTTATTTCTGTACTCTTTTTCATTCAGGATAAAACTTTTGGTCTAAAGAATAAGAAAGGAGCAAAGCAACAGAAATTTATCAAGGCTGTCACTCACCAAGTTAAGTTTGGTCAACAAAATCCACGTCAGGTAAATAACTTAAATTTCTGCATTTTCTTCATATGAATGTAATAAGGCATCTGTTACAGATAAAAGTATTCGGCATGGTAATTGTATTTCAAAATGTAATCCTCCTCTAAAACTTTTCTGCATCTTCCCTTTGTTACTCAGCAATACCTCTTAGATATTCCTCCAAGCCATTTTGATATAGCTCTAATTTATTCTAATGGCTGCGTACTGTTCTAGGATGTGGATGTACTATATCCATCTGTTTCAACTATTTGTAAATGATCTCTTTGTTTCCAGCGTTTTGACACTAAGAACAATTCTGCAAGAAGTATCCTTGTACATGTGTTCTTCTAGGCATTTGTGCTTTTTTTTCTGTGGCGTAAATTATCTATGACACATTTCTAGATCAAGGGAAATGGATTTCATTTTTTCTTCCAAAGGAAATGGATTTCTAATTTAATAAATTATGTCCCTTTCTGTAGAGATTGTAATACTTCACATTTTCATTTTCAGTACATGAGTTATAGATACTAAAGTTATTTTTAAGGTTTTCCAATCTGGTAAGTGTAAAATGAGATCTCATTTTTACTTTGTTTCCCTCACTACTAGGAGTTTGAGTATCTTTTGGTTTGGTTTGGTATGTTTTTGTTTTGTTTGAGTATCTTTTCATATGGTTGTTGACTGTCTGGGTTTGTACTTTTCTGACTTGTCTATTCATATCCTTTACTTTTCTGGATGTCTTTTTCTTGTCATTTATGAGAGACACTTTATGTCTGCATTATAGATAATTTGTGATGTTTCTATTATATCTGCTATACAACAATTTTTACTTTTTGTATTGTTAGATATGTCTAGATTTTTTAAATAATCTGCACTACTAGATCATGTATGTTTTCTTACAGTCTATAATTTGTCATAAATTTTTATGTCACAAAGTTAATTTTCTTTCAAATGAATAGCCACTCATACCAGCATCATTTACCACTGAATTGAGATACTACTATTGACATATAGTAAAGTCTCAAATATGTTAGGATCCATTTCTGGATTCTCTTTTATGTTCTATTTATTATATGTCCATAAACTAGTGTCACATTGATTTTGATTCTTGTGGCCTACTAACATATTCTATTAGATAATAAAGGGAGTTCTTTCCCCCAGATGTTACTTCTTTTATATTTTTCTTGGCCAACTTAGGCATTTATTCTTCATATGATTTTGAAATAATTGTATCTATTGGCAGTGCATTCAAAAAAAGTTAGTCCCTTTTCTTCAAGTTATTTAAATCTTTCACTTTCTTGAATTTAAGATTTTACAGACCTGCATCTTTACTTTTAAAATGTACTTTTTTCACCACTCTGTCCTTTTTCTTAACTTTTGGAAATACTTTTCTTTTCATTTGTGATATCAGAATATATATTTGTGATCCCAGTCTGAAACAAATTTCTGTCACTCAGATTATCTCTTTAAATTAGTGCCTCCAACATAGAGACACAGCCAAAAACTATTAATCTTCCATGGTGCTAATTTAGTAGCCTGGTTTAATAAAAACTCATGCTGAGATCTTGGAGTCAGATCAATTTGGGTATGAATTCCCCTATCTTCTTTGTTATATGATCTCAAGTTATTTAGCAACACTGGTCTTAATGTGTACAGTGGAAGGGCACTTACCCTCGTAAGGTTCCTATGGTGGTTAAATGAGAACATAACATAAATCTTCTGGTGTAATACAGGTGTGTGGAAATAATTCACTTTTCTTCCCTTATCCCTTTTTTCAATCCTATTCTGCTCTCCATATTTTCACTTGTGGGAAGTATATTGACTGGTAATTTTATATTTCATAGACCTGAGAAAGTCATAACGTTCGTGGTGGTGGTAATTGGGATTCGTAGTACATTCAGGATTATATTTTTTGATAATTTCTTGGGTACCTGGGCTTTTATCTGTGAAATGAGCAGCAGTCCTGCTGTTAGAGCCAGGCAATAGGCACCCTACTGTAGGCCTTGTGTTGCAGAGGATGACCCTACTCTTTTGCCTCCAGACATAGCTCTCCCACAGGCAAAGAGTCAGTGAGGTCAAGGGAATTTGTACCATCTCTCTCCACAATAGTTCAGGGCCTGCAGAGGTCATATTACCCATGTTTATCTTAGAGTATCCTGTGCTGCCAAGTAGCACATATGCCTGAAGTAGTCAAAGGTAGGGTGTGTGTTCACTTCAGTGACACATGTATGACAAAAGAAGGGTGTGTGCTAGGAGTGTGGACAGAACCTGAATCCACACCATATCCTACCCCATACCTTCCACCTTCATGCACTCACATGATGGGATGAAATTCAGGGTGGGAAGAGGAGGAGGAGGAAGGCGTTGACTGCTGCTTTACTGCCATGCTCCAGTGTAGAACTCCATGGAACCTGAGCATTTTAAATTTGAACCTGTCCTTCCAGGTCACAAGGTATATTTCTTAAACAGAGGTATAAACCATACTTTGTTTAGCATTAGCTTGATTTCTAACTTACAAATATTCTAACTTAAAAAAATGGTTTATGAAGCCTCCGTTGTACTCTTGCTCTAGGCCCCGTAAATGTTAGACATGTGCCTAGTGAGCAAAAGATATTTTCGTTAAGATAAAATGACTTAAATTTTTTCTTTTTAAAAAATGGTTTACAATTTTTCTGTTTAAACACATCCCATCACATCATCAAAGTCAGGATTTGGGATGTCTTTAACCTAGCATTTAGTCATTCCCTTCCTAAAATTTCTTCTTTCTCCATGAATACTTCTTTGTGCTGGATTTCTGTCTATTTCTTTGATGTTTCTTGGACCCTTTTGTAGGCTTTTTAAGGTTCTGTTGCCTCATTTAATATTGGTATTCTTCAGGGAACTGTGCTCTTGTCACTTTTTTTTCCTTGTCACTTCTTCATGCTGTCCTATCTCATATACCCTAAAGTTTTAATTATCTATAAGCTGTTTCTAAAATTTTTATTTTAAAGCAGACCCTCTCTCCAGATACCAAGATCCATGTCCACTTGCCTTCTGAGTATTAGCTCTATCCAGATGCTCTGTAAGCATCTCGCACTCAGTATGTCTAAAACTGAGCTCCTCTCTAATTTCTACCCTGAAACCTGTTCCTCTTGTATTCCCTGTCTCGTTTAACAGCACTAACCATAAATGTAATAATTCTAGACTCCACCCTCTTGGTTGCATTTTATATCTAGTCAGTCACTTAGTAGTGTCAGTTCTGCCTCTTTAAGAGCTCTCTCTCTCACTTCTCTCATCTTTTCTGCATCCTTGCTACTAATGTCTATGTTAAGCTCTTGTGTTTTCTTGCCTACAGCAGTTGCATTAGCCTCCTAATTTTCCTTGCCATTCTTTGGCTCCTTCTAGTCCACTTTTCACACAGTTGCCATTGTGATCTTTATAAAACACAGTCTGATTATGTCATTAACTTACTTTAAGCCTTTGAATTTTCCCTGTCACCTACTGATACAGTCCAAAGTTTTCATTGATGTTTCTCATACCCTGTTCCTTCTGGTCCCTGTATCTTTGCATTGGCTGGCTCTCTCTGCATTCCTTTCCTTGCTCATCAGAAGAATTCATCCATAAAGTATTAGCTCAGTCTGATTTTTATAGGCATGGAGGTAGGCATTCCTTGTTCGCAGAGAACCACATATTATATTATAGTTGTTGACATGTCTGTCTTCCCACTAAATTCTGAGCTTCTTTAAATAAGCATCTTTATCTTTTCATCTTTGTATTCCCTGTCATCTAACATAGGACCTGACATATAAATATTTGGATGAATCCTCTAATCATATTAGGTATGTAAATCGTGTGCCTGGGACTGTGTCATATGTCATATTTGTTTTGTTTAATCTCCCACATTGACCTAGCTCAGTGTTTTCCCACAAGGGTACTGTAGGTATTTTGGGTGGTACAGTTCTTTATTGCGTGGGACTGCGCATTTCCTAATGTTGGCATTTCTGATCTTCAAAACGTACCCACATGTTTCTGGGGAGTGGGTGGTTGTCATAAGAAAATCCCAGGTGAGAACCATTTACTAAAAAAGCTGGGCATGTAGCAAATGCTTAATAAATGCTTATTGCTGTAAGCTTTTGAATATGCTTTTTACTTGGCATGGTACCATTTATAAATTTTTTTAAAAGTCAACTGATATAAAATCTCGCAGTTTCGTTTAAAAGTTTAACCACACTATTTAATATATACGAAAAGCCATTGTAACACTGATACTAAGAGGTAAGGACTATGTACGTGTACATGTGTGAATGTTTTGTTATAATGTACTATTGTATAGTGAAAACAATTTTATTATATGAAATCAAATTACATATTATACCTGGGAATATTATAGGTAGCACAAAGTGAAGCTGAAAAGAAGTTGAAGAAAGATGACAAGAAGAAAGAATTGCAAGAACTAAATGAGCTGTTCAAACCTGTAGTTGCTGCTCAAAAAATAAGTAAAGGTAAACTTTAAATGTGAGGGTATTATTTTTATCAAATAATATCAAATATCAATATCAATAATATCAAATCAAATATTCATGGTTAAAAACTCTTAATTTATTTTATGAATACACAGACAAAAAAAAAAAAAATAGCAGAAACAGACCCATAAATTACAGAGAACAAACTGATGGTTGCTAGAGGGAAAGGACTGGGGGGCGATGGGCAAAAGGGTGAAGGGGAGTGGGAGGTACAGGCTTCCATTTATGGAATGAATAAGTCATGGAGATAACAGGTACAACATAGGGAGTGTACTCAGTGGTATTGTAATAGTGTTGCATGGTGACAGATGGCAGCTATACTTGTGGTGAGCATAGCATACAGACTTGTCAAATCACTGGGTTGTACTCCTGAAAATAATGTAACATTGTGTTATCAACTATACTTCAATTAAAAAAAAAAAGTCAATTTGTTTTAATGTCTATTTTCTTCAGATTATAAGCTGATGTGTCTGCTATGGAAATGATCCTTCCTTTGTCAAAATCTGTATCAGTGACTTTTTTATGAGTCCTTTGTTTATCTGCTCAGCTATGTGATTGTACAACTATAACTCCAGCTACTAGCCCCCCACTTAAGGCAAAATTAAGGATTAGACAGTCCACTAATTGATCTATAATATCCATTCTTTGGTGGTGGCCAAGGCAAACCTATGGTTCTATAAATTGTAAGTTCTAAACTCTTGGCAGTATACCTCCATGTATATTTCTCTTTTGCCTCTGCTTCATTGACTCCAACTAGACAATGACTGTGGAATGTGTAGGGGTTTGTTTGGTTTCCCACCCCTGGAAATAAGAGTAAGAACGGTAAGAATAAAAGAAACAAGTACAGATATGAAATGCTGTAGAAGGGACTTTAAAGAAATGTCTTAACAGTCACTTGTAAGTGGTATTTTCCTCTCACATCAGTGAATAGAAAAATAACCAGTTCACCAACAGTAATTATATCTCAGATAGAAGCTATACTTTGTGATCTGGCAGATTGTAATACAAATATCGTGTGCCATTTGACATAGGTGCAGATCCCAAGTCTGTGGTGTGTGCATTTTTTAAGCAAGGACAGTGTACTAAAGGAGATAAATGTAAGTTCTCTCATGACTTGACTCTGGAGAGAAAGTGTGAGAAGCGAAGTGTTTACATTGATGCAAGAGATGAAGAACTTGAAAAAGGTATTTTTTTAAGTCCTTTTCTTAAAACTGTCTTTTGGTTGTTACCAAGATATTTAGTACTTGAAGAATATTTTGGTCTTTATGAGGGCTGTGTTTGTATAGATAGATAGATAGATAGATAGATAGATAGATAGATAGATAGATAGATAGATAAAATTGTTTTCCATAAAGCCTGAATTTATAGCATTATGTCTTGATTAAATGAATTTTGAATTTTTCTCACCCTCTCTTCCAGTACCACCTTCTTACTTGTCTAAACTACGTAGGATTTTGGTGAATAATTTCATAACACTGTTTATTCCTACCTATGGCATAATTTAAAGAAAATGTGTTAGGTCATAAGTCTTATGATACAGTTTTCTTGTTTAAGGAGATATGCAATATGTTTTGGAATCAGTAGATAAAATTATAGTATTTAGTTTTCATATCTCTTTTTATTTAGATACTATGGATAATTGGGATGAGAAAAAACTGGAAGAAGTAGTGAACAAGAAGCACGGTGAGGCGGAAAAGAAAAAACCAAAAACTCAAATAGTATGTCCTTTTCTTGAATTGAGTTGCTGTGATATTTATCATTAGGGAGAATTATGTGGCAAGGTATTTGCTGCCATTTTCTACTGGATTATTTTTTAAATTATTGGATCTTTTGATAAAGATAAAGTGCATCAAGCTTTGTTTTTGGAATTTACAAGTGTAAGTTATATAAAATTAGATTCTTAATTCAAAAGTAACCTTTGAAAACCATGTGACTAAAGTCTTCAAATACCATATTTTAAGGTGATTTTACTTTCTATCAAATATGGATGAATACAATTACATATTCAGATAAGAATTCTTTCCTTATTTTTTTGTGCAAAATGAATGGAAGGAGAATTGATAAACACTCTGTTTTAGTGGTAGGTAGACTTTAAATCAAGAAGGTTGAAAATATTGTGACATTATGAATTGCAAAATGAGCTTTGGGTAGGTAATGGCTCTAGTATTCCAGGAAATGTACTTTTAAAAATCGGTGCCTGTTTCTCAGACTTTCCATTCATGTCCACATATTTATCTGTAGGGAGGTTATGGTGAAAAACTGTGGCGTGCTAGAAAATTTCTGAATACTAGTTTAACTTATATCTGTTGTATTTTTTCGGGAAAAGAGTATTGTTTGTTAGTCAGTTTTTCTTATTTCTGAAGTTTATTACATGAGGCTTCAATACAGTTGTATCCTTTGTTGTTCCTTTTGTACCTTGCTTCCTTTCTCTCTTCATAGATGTGAGAAATTGCCTATAATTTCAAATAATTCAAATAATGTATCATTACTGCACGTAATTAGTTTTTAAGAAGGATCAAGCCAAAACAAAATCATTGGTTTTAGTTTTTTATAACCATTTATATTTTTTCACTTCTTTAAAAATCAGACTGGGTGTATATTTACAAAGGCTAAACTGAGACGTGTCCTTTTGTATAATACAGAATTTGGAACAGTGTTGAAAATTTTATGTAGATCCTCTCTAAAGGGAGTTTGCCATTGTATTAAGAATTTTAAGATTATATGTACATTTCTGCACAAAGTGTGCTCTGTACATAAGTGAGTAACATAAGGATGTGAATAAGAATGTACTTGTTCCATAAACTTCAGCATTTACCTTGGAAATGGACTACGCTGAGCCACTACTGTTGAATATTATTGTCTCTATAGGTGTGCAAGCATTTCCTTGAAGCTATTGAAAACAACAAATATGGCTGGTTTTGGGTATGCCCTGGAGGTGGTGATATTTGCATGTATCGTCATGCACTTCCTCCTGGATTTGTATTGAAAAAAGATAAAAAAAAAGAAGAGAAAGAAGATGAAATTTCATTAGAAGATCTAATTGAAAGAGAGGTAACTAGAATTTTCTGATGCTATGAAACTAAAGCAGTATTTATTGGGAAATTATAATATTTACCACTTGGGGGCATTAGCATGTTATGAAAGGGGAAAAAAAATGACTTTTTCCCAAAGTTGCCTTACTTTTTATTTAGTTTTTTTTGTATGTCTAAAATGTAAACCTAGCCATAATCGTTAGCCCATCATGACATTAATTTTGGGATTATAAAATAACTTCTAATGCTATTGGCTTATCAAAGAAATTCTTTCTGTAAGATTGATATACTAATATATTCATTAAAATAATATTCAGATTGAACTTGAAGTTTTAGATGTTTTTCCTGATGTCTTATTCTGTAGCTATTTTACTAATCAAATGTGTTAAAGGAGACAACTTCTACAGTTTTTCAATTTATGTTTTTTCATCATTCCTGGACTCAAAGCACTCACTCTGTTGATAGAGGGGAATATGTCTCATTGAAGAGAATCTTCCGCTATTCATTTCTGGCTCAGCACAAAAGAGGTTTACTCCATGAAATAGTAGACACGGCTACTGAGTTAGATATGGCTTTTGGGAGTGACAGGAAAATGTTGAGATTATTGGAAATTCTAGATTTAGGGTTGGATATTTCAAATTATATCCAGTTTTCCCTTCTTTTGGATAACCTAAATATGTTGTATAAATGTCTAAGGTTGGGCTTATATATATTTGTTCTTAAATGGTCATATTGTTTAGTGTCTCAACGGAGGCAATATGCTATAATAGAAAATACAGACTTCAGAGTCAGGTATATTTGAGAATGTTTGTATCCTAGTTCTACAACATATTAGCTGTTAACCTTTGGTAAATTTCCAATCTCTTCCTGTTCGCTTATTTGTGGGGATCAATGTGGTAGCATATGTGTATAAAGCATTCAGTACCAAATACCTGGCAGATGGTCAGCAAGTATTATTTTTCCATACATTTATTACTTGATTATTGGCTCTGAGGAGATGATGTTTTTGCTTAGTTTTTTTCCTCATCTCTTGAGGAACACAAACGAAATCTGGGTATTGTCATAGTGTTTTTCATATTTTTTGTTTTCATCAGTTAATTTACATTAAAACAATTTCTCCTGACAGGTTTTCCTCACTTTCAATTTTGAAAAGAAATCCAGCTCAGGATAATATATTTTACTGCATTTAGAAATGTTTGTTTTTCTGGGGCACCTGGGTGGCTCAGTCGGCTGAGCATCCAGCTCTTGATTCACCTTAGGTCATGATCTTAGAGTTTGTGAGATCAAGCCCTGCATCAGATTCTGTGTTTACAGCATGGAGCCTCATTGAGATTCTGTCTTCCTCTCTTTGTTCCTCCCTCACCCGCACGCACGTTTGTGCTTTCTCAAAATAAACATTAAAAAAAATAAACATTAATGTTTCTCAAAATAAACATTAAAAAAATGTCTCTCTGGACACTCATTTTGCTCATTGCTACATAAAATGAAAATGAATCAATTTATTCTAAATTTGATGTCTTAACAGTCACAGGTAAAGACTTACTTGCATTAAGAGAAAACTCTTAAATACTATTAAAGGTGATTTGGTGGGGGGAAAAAAAACAACTCTTTTCTCTTTGCAGCGTTCTGCCCTAGGTCCAAATGTTACCAAAATCACTCTAGAATCTTTTCTTGCATGGAAGAAAAGAAAAAGACAAGAAAAGATTGATAAACTTGAGCAAGATATGGAAAGAAGAAAAGCAGACTTCAAAGCAGGGAAAGCATTAGTGGTATGTCCCAAACTCACCCGAATAGATTCTTTATTCTTTCTTTCATTTTATAATTTCTGTGCCATGCAAAATTTATTGTAACTTAATCATGTGTATGTCTGAAATCAGTAACCAAGAAATGTTTGAAATTTGCCCTGAGTTGATATGTTTGTGTACCTGAATAGATTAGTGGTCGTGAAGTGTTTGAATTTCGTCCTGAACTGGTTGATGATGATGATGAGGAAGCAGATGATACCCGTTACACCCAGGGAACAGGTGGTGATGAGGTAAGAGGAAGCTTTGGCACTTCTGCTCATGTTGATGGAGAGAGCCGATAGAAGGTAACAGAGTAACATGGGTTAAGAGTAGCAACACTGGGGGGCGCCTGGGTGGCGCAGTCGGTTAAGTGTCCGACTTCAGCCAGGTCACGATCTCGCGGTCCGTGAGTTCGAGCCCCGCATCAGGCTCTGGGCTGATGGCTCAGAGCCTGGAGCCTGTTTCCGATTCTGTGTCTCCCTCTCTCTCTGCCCCTCCCCTGTTCATGCTCTGTCTCTCTCTGTCCCAAAAATAAATAAACGTTGAAAAAGAAAATTTAAAAAAAAAAAAAAAAAAAAAGAGTAGCAACACTGGGACATTGGTTCAGATCCTGACTCTAACCTGAGAAATTACCTATACTATAGGTCTCCACACTCTTCTATAATAGAGACATGCAAGGTACTTGTGAGAATTAAATGGATTAATAAAATTATAATTCTTAATAAATTAGAACAGTGACTGGTATAGTTAAGTACCTGTATGTATTAGCTGTAAAAAGTATGTGTTTTATTTTCCCTCTAAAAGAAAAAAAAGATTTGTTTGTTTTCTAATATTTTATACTGAAAAAGAAAGTACAGAGTAGGAAGCAGGAGACAACAGCAGAATCATTTAGTTATAGGTAAACGTAGCTGACTATTCATTCTTGGTATGGTATAAAATTCTGACTTCTGTCTTTGAGTTGAAAATAAAAACATCATATTCTATATGTCAGAGGAAGAAGCTTGAAATATGGCATTGCTTTTCTTTTTCTCAAGTTTAGAAAAAGGAATGAATTTTGACAGTTGTCAATCATTTGTTTTCACTTGGCATTAGCAAAAATTTTGTTTCACTAAGATAAATGTCAGAGGTAAAAGGCAAGTAATTTATGAAAACTGTCCTCCTAAGTAACAACTTTCTTTTCTGTGTTTTTAAGGTTGATGATTCAGTGAGTGTAAATGACATAGATTTAAGCCTGTATATCCCAAGAGATGTAGATGAGACAGGTATTACTGTAGCCAGTCTTGAAAGATTCAGCACATATACTTCAGAAAAGGATGGTAAGTATGCTAATTTGTGTGTAATTTGAAGAACTAGGATTCTGTCTAAAGAGGGAAGGGGGTAGTTTAGACCACACTGGCAAACTTGGATGCCTGCAGGGACCAGACTGGCAACATAAATGTGTGGTTTGACTGTATATAGAAATAGTGAACAGTGGAAGCTGTAGAAATGGGTGACGGTGGATATTGAAGCCATTAACTGAAACTAGAAGGGGACAGAAATGAGTTTGGAGATGTAGGTAATCAGTTTGGGATCTCATGATACGAGAACATTCTAGAACACACTGCAGACCTCAGTGTTCTGGAGTAGTCAAAAGAGGGAAAGCTTAGGAAAGACACTGAGAAGGACAGAGGAAAATTAAGAAAGAAGTTTCAGAAAAATCAAGTAGGATGAGAACTGGAAATAATTCTTCAGTTGCTGTTAGGGAAGAAGTTGTAGGAACAGGGTACCAGTTTTCATCAGGACTGCAATGATAAAGGAATGAGGAGAAAAATAAGCACATATGCAATAGTGCCATGACTGAAGAGTTTGCAGAGAAGTGAAAGTTCAGCATGGTTAGTATGAGAGAAAAAGGTAGGAAGAATACTAATCAAGGCAAAGGTTGAGAGAGCAAAACTAAAACTTATTTTTACAATAAAGGAATACAAGTTATAACTTGAAAAACTGGCTTGCCTTCCTGAGATCCAAGTGCTGTAAGACAATATTGTCTTAATGCCAGTATGGAGACCGATTTGCTCCTTTTACAAGTAGGACTTTGGTGACAGTAGGTATGATTGTAAGAACTTCCAAGGCTATAATCCCTAAGATTTTTGTGATCAGAGATGTTTGAAATAGCTAAAATCTACATTAGGCTATTAAAAATTATCTTTGTGTAAATACTGGTGTCACGAACACAAAAAGACTGCATTTTTGTTTTCTCAGTCTTTTCGAGCCTGTAAGGAAAAGTAGCTGCATAGCCCTAGTCTAGGTTCTTTTTTCACAGCTTGATGACAGGATGAAATGTTTTTGGATTCACATGTATTTGCACCGTTACAACTAGTGTGATTTAACTACTGTTACCCCAACCAAAAGCTAAGTAGCTGCTTAAAACATTTTTTGATTCCATAATTATTTATTCAAATAAAATATGTGGAAGTTAACCGTTTAAAACCTAATTGCTAGGTCAGGTAGGAAACAAAATTGTGTAAGGTAAATCTTGTTCTCAAATGTATAGACTGTTAAGCAGTTAAATGTCTATAGTACAAGACATACCTTACACTAGGTCTAGGTAATTGTCACAAATAAGCTTAGAAAAAGAAAGATCAGTTCTTGGTGGAATAATCTTAGGGAAGGCTTTCATGAGAAAAGGAAAAGAAATGTAGTATCAAGTCTGTGACTATCAATTGCTAATGGAATAGTGTTTTTTGTTTCTGGGCCTTATTGATTTCAATATTTATTTTTAGAAAACAAATTAAGTGAAGCTTCCGGAGGTAGGGCTGAAAATGGTGAAAGAAGTGATTTGGAAGAGGACAACGAAGGGGAGGGACAGGAAAATGGAGCCATTGATGCTGTTCCTGTTGATGAAAATCTTTTTACTGGGGAAGATTTGGATGAACTAGAAGAAGAATTAAACACACTTGATTTAGAAGAATGACACCAAACAAGTCTGAAAAAATTAAGCCAGCTCGGCATGAGTTGAAATTGACTACAGTAATTTTTTTCCACCTAGAATTCTTCAACAGGATGTTTATTTCCCATGCTGATTCTGGAGGGCTTACTCTCCTCCCAAAAAGGAATATTCTCCCTACGTCTTGTCTTCTGACTTTGGCTACATCTCATAGTAAGTTCAGAGTAGTTCATGATAAATTGAAAATATAATGGTCATTGCAGAAAATGATTGTTGTAACTGTCCATTCAAGTAGGAAGTGTAACTGCTTTTCCAGCTTTTGATTTTCATTGGGCATGTATTATAAGAACAACATAAATTTAAATTTAAAATACCTTTCATTTAATGCAGTTTTTAATGAGTGATTTCATTTTCTTTGTATTTATATGTTTTAAAGACTGCCTTTAAAATATGAGCACTGTATTTCATAAAGGAAACTGCATATGCAGATTCAGTATTGTATATCTTGGGACAATTAGATGGACATATAAAAGGAAACTTCTTTAACCTGACAGAATCAGCTGCAATGCCCTGTGTTAAACTGTTTTAAATGTTTCCCTCTTCTTTTTTGCCAATAAAGTTGTAAATAAAGACCATCATACATTAAAATCCAAATATGGTCCTTTTTTTTTTAAGTTTTTATATGAATATTTTTGTAAAACCTGTAGCTTAAGGATTTTAATTAAATATTATATCTTATAGTTACCACAGAAGGAACAGACATTTAAGGATTCTCTTAACTGGATATGGAACTGTGTAGAAGAATACTGACAGTACTACTATGAGTTTAGTAAACTGTTATGAATTTGGCCTTAAGAAGAGACTGTAGGTAATGCTACAGGCAAGTCTAATTTCCTGAATTGATAGATACCAGCCTAATTAAATATCATCCTACAGTTGAGCTAAAAACTGCTTAGCATCATTGTGGAGATGGCTGATATTATAGTAGTATATACTGAAGTTTGATTACTATGAAAGCATGTAAACAAATCCACCAAAAAACTGAGCTGAGGGTCTTTGTCATTGAGTTCCCATGAAAAATTAGGGTGATACATTTAAAATAATTTTTTTTGATGTTTATTTTTGAGAGACAGAGTGTGAGTGGGGGGAGGAGCAGAGAGACAGGGAGACACAGAATCTGAAGCAGGTTCCAGGCTCTGAGCTGTCAGCACAGAGCCCTATGCAGGGCTCAAACCCACAAACCATGAGATCATGACCTGAGCCGAAGTTGAACCACCCAGGCGCCCCAAGGGTGATACATTTTAAATGGACATAATTTGCAAATGACAGATTTGTACTAGTTAACACCTTTCTGTCACTTTATTTTCAAATATTAGTACAGTGCTTCTTTTGTTATCTGCAAGTATAAATGGATTTTAAAGCAATCAAGATAACATAGTATTAACATGTCGGGTGACCTGAGCCCTAATCTCATTTTTGCCTCAGATAAATTGTATGATTTTTAAATCTGAATCTTAGTTTCTTCATCTGCCTATAGCAGTTAAAGTGCTTCTTAATTGTAAAACCTAAGAAAAGATTATTATAAATCTTGTCAAATGATATCAAAGTTGATAATGAAATAGACTTTCTATCAATTCAGTACTAGTACTGATACTTTTCAGATATAGAACATGAGCCAAGTTTATTTCCCATATGCAATGAAAGTATACTGAAATACTCTGCATATAAAAAGACTGCTTGAGTTTTAAAGTTTTTATCTATGAAAGATTTGTTTCTTTATACAAAAGTTTTAAATGTTAGTAATTACTATTTTAATAATGAAACATTTTCAGAATAATCCAAAGAGCTTAAATCTTTCTAAAGCTATAACCCAAGCAATCTTTTTTTTTTTTTTTGAAGCCATCTAAAACTTTTCTGAATAATTATTTTTACCTTAGACCCTACCTTTAGTCCATTTACTTTAGACTGTAAGGCGTTTGTGTGTATGTTTAATGTATATGGTATAAAGTATTACTAGCTTGGGGCACCTGGGTGGCTCAGTCTAAGTGTACGGACTCTTGGTTTTGGCTCAGGTCATGATCTCATGATCTCACAGTTCAGCAAGATCAAGCGCTGCATCAGACTTTGCTCTGACAGCTCAGAGCCTGCTTAGGATTCCCTCTCTCACTCTCTGCCCCACCCCCGATCGTGCATGCACATGCACACACACACTTTCTCTCAAAATAAATAAATAAACATTAAATAAATAAATACTATTTTACAGCAAACATGATTTTGAAAACCCACATTTTCTTTAATAAGTGAGTCAAAGAGATGATGCTACAGTGGAGGCAATTTTTGATATCTACAGTTCCTTAAATCTAAGGTGGTCTTCATCTATCTTGCCCTTAGGTTTCTTCCATTATAAATACAATCAAAAATGTTCAGAGAATGCAAAAGTATTTTAATATGAGAAAAAGTACAAAATTAAATCTGCTTCTAAAATAACATTTCAGAGGCCAGTAGATAGAGTTTTGTATTGTTCACAGTACAGTTACCTTATATTGGTACAGTAAATGTGAAAATGGCTCCTCTTTTCAAACCCATTTGCACATAACTTTAAGTAGTTTTTTCTTACAAATCGTTCTTTTATGTATATCCCATGGTTAACAGTACATCTCTGTAATCTAATTTCAGTTATATAGCGTAGCTTCATTTTTAAAGTTTGTGGTTTATGGGACTCCTGGGTGGCTCAGTCAGTTGAGCTTCTGACTTTGGCTCAGGTCATGATCTCACGGTTCACGATTCAGGCTCACTTTGGGTTCTCTGCTGTCAGCGTGGAGCCCACTTTGGATCCTCTGTCTACCTCCCCTCCCCAACTCATGCTCTCTGTCTTTCTCTCTCTCTCTCTCTCTCTCTCTCTCATAAATAAATAAATAAATGAATGAATGAATGAATGAATGAATGATTGATTGATTTGTGGTTTAAACATTCAGAACTTAACACTGTTAAACCTTCCTCAGAAGGGGAACTATGGCTTTGCACTTATTTCCTTATAGTCTATAAAATGAGATTCTTTTCCCAAATGTAACAACTTCTCATTTTCTCCTTAACGTAGGAGATTTCATCAGTCCTCACTCTTTTTATCCTATTTACCATTTCTTTGGTAGTTAATCTCTAGAGAATACTAATGTTTTCAAAGGAACATACATCAGTTTCATTCTACATGTGCAGATTTCTACCTGTGAATCCTTGAAATTATCTCTTTTTTTATCTTAGTCTTAAGGATCTGTATTTCAGTGACAAAGGTCATCTTACCACCTTTACTACTCTACATATTCTAAGAATTTTATGGTGTTTCCATATTTAATAATTATTCATTTTGAGTAAATTTGTCTGTAGCATGTATAGAAATGTAGTATCAAAGAATGCATCATTGAAAGTACTTGAGTAATGGAGACCCCTCAATTTAAAAGTACAGTGTATAAGGGCACCTGGGTGGCTCAGTCGGTTAAGCATCCAACTTCAACTCAGGTCGTGATCTCATGGTTTATGAGTTCGAGCCCTGCGTCAGGCTCTGTGCTGACAGCTCAGAGTCTGGAGCCTGCTTCAGATTCTGTGTCTCCCTCTCTGCCCTTCCCCCCCACCCTCCCGTCTCTCAAAAATGAAAAAAAAGTTTAAAAATTTTAAAAAGTGTAGTGTATAATACACTAATTGTGTAGATCTCTTCATGTTTGTGCATTATTGTATATATTGTGTGTATTTCACTTAGAAAAGTTCTGTGTAGAAGAAGTAGAATTCATTGCATTAGTCGGAATGTTCATCCTTGAAATTTTACTCAGTATTGAATAGATAATGAAAATAAAGACTTAAAAAGAAAGACTAGTAACTGTATCCATTTCATAATTTTGTGAATTAACATGAGTGAGAAGCCAGTTAATTTGTGGAGACAATGTATAACTATACCAGCTGTCACCCATTCAGTTGTATTCAAGCTAGATTAGCCAACTACATTGGTGGCTCACTCCATGGATCATTTTCTTCTAATATGCTAAGAATTATTAGCTATTTCTATATCTCTTGCACTGATTACCCATCATGGGAGGAAAAGTAAATATTTAATTAACCTCTTTATACTCCGGATCTGTCTTCCACCCCTGGAGGGGTGGAAATTAATTGCTAATAGCTGCAGCCTATTTATCTTCAATAAAAAAGTAGGACCAAAAAGAATTATGATATAATCTAGTTTGGGCTAATCATTGCCATTTGTTAATTACTTGCTTGGCCTTCTACATTTTTTTCCCCAGCTCAGTCTTTTAATGGGAAGGGTAAAGCCTCAACTATTTAATATGCAGCCTTCAGGAACCCTTAGATGTGTGAAATGGCTTATATACAGGAGACCGCATTCATCCCTGACACCCATCTTACCCCTCCCCTCTCCCAAGAAGATTTTTTGGCAGCAAAGAATTATTTTTAATTATTGATCATTCAACATTAGAGGTAACTAAAAAATTATTTAATTTGTAGGTTTATTACCCATGTGGTTTCAGATTGATGATATGTATAAAAGTCAACACCATATGAAGGATAAAAGTAGATACACTTTATTTAAAAAGCCAGTAGAATCACTATTAAAATTGACAGGGAACTATCAACACAGGTGAGTTATCTATAAGAAAATAGTATTTAGAAGACTGAGAAGACATTCACTGGAACAAGTAGTCTTATAACGTGCTAGTCCTAGAATTCTATGGGAGTGCCTAGGTGGCTCAGTCGGTTGGTTAAGTGCCTGACTTTGGCTCAAGTCATGATCTCGTAGTTGGGTGGGTTCAAGCTTAGAGCCTGGAGCCTCCTTCAGATTCTATGTCTCTCCCTCTCTCTGCTGCTCCCCAACTCGCACTCCATCTCTCTCTCAAAAATAAATAAACATTTAAAAAAAAGAACCGTATATCCATATATAGCATGTTACTGTACAAACAATATTCTTTAAAAACAAGAGAAATGGTTTAGGATCAATTTTCTTAATTCATTTGCATGAAGTCAAAAGGTTTCATCTGGGCAAGAGCATAAATACACTTTTGATCTTTTACATGTGTCATGTGCATGTAAAAGGAAGAACGAAATCGTTTAAGGTTTCTAAAACTGGGTATGAGAACATCGTACTTGATTATTACAAACAAGCATGATGAATTCCACCTGATAAGTTCACTTTAAATGAAATACATTAATGCTAACTATAACATTTGAAAAAGCACAGTTCCATGCCCCCATATTTCAAATTTGAAGAATATCACCAGACACTTAGCAATTAATTTCAATCAGCTATTTCTATTAAGGAGTAAACTATGATAAAATTCCCAAAATTAGAAGAACAAACTTACCCTGTTCACATGTCTTTGTCCCCTCACACCCCACCCCACAGTTTATGTAAACACAATTATTCCAAGAAATACAAGATGAAATAAGGTAAACATTTGTTGAAGAGAAGAATATCAGATAGTATTCTGTTGTTTGCAAATAATTGAGTTTGAATTTTCAAAGGCGTGAATATCAAAATAATAATAATAATAATAATAATAATAATAATAAATAAGCCATACCAAAATGCTGTGTGGTTTTAGCAAGCACTCTGAAATTTTTCATGGAAAATTGGAAGTGCTACAGAAAGGCACTCTAGAATGTTTTTTATGTTTGAAAAAACATTTCTTCAAATCATTTTTTTGATAGTATTTAAATCTTCAAAAGACAGTTTTCAGGTCATTTCTATAGATTAATGTTTATTTTTGAGAGAGAGAGAAATATGAGCGGGGGAGGGGCAGAGAGAGAGGGAGACACAGAATCTGAAGCAGGCTCCAGGCTCTGAGCTGTCAGCACAGAGCCTGATGTGGCGTTTGAACTCACAAACTGTGAGATCATGACCTGAGCCAAAGTTAGATGCTTAACTGACTGAGCCACCCAGGTGCTCCCATATCTGGAAATTTTAATTAGAAGAAACCTAGTATGTGGAGGAGATAGTGACAATGGTAAATATTTATCACTACCCCTTCCCCCCCACCCAAAAACATGCCATTCAAAGAGTAGAAACAGCAAAATTGTAATTTAAGTTTTCCTGAATGAATTTAGCCAATTAACATTTTAAAGTTAAGAGATATGATTGACAGCAATAAAGCCTGTTACTTAAGCATCATTAGTCTTTATTTTGTCTACTTTTACTTAGCTGTATGTAATTGGAAATTGAACCTATTCAAATTTTTTTAGTTTTTTTTTAATTTATTGTTTAATTTACATTCAAATTAGTTAGCATATGTCACCCTATTGAAATTTAATAGGCGCTTTCTATGCTGTCTAGAACTCTGCCAGTTTATTTGAATTCAAATGAAAATAACCAATTTTTTTTTAAGTTTCAGATTCTTAAATGCATAATGTGAGATGTCATTTACTGCTCATACTTCCTGAACAGAGTTGAGTGGTGCTAACAGTTTTCAAAAGCCTGTCCATCTTTTCATCTTCTCTTCCCTTTGATAGTTGAAGATCAGAAGAGTGAATGCAAAATTGACTCTCAGAACTTGTCCAGAGGCAAAAATAAAAGCATAGGAAAAAATTAAAGTGAGCCAATAGTATTTCAATAATATTTCAGAGGCTTTGACAAGAAACTTAGGCTGCCAACAGGTTTATTCTTGTACTTCTATTTTTGTATCTGATTCAATTGCATACATAAGTAAGAGTCATCATACTTGTGTGTAGAACTGAAACTGAGCTTTTCTATGAGAAATAGAATAATATGTTGGAATTTGTGCAGTAGCTGTGACATGGAGATTTTTGCCCCAGGTTTTTTTTTTCTTTTTAAACTTTTATTTAAATTCTGGTTATTTAACATATAGTGCAATATTGGTTTCAGGAGTAGAAGTCAGTGATTTATCATTTACAACACCCAGTGCTTGTCATAACAAGTGCCCTCTTTTTTTTTTCTTTTTTTCTTTTTTTTTAATGCAGAAAAGTAATTTTATTAAAGCACAGAGACTGGAACCGTGGGCAGGAAGACATTCCTTTTTTTTGGACAAGTGCCCTCCTTAATATGTATCACCTGTCTAGCCCATCCCCCACCCACCTCCCTCCATCAACCCTCAGTTCTCTCATGGTTCATTTCTCTTTTTTTCCCCATCCTGTATGTTCATTTGTCTTATTTCTTAAATTCCACATGATGAGTGAAATCATATGGTGTTTGTCTTTCTCTGACTTATTTCGTTTAGCATAATACACTCTAGCTCCATCCACGTAGTAGCAAATTTGCCAGTTTTATAGGAGACTGATTCTTTGAAATGTGAGCTTATAGAGTTATTAACATTTAAAGGTGTAAAATAAGCCAAATTTCAGAGGTAAATTGATAGAAATGTCTGAATTAATTTCTTTGATAAAACTAAATGGCTTTCTTTTCATAAGTCTTCAAAACAGATTTATTGAGGTATAATTGACATAATAAGCTATACATATTTAAACTATACAATTTGGGGCACCTGGGTGGCTCAGTCAGTTAAGTGTCCAACTTTGGTTCAGGTCATGATCTTGCAGTTTGTGAGGTCAAGCCCCACATTGGGGTCTGTGCTGACACCTCAGCCTGGAGCCTGCTACTAATTCTGTGTCTCCCTCTCTCTCTGCCACTCCCTTGCTTGCTCTCTCTCTCTCTCTCTCAAAAATAAAATAAACATTAAAAAAATTTTTGACTATACATTTTATGTTTGATAAATATATGTACCTGTGAAATAATCACAATCAGGATATATTGTATATATTCATCTCCACCAGAATATTTCTCATGGTCTTGGTAGTCCTTACCTCTGCAAATAAGACCTCAACACATGGTTTAGTTTGCATTTTTCATAATTTTATTTAAATAAAATCATATGTACTCTTTTTTTAAAAAATGTTTTTTAAGTTTATTTTTGACAGACACTGTGAGTGGAGGAGGGGCAGAGAGGTAGAGGGAGAGAATCCCAAGCAGGCTCTGCACTGTCAGCACAGAGCCTGATGTGGGGCTTGAGCCCACCAACTGTGAGATCATGACCTGAGCCAAAACCAAGAGTCAGTCCTAGATGCTTAACCGACTGAGCTACTCAGGTGCCCCCTCTTTTTTAAATTTTAACTCAGCATAATTATTTGGAGATATATCCATGTTACGGGAGGTATCAATAGTGTATTGTTTGTTTGTTGCTAGGTAGTATTTTCTTGTATGGATATAACATAACTTGTTTATTCATTAATCTGTTGGTAGATTTTAGGTTTATCTCCTAGGACTATTATAGTTACTGTGAACATTTACATAGAAGTCTTTGTATGAATATATGGTTTCATTTCTTTTGGGTAAATACATAAAAGAGGAACGTGTAGTTCGTATTTTTAACTTTTTAAGAAATTTCCACAATGTTTGTTTTTTTTTTAATGTTTGTTTATTTTTGAGAGGGTGACAGAGCATGAACAGGGGAGGGACAGAGAGAGGGAGACACAGAACCTGAAGCAGGCTCTAGGCTCCGAGCTGTGAGCACAGAGCCCAATGCAGGGCTTGAACTCAAGAACCACAAGATCATGATCCGAGTTGAGGTCAGACACTTAACCCAGGCACCCCTCTACAATGTTTCCGAAAGTGGTTAATACTGTTTTATACTTCCACCAGCAGTTTATAAGAGTTCTGTTTGCCTCACATTCTCACTAACACTTGTGGTCTGTTTTAATATAGATCTATTACCCATTTGGGGTTAATTTTTTTATCTTGTCCAAAGTATAGGTATAAGTTAAATTTTTTGCACATGGTGTACAACCTAATTGTTCCGGCACCATTTATTGGAGGACTGTTCTACACTGAATTGCCTTTATACCTTTGTTGACCATCATTGATAATTCAGCTGTTTTTTTTTTTTTAACTGTATTTTGATTCATGTATCTGTCATTACATCAATACCATACTTTCTTCATGACTATAGCTTTATACTAATAAAGTCTTGAAATCAGAATAATCCTCCAACTTTGTTAATCTTTTACAAAGTTGCTTTGGCTATTCTAGATTCTGTGCATTTCCATGTGCATTTTAGAATAATGAGCTTGCCAATTTTTACCAAAAACTATGGAATTTTGATCAGGCTTGCATTAAATCTGTAGATCAGATTTGCAAGGAGTTGACATCTCAGTATTGAATCTTCTGATCCATGAATATGGTATCTATCTCCATTTTATTTAAGTCTTTTTTAATATCAGTGTTTTGTAGTTTTCAGTATGTAGTTCTTACACATCTTTTGTCATATTCTTCAGTATTTCATATATTTTGATATTACTGTACATGGTACTTTTTAAAAATTTTTTTAATGTTTATTCTTGAGAGAGACAGACAGTGTGAGTGGGGGAGGGGCAGAGAGAGGGAGTTACAGAATCAGAAGCAGGCTCTAGGCTCTGAGCTGTCAGCACAGAGCCCAATGCAGGGCTTGAACTTATGAACCATGAGATCATGACCTGAGCTAAAATCAGATGCTTAACTGACTGAGCCACCCAGGCGCCCCTGTACGTGGTACTTTTTAAAATTTCAGTCTGCAACTGTTGATGGTTAGTATACAGAAATACAATTGATTTTTGCATTTTGATTGTATTCTGTAACCTTGCTAAACTCACTTATTCTAGTAACTCTTTTTGTAGATTTCATGTCTTCTACATAGATGATCATCTGAGAGTCATGTGAATAAACACAGTGTTCTTCCTTTCCAATCTGGATATGTTTTGTTTCTTTTTCTTGCATAATTGCATTATTGTGCATGAATCAAGAAACCTGTTTTTGTAAATGAAGTTTTATGCAGAAACACTTGTTTGTGTATTATCTTGCCTGCTTTCATGCTACAAGGATAGTTCAGTAGTTGCCACAAAGATCAAATGGCCCCACAAAGCTTGACTTATTTACTACTTGACCCTTTATAAAACATTTTTAAAAAGCCAAACTGCCTTATTGTACTGGCTAGAACTTTTATTAAGTATTGAATAGAAGTGTAAAAGCAAACCATTTTTACTTTGTTCATGATCTTAGGTGAAAAGCATTCAGTCTTTCACCATGAAGTAATGTTAAGTGTAGATTTCTCATGGATTCCTTATATAGATTGAGCAGGTTATCTTCTTAACTTACTAAAAGTTGGAGGAGTTTGTTTTGTTTTAATGAAGAACAGGTGTTGGCTTTTGCATCTACTGAAGTGATCATATGGCTTTTTCTTATTGTAACATGTTATGTGGTGAAACCAGCTTTGATTCCTGAAACAAACTATACTTGATTCTTATGTAATTTTTAAAATACACTGTTAAATTTGATTTGATAAAATTGTATTTAGAGAACTTATGGCTATGTTCATAACTGATGAGTTAGTCTGTAGTTTTCTTGTAATGTCTTTGGTTTGGGGATCAGAATAATATTGTTCCTGCATTATGGAATGAGTTGTGAAATATCTTGTGAAATATCTCCTTGTCTTCCTTTCTGGAAGATTCAGTGTATTATGTCTTCCTTAAATATGTATGGTAGAATTCACCAGTGAAACCACCTTGTGGAGAAAGGGTTTTTTTGTTTGTTTGTTTGTTTGTTTGCTTATCTAGAGTACCACTTGTGCGAGTGGTGGAGGGAGGGGGCAGAGGCATAGAAAAAAAATCTTAAGCAGGCTCAGGAGCCCAGTGCAGGGCTTGATCCCAATCCCATGACCTGGAATCATGACCTGAGCTGAAATCAATAGTCTACACTCAACTGACCGAGACACCAGGTGCCCCTATGGAAAAGGTTTTAATTACAAATTCATTATCTTTAATAGATATTGGGATGCTTACATTATTTCTTCTTGTGTGAGCTTTGTTAGTTTGTGTCTTTCAAGGTTTGGCCATTTCATAATTTTTTTTAGTATCTTAGCATACATTTATTTATTTCCTTCTAATTACTGCTTTAGCTGAATTTCATAAGTATTGATATACTATATCTTATAAATTTGCATTTTTATCCAGATTAAAAATACTTCCTAATTTCTCTTGGCCAGTGAGTTATTTAGAAATGTGTTATTTCAAAATATTTGGAAAACTTCCAAGAATCTTCTGTTACTTATTCCTAGTTCTATCGTGACTGGAGAACATACTTTTTAAATTTGGATCCTTTTGAAATCATTGGGACTTATTTTATGACCCAGAGTATAGTTAATCTTGGTGAATGTCCCATGTGCATTTCTATGCTGTTGTTGGTTGGTGTTCTATAAATGTTTATTAGGTCAAGTTGGTCAATAGGGTTTTTCAGCCCTTTTGTGTCATAACTGATAAGTGCTAGCATTTATCCTATTTGTGTCTTTATATATACTTTTAAAGTTCATTTATTTTAAGAGAGAGAGAGCGCACTGTGCACACACACACACATACGCATGCATGAGTGGGGGAGGGACAGAGAGGGGGTGGGAGAGAGAGAGAGAGAAAGAATCCCAAGCTGACAGCACAGAGCCTGATGTGAAGCTCGATCCCACGAAACATGAGATCATAACCTGAGCAGAAATCAAGAGCCAGACACTTAACTGACTGAGCCATCCAGGTGCCCCCGTGTCTTTATATTTAAAGTGGGTTTATTTTAAGGCAACAAGTAGTTGGGTCTTTTTTATCTAATCTAATAATCCCTGCCTATTAACTGAGGTGCTTAGACCATTTACATGTAATGTGATTACACATACAATTGGGTTAAAGTCTACCATCTCGCTATTGTTTCTGTTTGTTCTTTGTGTCCTTTTTTCCTTTTACTACCTTGTTTTTAGGTTGAATGTTATGTATGATTTCATTTTATTTCTTCTCCCTTCTTAGCTATAATCTGTGTTAATTTTGATTAAGTTTTCTTCTCATTATGGGTTATATTTTCCTTCTTTTTTCACCTGAGAATTTTTTATTAGATATTAGACATTTTGAACTTTTCCTTGTTGAGGGCTGGATATTTTTGTATTTCTGTAAATATACTTGAGTTTTGTATGTAGTTAAGTTACTAGGCACAGATTTAGTCTAGGTCTAATTTTCCCCACAAGTAAGGCAAAAGCTTTATAAATACTGTGCCAGATGCCCCATGAATTATGAGATTTTCCTCTCTGATTGTTGAGAGCAGGAACTATTCTGGCTCTATATCAACTCTGGGTATTATTCTCTCTAAAATTTTAGGTGGTTTTTCCCTCCAGCCTTGTATAGTTTCCTGAAATGCTTGGGCTTGTCAGTACTACTTAGTTGAAGACACAAGGGGGACCCTCTGTATATCTCTAGAGTGGCTTTGTGTGTGGCTTTCTTCTCTCTGGTACTCTGTCTTGCAAATTGTAGCTGCCTTCGCCTTCCTGGACTCCCATCTCCTCCTGGGTTTCCCGTTCCTGCCCTATGGCCTGGAAATTTCAGGCAATAAGCTGGGAGCAATCAAGGGACTCACCTTTGTTTTCCATCTATTAGGGATCACTACCCTTTGTCTGATGTTCAGTGTCTTGAAAAGCATTGTTTTATATATGACATCTTTTTAATTGTTTCAAACAGGAGGTAAATCTAATTCGTTGTGACCTCTTAGCCAGATATGGAAGTGAAGTCTAAATTTAGATTTGCACTACTTCTTTGATACAGAATATATTTGACTGAACCTTGCTGATGAATTTTCTCTTCAAAACCTGACAGAACTGGGGGGATTCATAAAGTACCAAATCCATCCTCTCCCCCCCACATTAATTCTTCACCACAGATCCTTATGTTTACCCAGGTAGCTTATGTTTCTAGGCAGTACTACTTGTAAAATCTACTTGACAGAAATAGTTTTGTAAATATAAGAGTGTTCATATTCAAAAAAAGCAATTTGCTTTATTCTATTAAGATTCTTTTTTTAATAGCTAAACATTTAGTAGAAAAAGTCTGTATGTGAATATAGTATGAAATATTAAAATCTCATGAAAACTCAGGTGTAATATAAGTAAATGTCAAGAACTTAAGGGGAAATTAACAAAAGGGTCTACAGAGTGGCTGAAAGTATGATCTTGTTACAGTACATAATTGCTTTGAACTCACTGTTAGAAAGATCTATCTGTACTTAAAGTGATTCTGTGAAACTGGGACGCCTGGGTGGCTCAGTTGGTTGAGCGTCTGTCTTCAGCTCAGGTCATGATCTCACACTCCATGAGTTCAAGCCCCACGTCGGGCTCTGTGCTGACAGCTCAGAGCTGGATGGATCCTGCTTCAGATTCTGTGTCTCTCTCTCTCTCTCTGCCCCTCCCCTGCTCATGCTCTGTCTCTTTCTTGTCTCAAAAAAAGATAAAAACATTAAAAACATTAAAAAAAAAAAAGTGATTCTGTGAAACAGAAAAGTTTCCCCCCAAATTACTGCTTTATCTTTCCCAAGACTTTTCAGGTAAAAGCCCTAATAGTAACTACCAACAAATTATTTAAAACTATAGAAATTTATAGAAACTGAAATACTTAGTGGATTGCCTTCTCAGAAAAGACACATATTTTTATGTTTTGTTTTTATTTCCATGTATTTGGATTTAAAGCTGTTGGTTAATTTTTTTTTTTTTTTTTTTTTTTTTTTTTTTTTTTTTTTTTTTTTTTGTTTTGAGAGAGAGAGAAAGAGAACAGGGGAGGGGCAGAGGGAGAGAAAGAATCTTCAGCAGGCTCAATCTCACAACCAACCATGAGATCATGACCTGAGCCAAAATCAAGAGTCAGATGCTTAACTGACTGAGCCACCCAGGCACCCCAGAAGTTGTGGCACCCCAAAAGCTGTTGCTTTAAATTGGATCTTAAGAAATATTTTGGCACATTTGACCACTTTTGGTTTCTTGGTTCATTTACTTGCCTATACGTTAATGATGAAAACTGAAGTTAATGCCATCCTAAAAATGGAGAAAACATTTGAAGTGAACTGTGAAGTCTGTTCAAGATCTCCACCTTAAAAATTAGGTTCTGGAATGCCTGGGTGGCTCAATTGGTTAGGTGTCCGACTTCAGCTCAGGTCATGATCTCACTGTTCGTGAGTTTGGGCCTCACATTGGGCTTCTACGCTTACAGCTCAGAGCCTGGAGCCTGCTTCGGATTCTGTGTCTCCCTCTCTCTCTCTGCCTCTCCCTTGCTTGCACTCTGTCTCTCTCAAAAATAAACATTAAAAAAAAATTAGGTTCTAGAAAGTCAGGGAACATACAGGATGGCAGTTTATTTTGCCTTATCCTCTGAACATATCATTGACATTATCATTTAGGTGTTTAATCCTGGAAAAGAGAAAACTTCTCAGCTCTGTGTAGGCAATTCTTTACTAAGCACATTGCCAAAAATGGTTTACAGAATTTTTGTTAATAACATGAATGTTGTAGTCCATTTTCAAAAAAAACAAAGATGAGGCCATTAATGTCAAACAACATAGTGACTGGCTAGAGCTATTTGTTGACTGTTGACAACTTATTACTGTATGTGTTTTTTACCATCAGGAATAAGCTTCCCATGGTGACCATACTACAAATTTTCAGTTTTACATGTGAAAAATCCCAGTGCCAACCTGGAAGGATTGGTTGCGTTGATGAGTAATGAGCTCTGCATATTGCAGATTGCCATGTTACCTAAGCCCATCTCACAATATTGGCAAAGACTCTGAATTCTTGACACATATATTTTTTTTCCAAGCAGGTATTAAAAACACATCGTCTGCTATTCAGAGTGTCTTAGCAGAGTTGCTGTGCAATTTGTCTTTTTGACGATAGGTTAAGGTTTGAAATGTATTGAAATTGCTTGGAAAGATTCATTATACTGCTCTTTTTTCTCCTTCGTAAATTAATTCCTAGTGGGCTGTCATTTGTTTTCAGATAGATGGAAAAATATGTTGTCTACTTTAAACTGTTTTTACTCCCAAAAGTGAATTTTGTTAAATGGAGGGGAAAGATAGCATAGAAGTTTCAAAGTCACTGTTTTCAGACTTGTAGTTAATTACAAATGTTGGTATTTACTGAAACATCCAAAGTTTTTTTTTTAAAAGAGATAAGTTTAGGTCGCCTGGCTGGCTCAGTTGGTAGAGAATGCAACTCTTGATTGTGGCATCATGAGTTCAAGCCACACATTGGGTGCAGAGATTACTTAAATACATACATATGTACATAAGCACATAAAAGATAAGTTTAAAAACCATGCGGGAACTCCTGCTATTTAATTTCAACTTTCTGCACAGTTAAATGAAGTTTTGCATTTGAAATGCTTTCATGGCTTTGTTTTAAGGGCAAAAGAATATGAATTTGTCTTCTAAAATGTAACATTTTAAGTGTACTTTTTTCTCATTTATCAAAACAGCCTTAAGATTATTTTCTCATTTATCAAAGCAGCCTTAAAATTAAATTCAAATGTCTTTTTATAAATGTGTATCAATTTCATATAATAATTTTAAGGTATACCTGGTCTTCTGTGGGTGAGACTTTCATCTCTATATATATCAAACAGTGAGTCATGGGCTTTCACATATGAAGGCTAAACAGTTTGTCAATATACCATGTAGTTCTGAATGCGCTGGTAATACAGACCTAATTCTGTTCTTTAGTGTTCATGTCATCACTGATAAATTGTGGGCAAACCCTCAACTTGACAGTCTATGGCAAGTTATGTGGGAAACAGTATTGTTACCTTATACATATGTTAATGTACAGGAAAGTGAGTGACAGAGAATGTATATACTTAGGTGGTTCACATCATCTACTGTGATATTTACCTTCTATCTGGGGCGGAGCAGAATATGCCACCCCAAACTATGCCATGTCAGCATTTTGATTGTTTTGAATTAAAGTTACTTAACAAGGACACTCTGATCCTCTTGTGTCCCTCTGGAAGCAAGAAATAAATCTCCCATGTGAAGGTATCCTCCCTATACCAAGAAGGTAGAATGTATTCTTATCACCAGAGATAGGGAATTCAAGGCCAGGAAGGCTGCACACACACATTTTGTTACTTCTTCATTAGTTTGTTACCTCAAGCCCAAACCTCTTTGTTTTGTCAAATCTTCACAAATATTGTTTCTTTGTCTGAAAGATATACTGCCTGCTTTGGTCACTTTTTGAAGTTACTTATCTTTGGGGCTCCCATGAGTACAAAATTAAATTTATTTTTCTCCTGCTAATCTGTTTTATGCCAATTTAATTATTAGACCAGCCAAAGAATCTAGAAGGGAGGAAGGGAAATTCACCTACATATCAATCACTTCTAGTCATGGGCTAAGAATATGTGTATAACCTAACACTTGGGAGGAATTCACATTCACAAGAAAAATGTTGATGCAAATGTCATGAAATGATAACAAGCAGGGAAGTTTATGAAGTTGCCCTTTGGTTTCTTGACCAGCTACTTTCAGACTCATTCCACATAGGCAGTTGTTGATAATTTTGACTGGGCTCAAGATGATCAGGTAATTGTAGAATTATCTATTAACTATCTATTAACTTAGTATTTACAATTTGAGAAATCTTCTAGATAGGCCTTCCTTGAGGTCCTCTAGGCCTCTTTGCCATCTTAAATTATTCCCTATTCTTTGGAAATCTCATTCACTTTCATGATTTCAGTAATCACTTCCATATGGGCAACTGTATCTTCAGCCTCACGTTTCCAATAAGCTACCACACCGCTCAACTTGAATATCCTGCTGGAGCATCAGATTCCAAGCTAAAGTCATCATTTTCTCTCCTAAATCTTCATTCTTATTTTCTTTCTTTTGTCCTCCTTGTTATTGAGATTTCATTATCCAGCTGCTTGAACTAAAAAATACCTATTGTTTATTCTACCACACCAAGATTTCTCTCATATCCATCCTCCTATATTACTACCCTGTATTACTCAGGCTCTCAACTCTCTTCATAATTAATCATATTACTTATTTTCCAAACTGGTACATTTTTGAGTGTGAAAGAGATACCGTGGAGAGTGAAGAGACTCTTTTAATACTTATACTAGGACAACTGATATACATTGAAACTGCCTGTTACAGTAGTAATAATGATGATGATGATAGCACTTTATATCTATTGAGCACTTACTGTGTACCAGTAAGCATCATGTTTTATTTAGCATCATGCTAAATTCTTTGCATGCTAGTCTCCATGTATTCCTTACAAGAACACTGTGAGCTGAGTACTATTATCCCTATGTTCCATTAAAAGCAAATGAGTCCCAGAAGGTTAAGAAAATGTCCCAAGGCCAAATAGCTACTAAGTGTCAGAAGCAGAATCAAATCTCAGTTCAGTCTTTTGGGCATTATTTTATGAATAGCTCTTTATTTTCAACCTTAGCTGGTGTACTGTGGGGGTATTGTGGTTATCAATACAAAAATCAAAATTACTATGATTTAATTAGAAGACTATCTGAGTATTCAACTACTCACTTCTGGGCAGTGGATCTGCAAGATGAATTAACTGGGCAAAGGCACAGCAGGTTCATTCAGAATGAATACTGAACCCTGGGACCCAAATTATTATGCACTGATACCAGTGAACTCCCAAGGCAAAAACTTAGCCATTTAATGAATCCATTCGTTCCATTTTTGTGATCTACTCATTTCCTTCTTTTCAGTGTAACATTATCCTCACAATAGTCTTTATAACTAGAACTTTATAGTTAGAATGACCAAAATGTGCTGTGATTATATATAGCTTTAATTAGGTGCTGTCATCATATATAGCATTAACTGCAGAGTATTTCACCTGAAATCATTATAGGAGAAGGAATCAGCGTAGAAACTGACCACTGTTTACTTACCAATGACTAGTTTAGTCAAGCATGGAGGAAAAAAAAATAGTCAAATGCCCACAGTTTTGTTCCTTTGTTAAGCATCTTAACTTTTTCATTTATTCAACAAACACTTGTGCAGGTATCATGTACAAGCACTGTGCTAGGTATTGGGGATAACAGAGGTTAAATTAAAAAAAAACAAAAAAAAAAAAAACATCGCGTTGGCTCTGGGCTGATGGCTCGGAGCCTGGAGCCTATTTCCGATTCTGTGTCTCCCTCTCTCTCTGCCCCTCCCCCGTTCATGCTCTGTCTCTGTCCCAAAAATAAATAAAAACGTTGAAAAAAAATTTTTTTAAAAAAACAACAACAACAAAAAAAAAACAAAAAAAACAAAACAAAAAACCTCTTCACGAGGCCCCAGTCCAATGGGGAAGATGGAAAAATAAATGGGTGAATTTAATATAGTGTCGTAGATATGTACGTGTGCTATGAGTGGATGTGAGATGAGTGCCTAACTCAAATGGGGAGGACCTGAAGATATCCAACAAGAAATAATACTTTATTTAACTAAATCTTGACATGCAGAGGGACAGAAGTGTGAGCAGTTATGGCCCGTAGTTCAGTATAATCAGAGGAGAGGAGGAGTCATGAGCGATTTCTGATTTCATGGTTGAAAACATTGTAAGCATAAGGAAACCATAACAGATTCTGGATCATAAAAATCCAAAAGCAAGTTTGCACGGTCAAATGACATTGCTGAAGGAATATTGTAAAGGAACATTGCAAAGGAATATTCTAGGCTTGGTATTTTTTCCAAAATGATCAAATTCTTGGATTCTTCTAAGGCTTTTTAACGACTTAAGTAAATCAAGTACTGCTGGCCTTTAGGTAAGGCCAGAAGTAAGATTTGAAGTCCTGAGGTGGTCTGTGCAGGAGAATGAAGACTACAGTAAGGCTCATTCCTGAGATGGTTCAAGAAAAGAGCCCACACAGCAGAGTTAATCAGCTCCTGTTTCTTAAAATGGCTAAAAAGGCCTTGCTGCCTACTGAGTCCTGAATATTACCAGATATGGTGATCTTATTTAGCAGTCAATTCCCTCAAACCCAAGAAGCAGCCAAGTTAATTCTATTGACTATGTTGCACCATCAGAAAGGGTCAGATTTTGATCTCTAATATGTGGATTTTCTCCCTTACCTGCATATCCCACGCACTCCATCTTCCTCCAATTCTTAATGAATTACTCAGCTGTTGTTAGTGTTTCAGTCGAATATACTAAAATCGATAGACATTAGCCCATGTACAGAGCATAAATTAGATTTGCTTTAACTACAGTGATCAAATTTTCTTGTATTTATTGAGTTAGATAACCCAGGAAAAAAAGAATTAAACAGTACTATCTAATTAACCTGTTAAATAAAAATTTTGAAACAATGGATTAAGTTATACATATCCAGTGTAAAAATACAAAATTTATTCTTGAGTTATTTCACATATTCAACATTAAATGAAAAAAAAATCTTATTTCCAGAGTTTACCCCAATTCAAGTTAATTTCTAGCAACTTTGAAGGTCTTTCAAACATTTTACTTTAGGTTTTTCTTTCTATAAAAATAGTAAAATGACATGTTAGAACTTAATATTTCCCCTTAAATTCGAAGGTGTTATTATAAATATGTTTTGGAGTCTCATGTTTGAACATAGAAGAAATGTTGCTTTCTCCTTACATTCTTCCACACTGCCCCCCATACTTACGCAAGGACCACAAATTGACAAAGTTGTGTATTCCATAACTGGATAAAGAAGAAAGATTAAAATTATTTTTATATCATGGTAACCATTTTAAATCTTGGTAGCCATGGTTTCTCGCTTCTTCAGGTCCCTGAAAATTTCATCATACCCGAACACATTCACAACAATCATAGGTGCCTCACCCAGTCTCCAGAAACCATATAAGCCATATAAGCAAGGCATGGCTCCCAGCACTAATAAGGGTTTCTTGAATCTGGACCATCGGAATCCCAGAGAGGATTGAAGAGTGCAAAAGCGCAGGCCTAAGGGCTCTCTTGGCTTCAGAAGCGAAAATTCATAGCCAGGGTGTCATCCCTCTCCTCCCTGAGCCGTGGTGTCGTCTTGTTTGCCAAGTGGTTTTCCCATCCATGTACAGATACTGCTATATATGTGTGTTGAAAGGTGTGGCTAATTTGGACTTGAATACGCTTTTTCTTGGAATCTTTCAACTGTATGATATAACACCATGAACAACTTCCTTGTTATATGAAAGGAAAGCATGTAACACACTGGTGGCCCTAAATGGAGATTGGCTGCTATTACAAACTCTTGAGAGGGCAGAAACAAACAAACAAAAATGTTATATAGATTAAAAACTTGTTTTAATTGGCACGGCACAAAATGTTAATGGAGGTGAGGACATTTTCAGCAACAAATGAACGAAACGTTGGATCTAAAAGGAAAAGTAGGTATCAAACTAACATGGCTAGAATATCAACAATAAATCTTGCTATGCCACCAGCCCAATGAAAACCCCAAATGATGACTTTTTAAATATATATGTTTTTCATAAGAATTACTGGAAAATTTTTGTGTCCATTTGTATCTCAGTACTGAGAATATATAAAGTATTTTGGCATTGATTCAAAGAATAGCAATGAAAGTAATTAATATGCAAGACATTTTAATTTAGAAGACATTTAAAGGATTAATTGTACGTTGGTTGTGCAAAGGATTTTGAAAGCATACTCTGCCCTTATTTCAGTTCTCTTATTCCACGAAGGAGGTAAGCTGGCCCACTTAAATGCTTGCTTTGTGCCCAGGATATATAGCTCATCCCAAATAGCTTTTGCATTGCCTGGGAACTCACAAAAGAAGGGGCCCCTCAAGGACTTCTAGAGGCTATGGACTAGTTTGAGTACACCATAATCTCTTTGTACATAGTATCCAACTGAGTGCAAAGCCCAAATAGACACTTAATGAGTAATGTTACTTGAATAAACTAACCTGGTTTTTTACCATAATTTGAAGTGAATCTCTCTTGGGACAGATATCAAATTATCCTTCTTTAAATGTCTCTAATATAATATACTTTAAACCACAATGTAACAGGGAATAATCATAATTTCTTAGACATATACTGTTCGAAAATTTTTGCTCACTAAAAAGAAAGTTCAGGGAGGTTCTTAAACCAACACTTACCCTAGATACTAAATTTCACTGCATCTGATAAAAACTGATGAGTTGATTTTTCTGTTTGTAGTTGATTCATATCCTTCTCCATCATAGAATGGGTTCCAAGAAATAGGTGGGTTATTGTCCCCGTAAGCAGTAACATTTTATCACTCTTTAATTAGTTAAAAGTGCTGATGGAAAATTTCTTCTGTTCCTCATATTTTCACAAAAGCCTGAGTTGCAAGATTTTAAGCTCAATGGTAAGAACACAGCTACATATTATCACCCTTGACATTTGCAGACTGAAAAGAATTTTTTTTTCCCCCGCTTGGTTTCTGGCTTCACTCACTGACTCAATAAATAGTACTTATTTATTGTAGAAAGATTTAAAGACCAAACCCAGCATGGTGAAAATGGCTTGTTTTGGAGTAACACAGCCCTAGTCACAAGTGCTGACTACTCCCGTGAATAGCTCGATGACCTTAACCTTCTGACCTTCCTCATCTGTAACTTGTGGAGAAAAAGTCTGCCCTGGGGTTGCTGAATTTTAAAGAAGAAAATGCATGTGAAGCACTTAGTACAAAACCCGACAGTTTATAACCGTCAGCTCCCTTCCCTTTGTCTCCTTCCCCTGTCTTTTCTCTTTTCATGTTGTACAACATAATAATGTCTTTAGAAGAAAAGATTAAACAATATATTTCTCCATTCTTTGTTTACACAAATTACAATTTTCTTTTTGCTAATACTCATCATTATACAATTCTACCACATTAGAATATGAACAATAATACACTATGATTAAAATATACTAATGCTAATGATATTTTTCACATACGATGCATTCCAAGTTGTTTGCCAGATATTGTAATAAGTTCTAAAGGGCATGATTGCCTCATGTAACAGTCCAACGGTACGGCTGTCATTAGGCAAGGCTTAATCTAGATGCTCAAAAGATGTCATCAAGAACCTGGTTTTGAAGTTTTAACTTTGTCTACAGGCTAAGTCCTCTCCTGGTGGCCGTGATGCTGTAAAAGAGAAGAAAATTCTTTGAGAGAGATACTGGAGAAGGCAAGAAGGGATGAGCAGAAACACTTGAGCAAATTATCTGGAGGAAGGACATTCTAGACAGAGGGAAATGAAATGCAAAAGTAATGGAAGGAGGAATATATTTGGTATATTTGAGAAACAGCAAGGAGGCTAATGTGCTGAAGTAGAGTGGACTACACAAAGAATGAGGAGAGATGAAATCCAAGCAGCACAAAGCCAGTTGATGTAAGGCCTTGTAGGCCATCATTGCACAGATACTGACTGTTGCCCTGAATAAGATGCACAGCCCTTGGAGGATTTAGAACAGAAGAGTGACATGATTTGACTTACATTTTAAGAGGATCACTTTGGTTGCAGTGCTGAACTAGACCAGAGGGAGATGAGAGAAAGTGGGGAGACTGGTCAGTAAATTTACAAAAGAGTGGGTGGAAGGTCCTTGGACAAAGAGATAGTGCTGAGAATGGGAAGTGTTGAGTCTTGAATATATTTTGAAGGTAGAACCACCAGGGTTTTCTCATAGACTAGATGGCAAATATGATAGGAAGTAAAGAGTTAGGGATATTTGGAAAAGTCTACAGGAGCGGGAACCCAAGGGAGAAAAATTGGAAATTTGATTTTGAACATGTAACATTTGTGATGCCTATTAGACAGGTAGCAAGTTTTTGGCTGATTATATAAAGTGCTTATTCTGTTCCAGATGCAGATTTAAGTGCTTATATATATTAGCTCAGTCAACTCTCCCAAAACCCCATAAATTGGGGGTTTTGAATTGAGGCATCATTATTAGTTATCAATATTAATTAAAACCACAAGTCTGGATGAGATCACCAAAGAGAGAGAGTATAGATACAGAAAAGAAGACCAAAGATTGAGCTCAGTCCATTCCAGTGCTTGGCATTTAGGGACATGAGGGGGAAATTAGTAAACGGAGATTAAGAGTGGCCCATTAAGGGAGGGGGAGAATATTAAAAATGGGTGGCCCCAGGAACCAAGTGAAGTAAGTCTATCAAAAAAACTGAAATATCACTGTGTCAAAAGCTGCTCACATTTCAGGTAAGATGAGGACTTTCACATTTTTGGTGAAAGAGGGCAAACCCTTGGTGCAAATAGATTCGAGAGATGGGAAGCAGGGAAATAGAAATGGCTAGTGACTGTAGGCAGCTCTTTTAAGGAGTTTGTCTCTAAAAGGGAGCAGATAAATGAGGTTGTGGTTGGAAGGGAATGTGAGATCCAGGGAGGTTCTTTGTTTTGTTTTTGCTTTTGTTTTGCTTTGCTTTTAAATTAACTATTTTTTTAGATCAGTTTCAGTTTATAGCAAAATTGAGAAGGTACGGAAGTTTCCCATACACCCACTGAGCACACATACACATAGCCCTCTCCACCATCAAAATCTCACATTAGATTGGTACATTTATTACAATTGATGAACCTATATTGACATTTCATCATTCTAAATTCATAGTTTACACTGGGGTTCACTTGGTGACATACGTTATACAGGCCTAGACAAACGTACAATGGCATGTATCCACCATTAAAGCATCCCACCTAATGTTTTGATGGACCTAAACACCCTATGCTCCATCTATTCATCCTCCTCCTCTTCCTCCCCCAAACCCTAGCAACCATCAATCCTTTGACCTTCTCCATAGACTGGCTTTCCCAGAACCAAATTCCCTAAAAATCCTCTGCTCTCTGCTTATTCGTATCTTCACCCCCACCCCACCCTTGAAACAGCTGATCTTTTTATTGCCTCTACAGTTTTGCCTTTTCTTAGAATGCCACATATTTAGAATCATACAGTATAGCCTTTCCCAGTTGACTTCTTTCACTTAGTAATATGCATTTAAATTTCCTCCACGTCTTCTCATGGCTCAATAACTCATTTCTTTTTAGTGCTGACTAATATACCATTGTCTGGATGTGCCACAGTTTATCCATTCAACTACTGAAGGACCTCTTGATTGCTTCCACATTTTGGCCATCATGAACCAAGCCACTAGAAACATCTTCATGTGCAAGTTTTTGTGTGGGCATAACTTTTCAGCTTCTTTGAGTAAATACCAAGGAGTGCAACCGCTGGATCCCATGGTAAGATATGTTTACTTTGGTAAGAAATGGTCAGACTGTCTTCCAAAGTACCATTTTGCATTCGCAGCAGCAATGACCGTTCCCATTGCTCCACAGTCTCGCTAGCTTTTGGTATTGTTAGTGTTTTGGATTTTGACCATTCTAAGATGTGTATAGTGGTATCTCATTATTTTAATTTGCAATTTCCTAATGATAAATGATGTTGAGCATCTTTTTATATGCTTATTTGCCATCTATGTTTTCCTTGATAGAGTCTCTGTTCAGGTCTTTGACTCAGTTTTTAATGCAGTTGTTGATTTTCTTATTGTTGAGTTTTCAGAGTTCTTTGTATATTTTGGAAAACAGTCCTTTATCAGATATGTTTTGGAAATATCTTCTCCTACCCTGACGCTTGTTTTCTCATTCTCTTGACATTGTTTTTTGCAAAGAAGTGTTTAACTTCAATGAAGTCCACCTTATCATTTTTGTCTTTCATGGGTCATGCCTTCAGTGTTGTATCTAAAGAGTCATCACCATACCTAAGGTCACCCAGGTTTTCTCCTATGTTATCTTCTAGGAGATTTATGATTGTGTTTTACATTTTGGCCTATAATCCACTTTGAGTTAGTTTTCGTGAACAGTGTAATTATCCTTTAAATGTCTTTGGAAACTATGGTGATATTCCCTCTTTCATTTCTCTCTTTCTTCCCCTTCTGTTATTCCCATTATGTATATATCCCACCTTTTATAGCTGTCCTACAGTTCTTGGTTATTCTATTCTCTGTTTTCCTCACCCCCATCTTTTTTTCTCTTTGGTTTTCAGTTTTGGAGGTTTCCATGAAGAGATCACCAAGCTCAGAGATTCTTTTCTCATCTGTGTTCAGTGTACCAAGAAGCACACTGAAGGCATTCTTCATTTCTGTTACAGCTGTTTTGATCTATAGCATTGCTTTTTTTATTCTTTCTTAGAATTTCCACCTCCCTGCTTATATTGCCCATCTATTCTTGCGTGCTATTTACCTTATCCATTAGAGTCCTGAGCATATTAAACATAGTTATTTTAAGTTCCTGATCTGATATTTCCAACATCTCTAAGGTATCTGAGTCTAGTTCTAATGCATGCTGTCTCTTAAGACTGTTTTTATTTTTTACTTTTTTGCCTTTTAGTACACTTTTTAATTTTTTCTTGTTAGCGAGACATGATGTATGGGTTAAAAGTAAATGTGGTAAATTAAATAGGCTTTTAGTAATGTGGTGGTGAGGTGTGGGGGGAGAGAAAGTGTTCTAAAGTCCACGATTAGGTCGTAGTCTTTTAGTAAGTCCTCTAAACTGTGAACTTCACAAATGCTTCTCAGTGTCTGCCCCCCAGGTGGGACAAGATGGCTAGTGGGAGCTGGAGGGGGCTACTTCCCTTCCCGCATGTGTAAGGCTAGAAGGGATTGGGGGTGGGTATTTCCCTTCTCCCATATGGAAGTCTAGAGCTGGCTGGAATTGGGTATTTCCCTTCTGCTAAAATCTCAATAGCTTAGGCTCTATAATATAGTTTCTCTTGTGGGCAGGCCTTATTAAGAAGAGAATGCTCTTGTGTAATTCAGAATAGTTTCTTTTCTCTCCCCACCCCCTGCCAGAAGCATAAGCAGATTCTTTTCTGATATTCACTGTGAGAACCAAGTCAAGTTCCTAGAGATAAAACTCACAAAATTGGGGGGGGGGGGGGGAGAGCTCCCAATGCTTGAGTCGCCCTGGAGTTTTTAACTCTCAGCCTTGTCCACACTGAGCTCCCAGTAATTCATCAAGTCCAGTTCAGGTTTTCCTATTGCAACAATGGTTCTTATGCAGGTTTCTGCTCCAGTAAGATGTTACTCTCTATATTTGCCTGTCTGTCTCTCCAGTTTGGAGGTAGTGGTTTGCCAGTGACCTCACTTCTCAGATGGATCTAAGAAAAGTTGTTGATTTTTCAATGTGTTCAGCTTTTTACTTATTGTTAGGACAGACTGACAATTGCTTCCTTCTTTATGTGACAGACCAGAAACCCAGAAAGTCCGGTTTTGTTTTTAATATAGGAGAGAGTACAGAATATTTGTATACTGATGGCAATGATTTAGTAGAAGTAGGAGAATTGATGATACAGTAAAGAGCATAGATTTGAAAGACACTAATCCTGGAGAAGGTAAGGTAATGAGATGCAGTGCATAATAAGAAGCTATTGGATTTAGACAGGAGCATAGACATTCACCCATGGTAAGAGGTCAGGCAGCAAACACTGGGCCCAGTGCAAGTAGATCTGCAGATGTGTTGGTGGGAACATGTGGAGGTTCCCTTCTGATTGTTTCTATCGTCTCAGTGAAATGGGAACTTAGTCCTCAGCAGAGTGAAGACTGGAGAAGCACAGCAGAGGCCTGAAGAGAGAGGAGGCATGCAATAATGCACAAATGAGCTGACTTGGAAAGTAGAGTAGGCTTTCAGGGCTCTGCCAAGCCATGCATTTGAAGGTGAACAATCAGCATGATCATTTTGTTCCATTCTGTTCATCTTCCCAAGGACAGGCAGGGGGGAGTACAGAGTTGGATTCAACCAAGGAGGAGTTTTGCAGTAGCGTTTGAAGGCTAAGAGTACGGTCTCTGCAATCAGACTGCTCACAGTTGAATCATGGTTCTATCACTTTGCAGCTATGTGGTCGCCAACCAACAGCTTACTCTCTCTGTGCTTTAGCTTCCTCATCTGTAAAATGAATAGAGCCTGTTGCTCACTTACAGAGAGACTAGAAGCACTTATATAGATCTCTTTATGCTTTTTTATGCTCTGTCTCCCAACCTACCTGCATCTTACTCTGCCTTATATTCACAGGATGTTGTTGAGTTACTAGGTGTACTACGTTTAGAACAGTGATTGGCAAGTAGAAAATACAGTAAAGGGCTTTATTATCTGCTAAGAGAGTAAGATGGAGAAAGAGAGGGGCAAGAAAGTGATTAAAGTGACAAGAGGAACTGAAATCCTGCCTCTTTAGATCTCCATAAAAGTGGAGGAAACTCTCTTTAACTTCGGGGAAACCCCTTCTTCCAAAAGAACACTGTGGAATTTGATTTGAATCCAAATGAGAGTGAGGCTGACTTGAAACATGTGATCTCTCCTACAGTTCAGTGATGAAAGGAGAAACATATGCCAAGAAAGTGACAAATGCTTAGTGCAAATCAGAGAAATTCTGCAACTTTGTTGAAAATGGTCCTTCTTTTTTCTACTGTAATTACTTTCCTGGTGTAGGATTGACCATAATCCCTGCTCAAAAGCAGCTTTAGAGCTGTTTTCATACTACCAATTTCAGGAATCTAGAGTTACATGGTGGCTTGGTGCATATCTTAAGTGTTTCGTGTTCATTGGCCACAAAACTATTTCCATATTCTCATTTGTTGAAGAAAAGGCAGATTCTGCAGTTGTCCTGACAGAGGTCCACAAGAGTTTCTGTGTTTTCCTGCCAATTCAGTGACTCTATCATGTTTGTTGTGAGGACCTTTCTCTTTACTGTAAATAAGGAAGTCTGTTAGAGAAGGAAGAAGAGAATAATTTCAGGATGTAACAAGGCTTGGGCAGTCATGCAAATGAGCAAGTGATGCCTAGTGTTTAAGAGCGAACGTAGCCTTAGAGGGCAGGCAGCCTCATGGTGGGATCAGTTCCCACTTCCCATCACTGCTAATAGCGACATATCTTTGGAGACTTCTCTTGGTTTTCTCATCTGTAAAACAGATGTAATAGTAGGGTTAGGTGTAAAGATTAAATAAACTAATATTTGAAAATGTTCAGAACAGTACCTGGCACAATAAATATTATTCATCACAAATAAGTTAATTGCACTCAATAAATATTATATGTCACAATTAAATGGATACCACGTGAATGGATTGTGGTTTTCAGTAGTTTTCTTCCTAAGTCCCATGCCTTGGGACTCAGCATGACCAAAACACATTTGCATACCCCCATCTTTTTCTTCTTTTCTCAAATAACCCTGGGCTTGTCCCTACAAAAACTGTGTATAGCTATCTGAAGGATAGCTCAGTATGTGAGGGGCAGAAAATGGTCAAAGAGGAGATTTTCAGGTAGGATCATGAGTTCATGTATTCTACCATACACTCACTGGGTTATTGACAAGTTAATGCATATAAAGTGCTTAAAACAATGCCTCGCGGAAGTGTTAGCTGCTAGGAGAGAAAAAATGAGGAAGAGAGTAGCAAGTAATCTGAGAGAACTATCTCCAGTTATCCAAGTGATTACCAAGTCCTGTCTGTTATCTCCTAACGACCTTGGGGGATGTCTCTATCCCCTTGCCTCCGAGCTCCTGAGCACACAGTGCTTCCTCCTGCCACAGGACCCCTGTGAATGCTTACTGCTCTGCCCGGAATGCCGCTGCCCACCCACTCACTCTTTCACTTTGTCACGCCTCTCCCTCCTCCAGATCTCAGTTTAGGTGTTGGTTCTTCCTGAGAGAAGCTTGATTTGACTCCTCAGTCAAGTCTTCAGAGGAGAAAAGGGGGTGGGAGAAATAAGAGTTGAGAGTGTTCTTAGAGATCATCTGGTTCCAACTTCTTCGGTATTGACAGCACAGGAAATCCACCATTTAGGCTTTTAATCAAGGACTTCAGCCAACCACCTTCCAAACAATAGCTCTACATTCAAATAAACCACGTTTTCCAAACTAGCCTAAATGTGACTCATCAACATCTGCTTTGTTTAAATATTTTCTCTCTCAGAGACTAAAACCACTTACAAGGATGGAGCAAGTTCTTGCAACTTACACGGCCAAAGACAAGGCTTTTATGCCACTTTTTTTTTTTTAGTCCCCTCATTTTCAATCTCAAATGATTTTCCCTATTAGAATTCTTTTGTGAGCAATATTCAAAAGCATCTATTGAATCGTAGCTGTAGAACTGCTTGTCTAAGGTTGCTTTAATAAGAGAATAAACGAAGTATTGTCTAATTTCAGTGGAAACCTATCACATGTTGATGGACCTAGCAAGTAGCCCAAGTGTTTGAAGACAAAAAGAATTTTGGCTAAAGGGAGAAAAAAAAATCACAGTTTGCTTTGAGAACATTCTCTTTGTCTTTCTCCTTTCTTCCTACCTGACAAAGAGAAAATGTGCCCTGAAGCTCCCTCTCGCTATCTAAGCTCTCCACAAAAGTTCTTCAATAACACAGGCCAGGCACTGTGTGTCAGCGGTTCTTTGCTTTACCTGTACACCTCATTTCCTCCAATAAAAATTGATGGCAAAAACATTTAATCAGAGAACACAATCATTGTCAATACGGGAATCAGCTAATATGCCTGAGCAGGATAATAACATCCTTTGCCCAGTTAAAATCCAAGTTCCCAGAAAGTCCCTTGAGAGTGACTCATGTGGGGAACTTCAATGGCATCAGATTCCAGGGTTGAACTACATTTGAGCAGTTGGGTCTTTTTCTCCTTATCTTTTAAGTAACACTGTGTAGAGGGCTTCCTGTAATTGACTTTGGGCAGGGTTCACCCTAAAGATGAAACAACTAGTTACTGGAGTGAGTGGCTCAGTCAATTGAGTGTCTGATTCTTGCTTTCAGCTCTGGTCATGATCCCAGGGTTGTGAGATAGAGCCCGACATCAGGCTCCTCAACTGAGTGTGGAGCCTGCTTAAGATTTTCTTTCTCTCTCCCTCTGCCCTTCTCCCCCACTCATGTGCACGCTTTCTCTCTCTCTCTCTCTAAAATTTAAAAAAAAAAATTAACTTAAAAAAATAAATAACTAGTTACTGCCAGTAAAACAGCCTAAGAACCTAAGAGTGCCAAAAGTTCTGTGGAAATGAAAAGTTGTTTCCTACCATAGATGCCTTCAACAAAGCTAAAAGACAAAATATAGAAATAGCAATCAAAGATTGCCATGTAGTATCCAGACTATATAAAGAATTTCTGTAAATTAAGAAAACATGAACAACCCAATAGAAAAGCAAGCAAAAGTTATGAACAGGAAACTCAAAGAAAAGTAAGTGCAAATGACCCAGAACCATTTATTTGAAAGGGTGGTCAACGTCATTTTTTTTTTAAATATATGAAATTTATTGTCAAATGGGTTTCCATACTGGTCAACGTCATTTGTAACCAGGAAAATGCACACTGAAAGAGCCATGAAATACATTTTTCATCTGCCAGATTAGCAAATATTTAAAAGTTGGATTTTATCAAAATTTGGAGAAGTATGGAAAGTTTTACTTTTATATGCCACCAATGAGAGTGAAGAGCAAAGCAGTAATGCCATTTGTGAGATTCGACATTAAAATGTGCTTCTTTGGAATGCTACATCTCCCTATTCGTCCTGGAAAATACTTCACATAACGTTTAATGAGGTGTCTATAGGGTTGCTCATTGCAGTGTCATGTGTATGACAAAATATGAGATGGTACGTCTCTGTTGTCTTATTCCCCAAACTGAAATCAAGAGGTGCTAACCCCCTCACATCCTAAAGAGGTCCTCTAATGATCCCTCAAATTCGTTTCCTGAGGATACCTGAAACTGATACTGCCACAGTACTGGAACCGTGATGGGGAATAGCCTAAGCCAACAAGCAGAGACGGCATCTAGGTCTATCTAGGATATCATTAAGCCAGTGGCTCTAAGCTTTGGCATAGTTCTATCTGAGAATTTGTTTTGCCTATTGTTGAGGGCATTTTTTAGCTAGGCTTTCTAACGTTCTTTATCCAATTATCCACCTATCTCTCAAACCTGGTATTTTTTTCATCGACTTTCATACTTAACCCACAGTCTTCCTCTCCACCTTAAACCCTGCCATCCTCCCAAGTATAGACACTGATGTGTGATTCATGACAATACAGCAAAGTAACGCTAAATTTTAATAAAAATTATACTTTGAGCCCTTATTGGGTGTCAAATGTGAGACACTTTATGTTATCCCATTTAGTCTTCACAACAATTCTAAAAGTTGGGCACTAATATGATCCCCATTTTCCAATGAGAAAACAGATGTGGAAAGGCTTAGTAACTCCCGTGGGGTCACCTAACTACAAAGTAGGTTGGGCTGATGTTTGGGGCCACTCTCACTGACCCAGTGGTTCATATTGTACACTGCCTTTCCTCACTGCTTTCTGGACTTCCTGAAGTAGAGTTCTACTCCACTAGGGCTACCTTCTGACAAGGCCTCCCTGGAATTCATCTTACTTGATGTTGCTCCATTTCTAAGGTCTTTAGCCCCGAAAATTCATATTCTAACCTCAAGTCCTTCCATTCCTTCATGATCTTAACTTTTTTTTACTCCTCATCATATCCATTTGTGTCTTGAACTCTCTTTTCTTCAATTTATCCTCTTTTTTCTGGGCTCATTTGTTAGGCCAGGAATATACCACATCATGTCAGGAATATACTATTAACCACTCCATGGCATCTTTGCCATTTTTATCTTCTCATTCCTGCCTCAGCAAAATATGAGATGGTCATATTAATATAACGCAAAATAAGCTTTCTCTGCTCAAATTACCTGGACATTAAACATTTCTAGGGAAAGTCAGTAGGCTGGGTCTACAACAATTTAATGTATCTAATTTTAACTAAGCTCTCATTGCTGCCCAGAAATAATTATATTCAGCTACAGTCAAGTCTCAACAATAGATCTCCCATATGGCTCCCCATGCCCTTCAGCTCCTACCTCATTCCTGGCCATCTCTCATAATATACTAGTCACTTTCTTGTTTATCAGTATGATAAATCCAAGATATCTGATACAGACTTATGGAATTCTATTTGCTTTATCTCAATATTACCTGGCAATTTTAATTGTACCCACTCTTCGTCTTTACTCTTTCCTCCAGGAAAGATATGTCTGCCTTTATAAAGCTCTATTTCCATTCCTCCCTGTTTCTTCTAGGATCTTATTTCATCAAGGACCTTTCTTGATGGTGTTTTCATTTACTTTTCCTATTTGAATTCTTACAAAAATTGTCCCTCCTTATAAAGATCTTTCTCTTGAAGCACCTGTGTGGCTCATTCGGCTGAGCATCCAACTTCGGCTCAGGTCATGATCTCACAGTTTGTGTGTTCAAGCCCTGCATCAGACTCTGTGCTTACAGCTCAGAACATGGAACCTGCTTTGGAGTCTGTGTTCTCCCTCTCTTTCTCTTCCCTTCCCCACTTGCACTCTCTGTCTCTCAAAAATAAATAAACAAAAAAATTTTTTTTAAAAAACACATTTAATGGAGAGGTGACACTCAGGTATTTACCTAATGCAATTATGGTAGTAATGATAGGAGTAGGAGTAGTATAGTGATAGCTAATACGTAGAGTCTTGACTGTATGACAGTTATCATGCTGAATGCTTTACATTAAAAACATATTAAATCTTCACAAAAATTCTGGGAGCTACTGGTACTATCATCTTGAGAGTCCTAGGTATAGATCATCATAAATTTTTACAACCATAGTTTGTAGTTACTTTATTATATTATTTTTATCTTATTTTTTTTATTTTATTAATTTTAGAGAGCACAAGCAGGGGAGAGGGGCAGAGGGAGAGAGAGAGAGAGAGAGAGAGAGAATCTTAAGCAGGCTCCATGCTCAGAGAAGAACCCAATGTGGAGCTGGATCCCAGGACCCTGAGATCATGACCTGACTCAGGTACCCCATTATTATCACCATTTTAAAGATGAGCAAATCAGGGTTTAAAAGGCTAAATGAGCACACAGCTAGTAAATGAGAGAACCAGTATTTGAACCTGATTGTAAGGATGATAACAATGGTGGTCACTCTCATTTCTTAACACCTACTCATGCCAGGACCTGTGCAAGGTAGGTCCATGTATTATATTCTCTTACTTCCAGAAGTCAATGAGGTTTTTCTTTGATATATTAGGAAATTAAGGCTGAGAAAGTTTTAAAAGCCCTAGGATACAAAGCTAATAAATTTCAGAATTCATGTAATTGATTAAAAGTGGCAATAGGGGTGTCTGGGTGGCTCAGTCAATTAAGGGTCCACCTCTTATTTTCAGCTCAAGCTGTGATCTCACAGTTCATGAGTTTGAGCCCTGTGTGGGCTCTGCGCTGACAACATGGAGCCTGCTTAGGATTCTCCCTCTCCCACTGCTCCTCCCCCACTCACACACGTGCTCTCTCTCTCCCTCTGTCTCAAAAATAAATAAACATTTAAAAGTGGCAATAAATCCTTTTCAGTTGCTGCCATAACAAGGTGAAGTCTATTTTTCTACCCCTTGGAGGATAGAATGGAGCCAGGAGTGACTGGAGTTATTCACCTGAA